>NC_090290.1:49006502-49322752 GCF_037392515.1 Haliotis asinina | reverse complement strand
CCGAGGTGTATGGCTTAGTTCAGCAGATCCACACTCTAAGTACTGTGTGTTAGGGGTAAGTTAGGGGTAAACCCGTTCGCTCATCAAGCCGCCGACGTTCGATTCCCCACAATGTGTGAAACTCATTTCTGGTGTCCTCCTACCTCAAGAGACGACTAACGGGATCAGCCGGTCAGGTGCTCGCTGATGACACATGTCATCATATTCCAATTGCCTAGATGGATGCTTATGCTGTTGATCACTGGTTCTCCGGTCCAGACTCGATTATTGCAGACGGCCAGCACATAAGCTTGGATATTGCTGAGTGCGGTGTAAAACTAAACTCACTCACACACAGATGCAAGGACAAGCCAAGAAATCAATTAACGCTTTTAAATTAAAGCGACAAAACAACAAAAGCTTAGTTCATTGACCATCCGTTCGAGAAAATGTGAGTACATTCCTCCCCATGGGTGGCATCCGTCACAACCGCATGCAAGGGCGAGTCAGTCGCCAACAAATAATTAACACAGTATCACACATCCTCTATAATCTCCAGGGTGGGTATACATTACGATAAATCTCCACTATACCCTGGATGCAACTACGGTTCGGCCTGATCATTTTGTTACCTCCCTTACCTGACTTTTCATGAGTCGCACTGCGAACAAACCTTCGCGGCTGCGACCGCTGTCTTTGTCGACACTGGCAAGTTGTAACGGCGGCGTAGCTGATTGGATACTGTCAGAATGTGGAGTCAGCTAAGGGAGGTAATAAAATCATTTGCCCGAGATGTAGATGCATCCAGACGTTATCGAGGATGAGTATCACGTAACAATCGCTGTTATTCTCTGAGGTAAAAGCTGTCTTTACAATTATTTTGTCTTATCTTTATTATCTGTGGCGAAGGTGTCCTTGGTAAGTTTGGCCAAGGAAGCCGTAGATGGTGATATATTTGGTTCCGTCACTATTTGCACAAGATGTTATCTGCTTCTTGTTGATGGTCACGTGAATTACATGTACAATACAAACATAAGTCATATAAGTAAAAAACCGATTCAGAGTTGAACTGTTTTTGCTTTGTTGTTTAATGCCGCACTCAACGATATTCGTGTTAACAGTCGCGGTCTGTAAATGCAATATAGAGATCGACATCGAGAGCAGCTGTGATGAACAAATCTCTAATCGTTGTTTCAATCATTGGTCTCCGGGAAGCAAGCCAGGAATCTGAGAAGATCAAAGCCTAAGGATCAATGACAGTTATCTTTATCTTGATGTGCATCTTGTAAAACATTTTTATCTCAGCGTGAATGAATATTTAGTCTTATTTTAGTCTTCACTGCATTTAAGTAATTTCATGTGATGCCTGACCATTATTTTTAGTCATTTCATGTAATGCCTCACCATTAGTTTTAGTCATTTTGCGTAATGCCTGACCATTACTTTTAGTCATTTCACGTAATGCCTGACCATTATTTTTAGTCATTTCACGTAATGCCTGACCATTAGTTTTAGTCATTTCACGTAATGCCTGACCATTATTTTTAGTCATTTCATGTAATGCCTGACCATTAGTTTTAGTCATTTCACGTAATGCCTGACCATTAGTTTTAGTCATTTCACGTAATGCCTGACCATTATTTTTAGTCATTTCACGTAATGCCTCACCATTAGTTTTAGTCATTTCACGTAATGCCTGACCATTAGTTTTAGTCATTTCATGTAATGCCTGACCATTATTTTTAGTCATTTCACGTAATGCCTGACCATTAGTTTTAGTCATTTCACGTAATGCCTGACCATTATTTTTAGTCATTTCACGTAATGCCTGACCATTAGTTTTAGTCATTTCACGTAATGCCTGACCATTAGTTTTAGTCATTTCATGTAATGCCTCACCATTAGTTTTAGTCATTTCACGTAATGCCTGACCATTATTTTTAGTCATTTCATGTAATGCCTGACCATTAGTTTTAGTCATTTCACGTAATGCCTGACCATTAGTTTTAGTCATTTCATGTAATGCCTCACCATTAGTTTTAGTCATTTCACGTAATGCCTCACCATTAGTTTTAGTCATTTCACGTAATGCCTGACCATTATTTTTAGTCATTTAACGTGATGCTTGACCATTAGATTTAGTCATTTCACGCAATGTCTGACCATTAGTTTTAGTCATTTCATGTAATGCCTCACCATTAGTTTTAGTCATTTCATGTAATGCCTCACCATTAGTTTTAGTCATTTCACGTAATGCCTGACCATTATTTTTAGTCATTTAACGTGATGCTTGACCATTAGATTTAGTCATTTCATGTAATGCCTCACCATTAGTTGTAGTCATTTCGTGTAATGCCTGACCATTAGTTTTAGTCATTTCATGTAATAAAGGGACTTTTCAGTCATTACACGTATTGCCAAGTGTTCACAGTCTCTTCACGATATGATTCATTTAGTCATTACACAAAATGACTGATTACAGAGATAGACTGTATACGTAATATATATGTTTATTTGTGTTTATTATATGTTTATTTCCAGGAGATTTTGTGTATGCACAAATTATGCTCTGACATCAAAACCTTTTTTGAAACTCTGTAGTTGTCTCCTACTTGCTGGATTGAAACCCTGGTTGAGCACTTTCAACGTCTCACGTGATCACGTACAAAGATGTGATTGGTTGAAATATAATAGAGGGATCACGTGTCCACCCAAGATGCAATAGCTGTCACCCACCCTTTGTTGTTAGGGGAAACTCGCTGCCACGTGATCTCTCAACTTGTGATTCGTTACATATAATTTCAAGCAAACTTAAACTTACATTTAAGTCTCGTGTAATTTTCAAATATAGCACTATGTTGTCCCATCCAGGACTGTAGGTAGACAAGGGGGACAGGGGATAGCTGCCCCCAACCCCCACACCCACACCCAGAGAAGATCCGTACAGATAATAGTTTGTACAGCAAAGTATTCATTTAGCACTCTTCTTTGATAGTGCTTCCTCTAGTAACAAACGTCCTCATGTAAAACGTATTACACTCGGAACATTTTAACACAAGAAATAATATTGCTACATATCAAATTATCGTCAACTGAAGCAAATATGTCTATACAGACACAACATAACACATAGCTACTCACCTTTCTCTGTGCTTGCTTCTAGCAGCTAGTCCTTTCACTCCTTCGGGAATCAAAGTCACTACCAACATGCGCACGTCTCATATGCAAATGTGTACATTGTTGTATGCAGATCATAGTTTAACCAAATTTACACATGGTTGTCAATAATTTTCTGATGGGAGTTGCCATCGTTGTGCTTTCGTGCATGTTTAAGTGACATTAAAACTAGAACCGTTTTCACAGCCTCATGAAGCGTAATGTAATCGTTAGGGCATTCATTTTGCACATGGCATGCACTTAGTACATAGATTATAGATAATTGTACATGCTTCATCATCAGCAAACAACATTGTCACAAATTCACTATCAGTAACAGATATTATACCAAGAGCGGCGAGAAGAGCAAGGCACAGAGTACATAATAAGATCTGTGGTTATATATATTTTCTTGTAGGAATGTCAGGCTTTGGCCATGGCGTTGCGAATGCGGAATTGCCAACAACAAAACAATAACACTGAAACTGATTAATCTCTCAAACAAATAAACCGACATCAGGTTTTAAAATTTATGTCTTCCACAAAGGTTTTCGAGAAGCACATGAGCAGAAGTGTTGCACGTGCCCATAATGAAGCCTCTGATGACGTCACGAAACGTAGCATGTGCATTTGTGTTCAGTTCAATCCAGTAATTACATTGTTGCAACTGCATGGTACGAATCAAATTTAAGAAATATTAAATGCATAAATATTAACCCTTTGAATGATTTCCCTATCAACCTGTCAGATGCATTGGTAACAACTGCGCCCTGTAAAATATAATAACCTATAAGCCCTTGGACAACTAATGGTGAGTAATGAATGTTCCGGTTTTAGGGCGAAATATGTTTGAGGAAACGACGTAGCTGAGTCATTCTCAAACGATGCAGCTTTTTGACGTATCAGGATTAAACCTTCACTGTAAACGTCAAATTTTATCAATGTATTAAAAATCTGACACATCCGTCACTGGCAATATCTAATCTAGTTTGGGAATTTTTTATTACAAACAAAAGGACCAAATACTTTTATTTTATTCCTTTTTGTAACAAGAGATGTGCATTCTTTCATGTATCAGGGTGCAAAACCCTAACATCAGGTGTCTGCTGTGCACTAAATTTCATTTAAGAAGATATTGTTTCTGGAATAGTTGAAAAGAATAGGCCTTTTTCCCATTCCTGGTAGATGTTTGTGATTTTCAAGCTGAATTTTGAAGCGAAAAACACCCCTTTTTCTCATGTATGCAAGAAAAATGTCTTTCCTGTAACAGTTCCAAAAAAACATGAAATAATTAATGCTCTCTCATCCTGTGAACGTGGAACTCCCTATCATACTCATTAACAACTTCTGGTTCAGAGTGATAAACATGTGGTGTTAAGTTCAAGACAAAATGTTGAAATGTTGAAAAGGTAAACATTAGCGAGTATTTTGCATCGGTGTCTCTAAATTAACATCAATTAACAAAATAAACCAACAATTTCCAAAAATAAGTGTTTCTCTCTGCATTTGGAACCATAATTACAACACAAGAATATTGTCTGACATGGAAAAGGGACTAGTTATTAATTATCTTCTGAATTTGCTTTTACAATTTATACTTTTACAATATAAGTCTTTTCTGTAACAGCTATTTTGTTATTGGAAAGACTATCAATGTTACTGCAAAGAAACATATCTTGATTAGTCAAATATTCTTTTCATTTTAATGTCAGTATCATTAACAATTGAATTGTGATAAAGATCTTAGGTATATATATGCTGAAACTGAAACATGTTTTACACTTTCTCTTCTGAATGCAGCTATACTATTTTTGTAAAAGGGTGTTATTGGAAAGACAAATTATGTAACTGCAAAGACAATTCAATACAAATGTAAAAATACCCAATATATCTGGTAGGTCTTTGTTCATCTAGATTTGCTATGCGCTCATATTAGAACCATTGAGTTTACATTTGAAGTAACAACTGATATTTCCTTAACAATTTGTATGTGTCATATATTTCAACAATAGCTGTTACTTAAAGGACTTATGTTGTTACTGCAAAGACAGTTTAATACAAATTATTTATCTGTTTTTCTTTCCTGATTGATTCGGATGAGCATTAATATATGAGATGAAATTATCTTATGTTTAACAAAGAAATCTGTTCTTGAATTTTGAATGCTTATGTCCATTTCAAAGACTGTTATTTGAAAGACAGCATGCGACTGACGAAACTAAAAATGACAGCGTAATAATCAGTCTGCAAAACCCCCAAAGTGTTCAACATCTAGTTTCCTAGATAAAGTTAATGGATGATAATCTAATACAAAACATCTGTGAAACATGAAGCAGTCGTTTATGTATCTTTTTCAGAACTGGCAAGATGGGTATGACAAATACAGAGATTAAATTTTTCATTTATTTTTTACTTTGACAACTTGAGGAAGATGATCAAAACTTTGATACTTTTGTTAGTAGCAAGCCTGTTTAACAGTTTGAGGCAGATGATCCAAAGTTGGATTCTTACGTTAGTTGTAATCCTATTTGATAGTTTGAGGATGGTAATCCCAACTTGGATACTTTTGTTAGTTGTAAACCTGTTTGACAGTTTGAGGATGGTAATCCCAACTTGGATACTTTTGTTAGTTGTACACCTGTTTGACAGTTTGATAAATTTGACTTTTACTGTCACTTCTGGTTATTTTTTTCTGAGATCCTAAACGAAACAAATTTCAAAATGGTAACTGCAACTTTAATTGTTGTGTATTTAAAGCGCAATGTCTATCATTGCATTTAAATCAGAAATAAATTCTTCTTTGTCTTCCATCAGCTTCTTCTGAAATGTCTTTCCAGTAACGCTGACATGCCTTTATTATAACAAATCGGCAAAGTTCTAAAATATAGACTATATATTAAACACTTCAATACTTTGGAAATTGATTGATATGAACCTAGCTTATCATCAATGCCACTGGCGCATGCTTGTCCTAATTCAAATATAAGACTGAATTGTCTTCTCTGTAACAGAGTCATTGTCAGTCACCTTATTTGGACATAAGGATACAACATGTAACACTTACTATACTTCTGAGGGTATCAGGCAAAGAACCCTTTCTGTCATTAAAGATAGATCAAAGATTTTTGTTACAATCACATAGTTTTTCAAATTTATTTGATATATTTTCTTTCCAATAACATAAAGTGTCTTTGGCATAACGATACTGTCTTTCGTATAACAGGACTAGAAAGTAAATGGTTTATGGTCTAAAGAGTAAGACATTGGCAGAAATCAATCAGAAATATCAAAATATTCTTTAAGTATCAATGTATCTTTAAGGAAAATACAAATATTACTGTTGTTACAAGAAAGACATTGTGATTTCGACCTACTTAGTTTAATTAGTCTTCATAACAATATTGAAAATAATTAAGTCTCAAATATTATTGATATGTGAACCTTAACAATGTAGCTTGCCATTTGTGAAAACAGAGACTGATTATTTTGTATCTGAATTACGTTGTTTTTTGTACACCAAATAGCTGCAGCTTTCGAGAATGACTCAGCTACGTTTAAAATAAACCATGGTCTTGTAGTGGTGATAATAGAATATATAAAATTGGGTCACAATCACACGACACGTGCTTAAACTCCTAACCTCCGGACTCTAATATATGATTAGAAATCTGCCAGGTGTTCATGTCATTTTAATAACTGCATTTAAATGAAAATCTAGTTTATGACTGACGTCGTTTGAAGTAAATTATGCTTAATGGAGTTTTCAGCTGAATACAGCTACTTTATAATGTTTATAAAATGAGGGTTTCATGCAATTCAAAACCCAGACACGTTTGAGACATGCGATGGGTTAAATAAACAACCCTGTCACCATGACACGTCAGCTCCAAGGTCACCGAAGGTGATTGCTTGACATCTACCCTGAACAGTGTTCATACTCATCAGCGTGCTTAATGAGTCCATCGCGTCTAGGTGGTTGATTGGTTGTCGTCATACCCAAACCAGGTGTTCATACTATTAATTACAGGATTGCTTTATCTTACGATGCTCTTGCTGTTGATCACTTGATTCTCTGGTCTCGATTCTCAATTATTTCTCCGTCGAATCTCCGTCGAATATACATCCCTTCAACAGTTTAGACTCACTCAAAATACTCACTATATGCAATGTATATGGTTACATCGAAGATTGATTCTCCACAAACTTGAGAGAACCAACTGGTGAATACAGATGAATTGCACGGGGATCATGCATCCACTTGCTAAGGAGCATGTGCAAATATCGTGTACGTGAGCCGATGCGTTTTGGTGTAGATTTTGGTTAAGATTTCACCAATTTTCACTGATTCATATTCATATGCAGACAGCACCTTAACAGTGTGGAACTTTTCACGAAATATTGTTTAGACCATTTGCATGAAGTAAGCAGATATATATACACTGGTGTGTCTAACCTTTTGATGGGAACTGTACATGGAATATGAGTGCGACCTAAGACAACAAACAAAAGGAAAACACTCTGCCATGATTACTGACAGGAAAAGTTTAACGTTAAATGAAATGAAACTGTGTCTTAAGTGGGACTTTCAATAAGGTTCCGATAGAGTAGTATATGAGACACCATCAGCGATACATTTAAACAACACTAGGTTCAAGTGGGTATGCTGATCACATGAATAAGGTTAATGTAGATTGAAGATTTGGGGATTTCTGCAGCGAGATATGAAAACAATACTTTGCATTTTTTTATTTAATCAGAACAAAGAGAAACAAATACAAAACCACAGGCGCTCGACTCTGTTGCATTTATAAGTATAACCTATATACATAACAAGTGGGAAGGTGTGACAGTAAATCGAAACAAAATTGCGGCCCGGCTCGCCTCGGCTAGGGTTCGGACAACGGGCAAACGGACCAAACAAAACTGCAAGATTTTTACCCTGTTGACCTTTGTAAAGATCACTAACCTGTCTTTTTATTTCCATTAAAAGCTTTCAATAATTTTACCAGCCACTCTCGTATGAAGTCAGGACATATGCCTGGAAGTAAATAAATCTAAGGCAACAGCCCCGCACCGATTAGTAGAGTGAGTCTCTGATTGGATAATATATTTGCACGTTGAAAGGAGTTGGAATAATAGAAGACCGAGTCGATCGTCTGTGTATAAAACGTCAAGACCAGAGAGCGATCAGGTTCTATTACACACCGTAATAGATTTCATCGGACTAAAAAGGCAAAACAGTGGTGAATATATATATCAGATGCTAATATATGCAGAGAAATAACAAATGATGCAGTGCTAGTCTTGATGCTGGTGTCTATATCCTTAAGTTTGTGAATCTGAAATATTGACTCTATCTCAACTGATGTAGTATATTTACTTTGTTACTTACCTTCAACATGGTAATTCTTTCTCAAGTTACACCAAATTTATTGTTTTTGTATGGCATTCAACCGCAAGTTGACTCCGATCAATTCTCACATCGAGTTTCATCCAAATACAAGGAAAACCTACATCCTCTACATCACCAATGTACCGTTAGGTAAACCTACTCGAACCTTGAAAACATTCCCGTGGTTCTTGCAATGACAAATTTCCATTGGCCTGTTTCATTGGTTGCTCTACAAGGTCTTAAAGACCAATGAAAATAAGGGTTACAAACCAGCTTTAATGTTCAGTTTGATGTGTCATACAAAATCATGCCCTAAAATTCCTTTGAATATAAAGGGTGTTTAGTTGAGCATTAATAATGGCTGGTATATATACACTTAAATATTATGCCTATCACGACGAAGGGTTGTTTTGTTTTAAACATGTTATATTCATGAGAAAAGGATTGGGTACAAGTTATACAACTTAGACCACCTTCTGCCACGTAGCAAACCAAACATACTAGTAACATTGGTAATACTGCGTAAATTAGCCATCATGGTAGATCTCTGTATATAGTTAACAGTCCAATAGGTAATGATAAGAATTTTCACAAACATATCCAGAAGAACATTTTGGATTATCTATTATACCAGCACGGAACAGATCGTAATTCAGTTGACTACACATGTAACGTAGTTTTGTAAAGGTGATATTAGTGATTCTCGGTCCAAAATCAAAGTATTTGGGAGCTGTGTAAATATTTGATATAAATGAATTCAGGGACACGCTTCTTCTCACTTCAACTGAAAATTCATTCCACATTCTAATTGTCGATGGAAAATACGAATTATACAAAAACTTTAATCGGGAGAAGGGAAGCGAGATATCGTCAGAGTTACGGAGATTATAGTTACGTTTAGACGCTACCTTCCCAGGAACAAGATCATTAAGGTACGATGGTGCCATATTATGATGTATTTTGTGAAAAAGACAAAGTTTTCGCTTTCTCCTACGCTCTGCTAAAGATTCCCAACCAGTTTCATAATACAGATGTTCATGATGAGTATATTTGGGTAAACCTGTTACAATTCTTGCCGCTTCTAATTGCAGTTGTTCTAATCTATGTGCTCGGTATTGAGCACATACTTCACACGCATATTCGGAATGGGGTCTTATGTACATTGTATAAATTCTATTCAATACACAGCCCGGTAATATAAATTTGAGTTTACGTAGAGAAGACATCTTCTCTACACCGAAGGGTTCGACTCCGCTGGAGGCACCTAGGTTCGGGTTCCCAGCACATCTGCGTAATATTCGAGGACAAGATGCTAAGATCCACATTGTCTCCGTTCACCCAGCTTTAATATAGGTACCGGTGAGGATGTGCTGGTAGTTACTTCACTGCGCCTAACAGGCAGCTTGGCTGTATGATCCCCATGGAGTTGAAAAAGTATCATAAAATACGATAGTATCCTATGATAGGGGACAGTGATGCATGTAGCGCCATGAGCAGGTACTATGACATGTAAGCGGACTATTACTATCATTGATATTATTAACTGTGCTGATATCCATTATGTGACGAAATCACCGTTTTTCATATTTTTACTGCTATGCGATTATACCCTCCACATCCTGAATTTGGTACCCAGCACCTCCATAGTAAATGAGTAAATGTGCGCAAAAGCCTATTGCAGTTACCTCCCTTATGCGTTCACGCATACTGTTCGAACCACGTGGCATAAGTAAGATAGACAGTTTAGTGTGTCTATATCATCATTGGCACACATCTGAATATTATAGAAGTTTATGGGTTTTGTCAAGTTATAACTGAAGAACTAACAACATAATGGTAACTTGAAAATTGCCCTTCTAAAACTGAATTGCCACAGACCACGGTGATCAGGTTTGAAATGCATGAATTTCCTTTACAGTTACAAATAAACCCCATGTTCTAAACCCCTTTTTCAGGACTATCATAAATACACCAAGGTGACACTACTGACGGGGAAAGTAACGATGAAGATTTTTATGAGCGCTTCCTAATCATTATACATGAAGTCGAATGAATACTTAACATTTCTCTCCACCATTACAGTGGTCCGTACATAATCCAGTCTGGACCAGACAATCCAGGGATCAACAGCATGAGCATCGATCTACGCAACTGTGTTACGACGATATTTGTTTAGCAAGTCAGCGATCCTGACCGCCTGATCCCATTAGTCGCCTCTTACGACAAAACATGGGTTGCTTAAGACCAATTCTAATCCGGATCTTCACGGGTCCCCATTACACTACTGTATATATATACTAACAGAAAAATTATCTCTGCATAATATAGAGGGCGGTCACGATGTCTCGTGTCAACTCATACAGATTTCGATACAATCCCGTCAAACAGTTAAACAGTGATTAAAACCAACACACCGCAAATCATGAATGTTAGTTTCGGTTTGGCATTAAAACACGGTACAACACTAAACAATGCACATTTACATCATTCCAGAAGTATTCATCGTTTGGCAAAGACCTGTGCGGCCCACAAAGGCATATCAAATACCAACCATATTTTATTTTTAATTAACAATTGGAATGAGCCTCGATTGGTGCCCCTAATTATCTTTTTCAGCCAAAGTATTTGCTACTTAGAAATTATTCCTCGTCTGCTTATGGTTATCAAACTGACAGGAACAAACATAAGGATCAGAGTGAATGAGTTTAGTTTTACACCGCTTTTAGCAATATTCCGAGAATATCACGGCGAGGGACATGATTAATGGACTTCACACACTGTACCCATGTGGGATATTGAGCCTGGGTCTTCGGCGTGATGAGCGAACGCTTTCACCCCACCACCCCTGGAGGACAATGACAAGTACATACATATGTATGCACCACAATAGGAAACACAAACTCACCTCTCTCTGCTTGCTCGTCACTATACTGATGACACACACTGTAAGGCATAACAAACACAATTACTTACATTCGCTTACAAATGGGGATGCATATTGCAGAATGCGCATAAATAATGTGACTCGGGTTATTCCATAAAGAAACATTGCTACAAACTGCTTTCCATGCTGAAACTAAATGCTATACAGAAATTAATGAGCAAACAAATTCGGCGTGAAACCAACAAACAACAAAGGCATGTGATATAATTAACAACTGTATTCTAAAATTCACCCATTTACAAATTTGTACCAATAAATAGCGTGATGATACACATTCAATATGGATCTGTGGGTGGCGCAGTGGATCAAAGAGTTCGCTCGTCATGTCGAAGACCTGACTTCGATTCCCCACATGGATGCAATGTGCAAGGCCACTTTCTGGAATTTGTCTGAAAGTGGTGTAAAACCCAACATTTTTATTATTATGGGTTGCTGAAGTCCAGTTCTAACCCGGATCATACGAGTGATTGAGTATAGTTTTAAGCCGCTTTTAGCAATATCCAGAAACATCACGGCGGGAGACACCAGAAATGGGCTTCACACATTGTACCCCTAACTCTCCCGGATCATTTGAAAATAACATAAAATTTGGCAAATGCATAAGGTGTAAGCATACTCACATGTGCACGCCAAAGCTGTTCGTGATCACAGATGTCTGGTAAATATTAGCTGTTGCAGCTATTTCCGCTGCTGGTTACAATCGTAACCAATGACGTCATCATAAAAACAGATACACGTTTGTCAGCAAGTCTGTAAATTCTACGCATTGTCATATCACGTTATCAGCTTAAAATGGGTGGCATAGAATATAATGTAACATTTTCATGAGAAATTCCAAATTTCAAAACTGTCATCTTTACAAGCGGATTCACCTAGTGCAGATCCGAAGGCAGTTTTACAACCTTTTGAAATGTCTTCTTTTAAGACCGTTCACGTTGAAACCTTTATCAAACAACAATGAAACGGTTAAATGATTTTACAAATATTATGTTATCATCGGATTTGCAACGGATCACGTACAAAGATGTGATTGGTTGAAATATAATAGAGGGATCACGTGTCCACCCAAGATGCAATAGCTGTCACCCACCCTTTGTTGTTAGGGGAAACTCGCTGCCACGTGATCTCTCAACTTGTGATTCGTTACATATAATTTCAAGCAAACTTAAACTTACATTTAAGTCTCGTGTAATTTTCAAATATAGCACTATGTTGTCCCATCCAGGACTGTAGGTAGACAAGGGGGACAGGGGATAGCTGCCCCCAACCCCCACACCCACACCCAGAGAAGATCCGTACAGATAATAGTTTGTACAGCAAAGTATTCATTTAGCACTCTTCTTTGATAGTGCTTCCTCTAGTAACAAACGTCCTCATGTAAAACGTATTACACTCGGAACATTTTAACACAAGAAATAATATTGCTACATATCAAATTATCGTCAACTGAAGCAAATATGTCTATACAGACACAACATAACACATAGCTACTCACCTTTCTCTGTGCTTGCTTCTAGCAGCTAGTCCTTTCACTCCTTCGGGAATCAAAGTCACTGCCAACATGCGCACGTCTCATATGCAAATGTGTACATTGTTGTATGCAGATCATAGTTTAACCAAATTTACACATGGTTGTCAATAATTTTCTGATGGGAGTTGCCATCGTTGTGCTTTCGTGCATGTTTAAGTGACATTAAAACTAGAACCGTTTTCACAGCCTCATGAAGCGTAATGTAATCGTTAGGGCATTCATTTTGCACATGGCATGCACTTAGTACATAGATTATAGATAATTGTACATGCTTCATCATCAGCAAACAACATTGTCACAAATTCACTATCAGTAACAGATATTATACCAAGAGCGGCGAGAAGAGCAAGGCACAGAGTACATAATAAGATCTGTGGTTATATATATTTTCTTGTAGGAATGTCAGGCTTTGGCCATGGCGTTGCGAATGCGGAATTGCCAACAACAAAACAATAACACTGAAACTGATTAATCTCTCAAACAAATAAACCGACATCAGGTTTTAAAATTTATGTCTTCCACAAAGGTTTTCGAGAAGCACATGAGCAGAAGTGTTGCACGTGCCCATAATGAAGCCTCTGATGACGTCACGAAACGTAGCATGTGCATTTGTGTTCAGTTCAATCCAGTAATTACATTGTTGCAACTGCATGGTACGAATCAAATTTAAGAAATATTAAATGCATAAATATTAACCCTTTGAATGATTTCCCTATCAACCTGTCAGATGCATTGGTAACAACTGCGCCCTGTAAAATATAATAACCTATAAGCCCTTGGACAACTAATGGTGAGTAATGAATGTTCCGGTTTTAGGGCGAAATAGGTTTGAGGAAACGACGTAGCTGAGTCATTCTCAAACGATGCAGCTTTTTGACGTATCAGGATTAAACCTTCACTGTAAACGTCAAATTTTATCAATGTATTAAAAATCTGACACCTCCGTCACTGGCAATATCTAATCTAGTTTGGGAATTTTTTATTACAAACAAAAGGACCAAATACTTTTATTTTATTCCTTTTTGTAACAAGAGATGTGCATTCTTTCATGTATCAGGGTGCAAAACCCTAACATCAGGTGTCTGCTGTGCACTAAATTTCATTTAAGAAGATATTGTTTCTGGAATAGTTGAAAAGAATAGGCCTTTTTCACATTCCTGGTAGATGTTTGTGATTTTCAAGCTGAATTTTGAAGCGAAAAACACCCCTTTTTCTCATGTATGCAAGAAAAATGTCTTTCCTGTAACAGTTCCCAAAAAACATGAAATAATTAATGCTCTCTCATCCTGTGAACGTGGAACTCCCTATCATACTCATTAACAACTTCTGGTTCAGAGTGATAAACATGTGGTGTTAAGTTCAAGACAAAATGTTGAAATGTTGAAAAGGTAAACATTAGCGAGTATTTTGCATCGGTGTCTCTAAATTAACATCAATTAACAAAATAAACCAACAATTTCCAAAAATAAGTGTTTCTCTCTGCATTTGGAACCATAATTACAACACAAGAATATTGTCTGACATGGAAAAGGGACTAGTTATTAATTATCTTCTGAATTTGCTTTTACAATTTATACTTTTACAATATAAGTCTTTTCTGTAACAGCTATTTTGTTATTGGAAAGACTATCAATGTTACTGCAAAGAAACATATCTTGATTAGTCAAATATTCTTTTCATTTTAATGTCAGTATCATTAACAATTGAATTGTGATAAAGATCTTAGGTATATATATGCTGAAACTGAAACATGTTTTACACTTTCTCTTCTGAATGCAGCTATACTATTTTTGTAAAAGGGTGTTATTGGAAAGACAAATTATGTAACTGCAAAGACAATTCAATACAAATGTGAAAATACCCAATATATCTGGTAGGTCTTTGTTCATCTAGATTTGCTATGCGCTCATATTAGAACCATTAAGTTTACATTTGAAGTAACAACTGATATTTCCTTAACAATTTGTATGTGTCATATATTTCAACAATAGCTGTTACTTAAAGGACTTATGTTGTTACTGCAAAGACAGTTTAATACAAATTATTTATCTGTTTTTCTTTCCTGATTGATTCGGATGAGCATTAATATATGAGATGAAATTATCTTATGTTTAACAAAGAAATCTGTTCTTGAATTTTGAATGCTTATGTCCATTTCAAAGACTGTTATTTGAAAGACAGCATGCGACTGACGATACTAAATATGACAGCGTAATAATCAGTCTGCAAAACCCCCAAAGTGTTCAACATCTAGTTTCCTAGATAAAGTTAATGGATGATAATCTAATACAAAACATCTGTGAAACATGAAGCAGTCGTTTATGTATCTTTTTCAGAACTGGCAAGATGGGTATGACAAATACAGAGATTAAATTTTTCATTTATTTTTTACTTTGACAACTTGAGGAAGATGATCAAAACTTTGATACTTTTGTTAGTAGCAAGCCTGTTTAACAGTTTGAGGCAGATGATCCAAAGTTGGATTCTTACGTTAGTTGTAATCCTATTTGATAGTTTGAGGATGGTAATCCCAACTTGGATACTTTTGTTACTTGTAAACCTGTTTGACAGTTTGAGGATGGTAATCCCAACTTGGATACTTTTGTTAGTTGTACACCTGTTTGACAGTTTGATAAATTTGACTTTTACTGTCACTTCTGGTTATTTTTTTCTGAGATCCTAAACGAAACAAATTTCAAAATGGTAACTGCAACTTTAATTGTTGTGTATTTAAAGCGCAATGTCTATCATTGTATTTAAATCAGAAATAAATTCTTCTTTGTCTTCCATCAGCTTCTTCTGAAATGTCTTTCCAGTAACGCTGACATGCCTTTATTATAACAAATCGGCAAAGTTCTAAAATATAGACTATATATTAAACACTTCACTACTTTGGAAATTGATTGATATGAACCTAGCTTATCATCAATGCCACTGGCGCATGCTTGTCCTAATTCAAATATAAGACTGAATTGTCTTCTCTGTAACAGAGTCATTGTCAGTCACCTTATTTGGACATAAGGATACAACATGTAACACTTACTATACTTCTGAGGGTATCAGGCAAAGAACCCTTTCTGTCATTAAAGATAGATCAAAGATTTTTGTTACAATCACATAGTTTTTCAAATTTATTTGATATATTTTCTTTCCAATAACATATAGTGTCTTTGGCATAACGATACTGTCTTTCGTATAACAGGACTAGAAAGTAAATGGTTTATGGTCTAAAGAGTAAGACATTGGCAGAAATCAATCAGAAATATCAAAATATTCTTTAAGTATCAATGTATTTTTAAGGAAAATACAAATATTACTGTTGTTACAGGAAAGACATTGTGATTTCGACCTACTTAGTTTAATTAGTCTTCATAACAATATTGAAAATAATTAAGTCTCAAATATTATTGATATGTGAACCTTAACAATGTAGCTTGCCATTTGTGAAAACAGAGACTGATTATTTTGTATCTGAATTACGTTGTTTTTTGTACACCAAATAGCTGCAACTTTCGAGAATGACTCAGCTACGTTTAAAATAAACCATGGTCTTGTAGTGGTGATAATAGAATATATAAAATTGGGTCACAATCACACGACACGTGCTTAAACTCCTAACCTCCGGACTCTAATATATGATTAGAAATCTGCCAGGTGTTCATGTCATTTTAATAACTGCATTTAAATGAAAATCTAGTTTATGACTGACGTCGTTTGAAGTAAATTATGCTTAATGGAGTTTTTAGCTGAATACAGCTACTTTACAATGTTTATAAAATGAGGGTTTCATGCAATTCAAAACCCAGACACGTTTGAGACATGCGATGGGTTAAATAAACAACCCTGTCACCATGACACGTCAGCTCCAAGGTCACCGAAGGTGATTGCTTGACATCTACCCTGAACAGTGTTCATACTCATCAGCGTGCTTAATGAGTCCATCGCGTCTAGGTGGTTGATTGGTTGTCGTCATACCCAAACCAGGTGTTCATACTATTAATTACAGGATTGCTTTATCTTACGATGCTCTTGCTGTTGATCACTTGATTCTCTGGTCTCGATTCTCAATTATTTCTCCGTCGAATCTCCGTCGAATATACATCCCTTCAACAGTTTAGACACACTCAAAATACTCACTATATGCAATGTATATGGTTACATCGAAGATGGATTCTCCACAAACTTGAGCGAACCAACTGGTGAATACAGATGAATTGCACGGGGATCATGCATCCACTTGCTAAGGAGCATGTGCAAATATCGTGTACGTGAGCCGATGCGTTTTGGTGTAGATTTTGGTTAAGATTTCACCAATTTTCACTGATTCATATTCATATGCAGACAGCACCTTAACAGTGTGGAACTTTTCACGAAATATTGTTTAGACCATTTGCATGAAGTAAGCAGATATATATACACTGGTGTGTCTAACCTTTTGATGGGAACTGCACATGGAATATGAGTGCGACCTAAGACAACAAACAAAAGGAAAACACTCTGCCATGATTACTGACAGGAAAAGTTTAACGTTAAATGAAATGAAACTGTGTCTTAAGTGGGACTTTCAATAAGGTTCCGATAGAGAAGTATATGAGACACCATCAGCGATACATTTAAACAACACTAGGTTCAAGTGGGTATGCTGATCACATGAATAAGGTTAATGTAGATTGAAGATTTGGGGATTTCTGCAGCGAGATATGAAAACAATACTTTGCATTTTTTTATTTAATCAGAACAAAGAGAAACAAATACAAAACCACAGGCGCTCGACTCTGTTGCATTTATAAGTATAACCTATATACATAACAAGTGGGAAGGTGTGACAGTAAATCGAAACAAAATTGCGGCCCGGCTCGCCTCGGCTAGGGTTCGGACAACGGGCAAACGGACCAAACAAAACTGCAAGATTTTTACCCTGTTGACCTTTGTAAAGATCACTAACCTGTCTTTTTATTTCCATTAAAAGCTTTCAATAATTTTACCAGCCACTCTCGTATGAAGTCAGGACATATGCCTGGAAGTAAATAAATCTTAGGCAACAGCCCCGCACCGATTAGTAGAGTGAGTCTCTGATTGGATAATATATTTGCACGTTGAAACCAGTGGGAATAATAGAAGACCGAGTCGATCGTCTGTGTATAAAACGTCAAGACCAGAGAGCGATCAGGTTCTATTACACACCGTAATAGATTTCATCGGACTAAAAAGGCAAAACAGTGGTGAATATATATATCAGATGCTAATATATGCAGAGAAATAACAAATGATGCAGTGCTAGTCTTGATGCTGGTGTCTATATCCTTAAGTTTGTGAATCTGAAATATTGACTCTATCTCAACTGATGTAGTATATTTACTTTGTTACTTACCTTCAACATGGTAATTCTTTCTCAAGTTACACCAAATTTATTGTTTTTGTATGGCATTCAACCGCAAGTTGACTCCGATCAATTCTCACATCGAGTTTCATCCAAATACAAGGAAAACCTACATCCTCTACATCACCAATGTACCGTTAGGTAAACCTACTCGAACCTTGAAAACATTCCCGTGGTTCTTGCAATGACAAATTTCCATTGGCCTGTTTCATTGGTTGCTCTACAAGGTCTTAAAGACCAATGAAAATAAGGGTTACAAACCAGCTTTAATGTTCAGTTTGATGTGTCATACAAAATCATGCCCTAAAATTCCTTTGAATATAAAGGGTGTTTAGTTGAGCATTAATAATGGCTGGTATATATACACTTAAATATTATGCCTATCACGACGAAGGGTTGTTTTGTTTTAAACATGTTATATTCATGAGAAAAGGATTGGGTACAAGTTATACAACTTAGACCACCTTCTGCCACGTAGCAAACCAAACATACTAGTAACATTGGTAATACTGCGTAAATTAGCCATCATGGTAGATCTCTGTATATAGTTAACAGTCCAATAGGTAATGATAAGAATTTTCACAAACATATCCAGAAGAACATTTTGGATTATCTATTATACCAGCACAGAACAGATCGTAATTCAGTTGACTACACATGTAACGTAGTTTTGTAAAGGTGATATTAGTGATTCTCGGTCCAAAATCAAAGTATTTGGGAGCTGTGTAAATATTTGATATAAATGAATTCAGGGACACGCTTCTTCTCACTTCAACTGAAAATTCATTCCACATTCTAATTGTCGATGGAAAATACGAGTTATACAAAAACTTTAATCGGGAGAAGGGAAGCGAGATATCGTCAGAGTTACGGAGATTATAGTTACGTTTAGACGCTACCTTCCCAGGAACAAGATCATTAAGGTACGATGGTGCCATATTATGATGTATTTTGTGAAAAAGACAAAGTTTTCGCTTTCTCCTACGCTCTGCTAAAGATTCCCAACCAGTTTCATAATACAGATGTTCATGATGAGTATATTTGGGTAAACCTGTTACAATTCTTGCCGCTTCTAATTGCAGTTGTTCTAATCTATGTGCTCGGTATTGAGCACATACTTCACACGCATATTCGGAATGGGGTCTTATGTACATTGTATAAATTCTATTCAATACACAGCCCGGTAATATAAATTTGAGTTTACGTAGAGAAGACATCTTCTCTACACCGAAGGGTTCGACTCCGCTGGAGGCACCTAGGTTCGGGTTCCCAGCACATCTGCGTAATATTCGAGGACAAGATGCTAAGATCCACATTGTCTCCGTTCACCCAGCTTTAATATAGGTACAGGTGAGGATGTGCTGGTAGTTACTTCACTGCGCCTAACAGGCAGCTTGGCTGTATGATCCCCATGGAGTTGAAAAAGTATCATAAAATACGATAGTATCCTATGATAGGGGACAGTGATGCATGTAGCGCCATGAGCAGGTACTATGACATGTAAGCGGACTATTACTATCATTGATATTATTAACTGTGCTGATATCCATTATGTGACGAAATCACCGTTTTTCATATTTTTACTGCTATGCGATTATACCCTCCACATCCTGAATTTGGTACCCAGCACCTCCATAGTAAATGAGTAAATGTGCGCAAAAGCCTATTGCAGTTACCTCCCTTATGCGTTCACGCATACTGTTCGAACCACGTGGCATAAGTAAGATAGACAGTTTAGTGTGTCTATATCATCATTGGCACACATCTGAATATTATAGAAGTTTATGGGTTTTGTCAAGTTATAACTGAAGAACTAACAACATAATGGTAACTTGAAAATTGCCCTTCTAAAACTGAATTGCCACAGACCACGGTGATCAGGTTTGAAATGCATGAATTTCCTTTACAGTTACAAATAAACCCCATGTTCTAAACCCCTTTTTCAGGACTATCATAAATACACCAAGGTGACACTACTGACGGGGAAAGTAACGATGAAGATTTTTATGAGCGCTTCCTAATCATTATACATGAAGTCGAATGAATACTTAACATTTCTCTCCACCATTACAGTGGTCCGTACATAATCCAGTCTGGACCAGACAATCCAGGGATCAACAGCATGAGCATCGATCTACGCAACTGTGTTACGACGATATTTGTTTAGCAAGTCAGCGATCCTGACCGCCTGATCCCATTAGTCGCCTCTTACGACAAAACATGGGTTGCTTAAGACCAATTCTAATCCGGATCTTCACGGGTCCCCATTACACTACTGTATATATATACTAACAGAAAAATTATCTCTGCATAATATAGAGGGCGGTCACGATGTCTCGTGTCAACTCATACAGATTTCGATACAATCCCGTCAAACAGTTAAACAGTGATTAAAACCAACACACCGCAAATCATGAATGTTAGTTTCGGTTTGGCATTAAAACACGGTACAACACTAAACAATGCACATTTACATCATTCCAGAAGTATTCATCGTTTGGCAAAGACCTGTGCGGCCCACAAAGGCATATCAAATACCAACCATATTTTATTTTTAATTAACAATTGGAATGAGCCTCGATTGGTGCCCCTAATTATCTTTTTCAGCCAAAGTATTTGCTACTTAGAAATTATTCCTCGTCTGCTTATGGTTATCAAACTGACAGGAACAAACATAAGGATCAGAGTGAATGAGTTTAGTTTTACACCGCTTTTAGCAATATTCCGAGAATATCACGGCGAGGGACATGATTAATGGACTTCACACACTGTAGCCATGTGGGATATTGAGCCTGGGTCTTCGGCGTGATGAGCGAACGCTTTCACCCCACCACCCCTGGAGGACAATGACAAGTACATACATATGTATGCACCACAATAGGAAACACAAACTCACCTCTCTCTGCTTGCTCGTCACTATACTGATGACACACACTGTAAGGCATAACAAACACAATTACTTACATTCGCTTACAAATGGGGATGCATATTGCAGAATGCGCATAAATAATGTGACTCGGGTTATTCCATAAAGAAACATTGCTACAAACTGCTTTCCATGCTGAAACTAAATGCTATACAGAAATTAATGAGCAAACAAATTCGGCGTGAAACCAACAAACAACAAAGGCATGTGATATAATTAACAACTGTATTCTAAAATTCACCCATTTACAAATTTGTACCAATAAATAGCGTGATGATACACATTCAATATGGATCTGTGGGTGGCGCAGTGGATCAAAGAGTTCGCTCGTCATGTCGAAGACCTGACTTCGATTCCCCACATGGATGCAATGTGCAAGGCCACTTTCTGGAATTTGTCTGAAAGTGGTGTAAAACCCAACATTTTTATTATTATGGGTTGCTGAAGTCCAGTTCTAACCCGGATCATACGAGTGATTGAGTATAGTTTTAAGCCGCTTTTAGCAATATTCCAGAAACATCACGGCGGGAGACACCAGAAATGGGCTTCACACATTGTACCCCTACCTCTCCCGGATCATTTGAAAATAACATAAAATTTGGCAAATGCATAAGGTGTAAGCATACTCACATGTGCACGCCAAAGCTGTTCGTGATCACAGACGTCTGGTAAATATTAGCTGTTGCAGCTATTTCCGCTGCTGGTTACAATCGTAACCAATGACGTCATCATAAAAACAGATACACGTTTGTCAGCAAGTCTGTAAATTCTACGCATTGTCATATCACGTTATCAGCTTAAAATGGGTGGCATAGAATATAATGTAACATTTTCATGAGAAATTCCAAATTTCAAAACTGTCATCTTTACAAGCGGATTCACCTAGTGCAGATCCGAAGGCAGTTTTACAACCTTTTGAAATGTCTTCTTTTAAGACCGTTCACGTTGAAACCTTTATCAAACAACAATGAAAGGGTTAAATGATTTTACAAATATTATGTTATCATCGGTTTTGCACGTTTGTTGCATGTCTACGCTATTATGTCCATATATTCCCAAAGAACTTAATACAACTGACCTATCTGACGATAGAATGAACCTCGATCTTAACAATTTAGAGCATTAATATTATGGGCACATCATTGGTCGTTGTGTGCCACAAAGGGATCCTCAGTTGTGTTCAACAAAGGGATCCTCAGTTATGTGCAACAAAGGGATCCTCAGTTGTGTTCAACAAAGGGATCCTCAGTTGTGTTCAACAAAGGAATCCTCAGTTGTGTTCAACAAAGGGATCCTCAGTTGTGTTCAACAAAGGAATCCTCAGTTGTGTTCAACAAAGCGATCCTCAGCTATGTCCAACAAAGAGATCATAAGCTGTGTGCAGCAAAGGAATCCTCAGTTGTGTGCAACAAAGGGATCCTCTTGAACAGAAGCTGGCCCAAAAGTAAGCTGCTTCGCGTGAGAAATGGCCGTAAAGGGGTAATCCCGTGAAGTAGAATTTTGTTGTTACAGTATCATTTGTCATCATCACCAATGATAATTGTATCTCACGTGTTGTCATCAAAATTAATAATGCATGTGGAGCGATAAATATATGATCACAACATCTGTAAAATGTAGGACATGTGTTTCTTGTAAATACTGACTCGCCTCAAAGATTCATACTTACCCAGAGAGCAATACTGTTATATATTTTTGAGACGTTACTAAACAAGCACGGTGGCGATTAAAGGTATTTCAGCTGCTGGACAAGTAGGAAGTGACCACAATGATGTTGTGCCGGTGTTGTTATCAGGGATTTAGTTACTGAGTGCTGTAAAATTCTGAACTTGTGAAATAGGATTTGAATTTACTGAGTTGTACTGACTTTAACTGCAGAGGACTGACAGGAGTATCATGGGGAGAGTGTCATGCAGTCACACGGGGGTAATACTTGGTTTTGACCTTGAATAGTGTAGGACACTCAAAATGACATTTTAAATATTCACACTTACCAATAAATTCATAAAGAATAAATCCAGGGCCTTACAGACGTGGAATTGTTTGAAAATGTTCATTGTTTAAAAAAGGAATTGCTATTGTTATAATAAATCAACATGGAGTCAAAGGATCAGAAAAAACATGGATTTCCACCGTGGTCACCACATTTTATATACGCGATGAAAGCCTATCATTGCAAAACTATAGGGGATGCTTAATCACGTTTTTTGCGTATATTTGGACCAGACGAACCAGTGATTGACGTCATGAGCATCGATCTATGCAAGTGGGATACGAATAATACGATGACATATGTATGACATGTCACATGTGTCAACCAAGTCAGCGAGTCTGACCACCCGATTCCGTTAGTCGCCTCTTACGACAAGCATGGGTTATTGCAGACCGTTCCTAACTAGATCTTCACTGGTCAATATCAGACTGTATGTCCATTCAAACGTCGTCAAGACAACGGGTAATCACGATGACTTCTAAGGGAGACAACTCATTTGACAGTCATTTGAGCCAAACTTATACCGGTGCGTGGAGTATGTGGCACTCAGTGGTCTCATGAAAAGCCTTTTTTTTGCGAATCCAGGTCGAAATAATACCAAAACAATACTTTTTTTTCGTACATCTACATGAATGAATATAGACTGACAAAACTGTTGTACGGAATTGCGTGCATTGCGTAGTACAAGTTACGACCATGGCTCAATGAAACGTTTATCATAGTCAAAACATCAGACTCAACTCAGTTAGGACTGTGTAGAATTTACTTCCGAAAATTATAAAAACTTGTTTAACAAACTATCATTTAAATACTGACACAGTTCACTATATGTTACGTGGAAGGAGTGCAGAGAAAGGGACAGGAAGGTGTTAGAGCAGCATGTGCACACTTGCCTACAGAGGTGTTGATTTATGAACCTGTGCTGTGCAGTTTCCATTCCTTCTCACACATCTCGCTGTCTCTTTCGCTTCTCCGTCGTTACAATTAATGAACCGAGTCAGTATGATGGTTTGTTGAACAAGGGGATTTTTCTTCATTTTTAGGGCTTAAATCCTGTAAAAAATCACAGAGCTGGTCTGATGTTTTGATTACGATCAATTTTTCATTGAGCATTTATTTTCAGAATTTCATTCACAGTGCAATACATACGTGGTGAAGAAACATGGAAAACATAAAGGAGCACTTGTACTTTCATTCGTTTCCTTATTTGTTTCCATGAGTATATATGTTTATTAGCTTTCGAGTTAAATTGCAATTCATAGTTAAATGGAGTATATGTACAGCTGGTGGAAGAAGAAACCTGAAACTGAGTTCTATATTCCCAGATACATCCATTACGACGACCAGAATATTCATTTTACCGCCTATAATATGCATGGTCGCTTATGTATATAAGGGATGTATTATCATTTCTGAGCGTCACAGAAAAATTACGCAATAATTAAATAACATTTTTACTCGAACATCGTCATAGTAACGCTGTGGAACAGACTTGGCATCCAAGAAAAATCAATATTCCAGTGCTAAATTATTCGGTGAGAGTGAGGACAATAGATTTCTACAGGCTATTCAAACGAGCGCATGACACGTAATGTTATTATGGTGTGGCAGTTGTTGCGCGTATTACATGTTCGCATATTATTTTAAGCCGTTGTCACACGAATAATAGGTCGGCGGACTCAGTCTAGTGTTTCGGTTTCCCATATGGGCACAATGTGTCAATCCCAATTCTGGTGTTCCCTGCCCTGGTATTGTTTGAATATTGCTGAACGCGGTATAAAACTGTACTCATTTAGTAATGATAATATCTGAAGATGGAAACGAAAATTGACAAATAAAGCTGGATCTGTGGAAAATTTAGATTTTAAATAAATAAAATACATGTCTGGTACCGTAACCATGAGACGAAAGGGTGTAAAGTTAAACTGTTTAATTAAAAATATTGATCAAATGCATTTTAAGGTGAGCTTACCCTACCTCACAAGTGTCTAAGTCACATGTCGATAACGTCATTAGCGTAAAACTGATGGGGCACATAAACATCGAGCGTACATCAACCAATGGTCCCCGAGGGACCAGTGAAGAACGTATTTATCTTACCGTACACCTTAATGTTAATTTTGCATTATTTGAAGCACGGGTCAATTTTTCTTTTCGGTAGCCATCGTTGGATGACAAGAAGAAACAGATTTAGAGTTATCTCCTTCCCACCGATTTGCATTCGGAAAACATCTGCAATTATACACTGAAAATAGTAGAAGGGCACTCAGCCAATCAGAAAAAGGTATTTATGTGTAACGTAAAACAAGTAGATATGTTTGTTTGATCTTAAACGCGCAATTATGTGTCAGCATTGAAATTATTGAGGGCCTTTGTGTGCTCGAGGTGTCCACAGGTAAGGAATCACAGGATATCTTGAATGTGACCGTTGTAACATTTGGCTTAAGGGTCCATTTTCATGCTTTATTTTGAATACTGCTCATGAACTATGTTTAGTTTAGTTCGGTTGTCTTTCTTAACGCAGAAACAAACTTGCTAAGTAACAATTAAACGTATATCCAGGTCAAGATGAATCAAAGCTCTGGTAACAAATGCAACATATCTCATATTTGGGATTACACCCTTTTAGTGAAATTCTAGTACTTTTTGAGTTGAGTCCCGTCCGGGATTCGAACTATGTGTAATCAGTCACGGTGGCTGAACGGGTTAGGCGGTTGACTTTGTTAGCTGGCGAATGGCTGCCTGAGTCTGAATGGGACTCAACTCAAAAAGTACTGGAATTTGTACTTCACTAAGAAAGTGTGATCCCAAACATAACATATATGAACACATTCTAAATTGCATTGTGTAGTCAGGTAAAAATATATTGAAGTTAAGCAGCGTTGGACGAGGAGAATCCTTAACTGGGTGACCATGTTTGGCAGTTTGACTCATGAGAGTTTCTACAACTTCAGTCCTGCCCCAAAAGTGACACACTGGTGGGTTTCTTGAAAATTACCTCAGTCCACCATGCAGAAAATGGGTACCCGGTGGGATAATGGTATGTGGCTTTTCACCATCTAGCGCCAAACAGGCGTCTTCTGTCTCCGGTGTAGCAGTAAACAGATCATATTTGTGCACTTTTCTACGCTTTGAGCATTGCCCATGTATGGTAAAGTCAGCGCTATAGAAATACCCTTATCATTATTATTATTAAAGGTACATTTTACTCCCGAAAGCGCACATCTGATGAGAGTTCTGTGCACTTCCCATAAAACCAAGCATATACATACATGAGTTTAAAACCAAGTATTCAATTTGGCTAAACCTACTGGAGTTGTCAGTCCAGACTTGAAGAACTTCTTATGCGATGATGTCGTATTGGTCATTCTAGATGTTCTCACGAATAACTGTTGAAAGGCGGGGATTCTCCAATCTGTATCTTCGTCAAGGGTGTACTGCTGGAGTTTCCTATCACAAATGTTTCAGTGCAAAAATGTAAAGGATCCTTTGGATCAGGTCAGTTAGAAGTTCATATTAAAGAAAAGTAATTACAGAACATTATTAAAGAAATTGTTTAAAAAGTTGTTTTATAAATAGATAGATATTCCAATCGCTTATGTCTGTTTGTGATAATGTAAATACAACTAGGGTCCATGCAGGAGAAATCGTACCGTGAGATCCCATGGTACTCAGTATGATGTCTGACTTACATGTTGCATTGTCTATAATTTTAGATCTGCATACTCATTTACATCTGTATCTGTGATTTTCTGTTTTTAAGTAGGTTGTCAACATGTTTTTTTTAATATTCTCGGCTTATGTGTCATTAATGTTTGACTTGATTTGCTCACTATATGTTTGAAATACTGCGGACGTGACTAACAATCCCCACTCACTCAATCACACGCTTCACCAGCAGGGAAACAGAATAGACCCAGTGTGTTAAAATTACATTATTTATCGAATACATATCTGCCACAATATCTCCATACATATTCTAATATGAATAAATTCAGTTTGATAATGAATACGGAAAAAGTAATATTTGTGAACTGCCCGTACTGTCACAATGCCTTCGTGTGCAGGGAAAACCTTTGTCAACATAATGATTAGAAGTCGAAGGTAATTCTGTATATGCTAATCATGTTTTAACACGTAGTTCTTTTATTTCAATATGTTGCAAGTAACGTCTTTCGATACTTCAGATAAAGTCGTAACTGTTATTATCTATGGTATTAATTTCATACTTATATAGCATTCGTCTTCATCATCTTTATTCTTGCTACCATAACAGAACCTCTCATTTCAGTCTATGATTTTAAATCGTTATACTGTGAGACGAACTTAACGTGTCGTGTATAGCGGTGTCGTCCATTTTACCATTAACGGGTGGAACGTTTGTAAGCGATAAACTGCTGTGAAACGTGTCAGTCGACTCTCGCCCTACTGGAACGGGTTCTATTTGCTATTTTGAGGTTGACGATTTCCTTACACAACCCAATACAACACTCTAAGGTTTTTCGTGTTTAAAGATAAAAAAAAATACCAAAAGGTTAATTTCTGTGATAGCCTAGGTTCTGTGTGTGTGCATATATAGAGAATATTTTGTTAATGTTGTCAAATAACATGGAAATTTCATCGAGTGGTCTGACAAAGGTGATATGTTCTATTTATCATATTTTCATCATTGTTTGTAAATGATCGAGAAATCGAGTAACTCTGCATTTTGTTACGCAACCTAACTACATTCTAACCCTTGAGCAATGTTGCACCCACACCAAACAGTTCGCTGAAATAAAATTATGATAGAATAATTAATGTCATGTTTCTACTTTTTGTAGTCATATTTTGTGAAATGCAAAGTCACATAAACCTTAAATGTATTACTCTTTCATCAGAAAGTAGTTCCAAGCAAATGTGATATTCTACTCAGTGAAAATATCATTTTATTTTCATCAGTATCTACAGCATTTCACTCTTAAAAACATAATAGATTATGGATATTACGTTTGTGCTGCTCTCGAGGGGAATGGAATAATCTTATGTGAATGCAAAACGGGGAACTAATAAATAAGACAAATAAAACTTAGTAATTTGATTGCTCGGGTATATTTTCTGCTGTTCGCTACATGTAAGTCTCTTGAATCTGCTACTCGTCATCAATATCACAGATATCACTGCTATCAGTATCGACGCCAAGTTCGATGACAAGTTTTTCGATTTCATCCTCAAGAGCAATTTAACGATCCTAAATTTCCGCCACATGTCTGCAACAGTCTGATCATTCCGTCTGTCCAAGAGGTGACAATCGTTCCTCTGTAAAGAAGCCATTGTGAAATCTGAATTCTGGGAACCAATCCAATGTTTCAAATTCACTCAAATCAATTCACCCAAATTAATTCGTACATTGAAATCTGCATGATAAGGAGGTAATAGGAAAATGCCATATTTTTCAGAATTTCATCGACATGATATACGGAGACACGCGGACGTGACTTCACAAGTGCAAACAATTCAGCCTTCAACATTGAATGTGTCTTTGTAGCCACGATTTGATTTAATCTTTCCAACTGGCAGTTGTTAGAGCTTTGTCTATTTGTTTACTATGGTAAGGAGCATTGTCCATCAAAACTACTGAGTTCGGGGGCAGATGAGGAATACGTTTTTCTTGCAACCACCTAGAGACTCTGTTGAAATTCATTTCCTTGTGGTAATCGCTGCTCTTTGTTTGCTCTAAATATCAAAGAAGCATTAGGAATGAACCATACCCATGTACCAGCATTGACTATAAATATTCTTGGATCTGTTCCCGATGGTACCCGAATACCGCTAACTGCTCCCTCCTGATCCACTTGCGAGCATTTTATACCGTGTGATGGGCGTGTACCCATGTACACTATTGGACGCTTTTTTTACGGTGCTAGCGTATCATTCAGAGATATCTCAAACGCCATGCAACAATGTCTCTTCGCGTCGCTATGACCTGTCTCTCTGAACGAGTTTCCCCCATTTGATATCAATTTTCTTAAACATTTACGCACTGTTTCTTTACTCCCTGCATATCCCAAATCACCAGTGGCCATTTTCATAATGCCAGTCAGTGTTGGCATTGTCTTGGTTACTGTGCAGCAGTGTTGAATATACTGGCGAATTGCGCATTTATCAGACTTATAAAATTCGGTTTTCACTTCGGTACGAGTACGTACCTTCCCTGGGGTTGTAAATTTACTGGTACCCATAGCGAGAACACATGTACCTTCGTCGTTTATGACAGATATACCACTAGGATCGCTGGCGTTTTAGTGCACATGTACTGAATGACATCGTAGGCAACCTCACGTATTTATGAATGAACGACTTGACCCCGTTTACCCAATTTAGAGTGCGACATGATAAGTTTCAAATACCTGCAGAGTTTAATACTCTTTTAACAGTCCACTTGACAAGGTACTAGTATACAAATGCCCGAGCAGAAACACGACGCTTCCGAATTAATCGCTTAGAAAGTGATTACTGCAAGATCACAAAAATCATGTGTCACGAAGTCAAAAATCACGAAGTTTTCAAATTTGTTCCCCCTTACTGTAGGTAGTCATCAGTTCACGGCATGGCAATTCAACCCCTCTCCTTTCGCAAACGCGTCTTCCGCTCACCTCATTTTAATGTTGGTTGGCCAGCAAGGGAAGTAACTGTGTCTCCTTCTCGTCGGACCAGTCCACTTCAGTGTAGGGTATGTCGGTAAGCACTGGTTATCAGTCTTAGTAAATAACCTTGACATGTTCATGATTGGCTTGTTTTGAATTGGTGTACATGTCCTACTCCTGAACCTTGTTTTCACCTCTGTTTTTTCTCACAAAACTCTGCAATGGGACAGGGAGACTGGATCGGGAAGTTAAAGGCTGCCAAGGTAACCACGTTGTTATAGCAACAGGAAAACCTCATTGAGATTCATGGGGAGCTGATTTTGCTACAGGTTGTAAATAAACAGGTATTGAGCCCTAGCGCGTGTCATTGAGCTCACGTGGTCAGCAAACGTCATACCGAAACATAGATATTCTTGAGTGAAAGTGGAAATAGACACCACAAACAACTCTGGTTACACTGAATTCCTATTCCTTGTTTCATAAGAAAATGGTGTTTACACATGAAGTTTAATTTCGAAGTTTAAAAAGATCGTGTTTCTATATTTTATGGCGCGGTATAGGCAGCTTCTAATTAGATGTCGTCCCCTGTTTGATGAGGTCGTAAAATTATACACAGTACATCTGGCTCACTGTTATGTGTTTGCTATTTCACGCGCTTATTCAGTGTAGTTCTGTAACGCACAAGGAGGCTGATGTAATATGAGTTCCGTACCAGGCCGTCAAAGTTTTATATCATCCGAGCCTCGTTTTGAGATTTCCACAATTTCCATGGTTTCGTTTGTCAGAGCACGCTGTACGACGTGTGCGCAATGATTAGACGGAGTGTAGTGTTGCAATATACAAGTGTTTAGTTGTACCAAATCATGGTGATTAATGTTTATGTATCCAGGTAAATGAATTAGTCTAAATCTTCTGGACTGGTTATACCACTAGGTTGCGCAATAGCACGGAACCCAGTCAACAGGAAACGAATCAAAAATCAAGATTTTGATTTGCATGACTGTTACAACTGTAGGTCATTATTGTTACCTGTCTTTAAGGACCTCCTTTCACAAAGCACTAAGGTGATCGTAAGTCACTAAGGTCGCCTTAGTGCAATGTTACAGAATGAGAGTTAAGGTTAAGTTTAGTAAAGGTTGCTTCGTGAAAGGAGCCCAAGGTCTTTTGTAATGTAATACAACATATTCATTGATCAAACAAAATCACCAATGTTTGTTTGCTTGATTATTGTTTAACGCCCAATCAATCAATCAATCAATCAATCAATCAATCAATCAATCAATCAACCAATCAACCAATCAACCAATCAACCAATCACATCACATCACATCACATCACATCACATCACATCACATCACATCAATCAATCAATCAATCAATCAATCAATCAATCAATCAATCAATCAATCACTTGTGTTGAGAATTTAACTTAACTTCAGACACAGCCTGTCAGCTGTATTTCAAGTTCAATCCACATAACTTTCTGTTTGGGCTTAGGAGTGAGACTGGTTACTCTGGAGCATTTACGTTTAAACAAATAAAACAAATAGATTAGAATCCATAACCACACCATATTTATTCTGTGAACGATGGAACGGGTCAGATAACGCAACTCCATAGTGAACGAAATGGCAAGCAAGTAATAAAAAGGGGAAGAAAATACAATGAACTTGAAATGAGTTGAATAATTGGGCTCTTAAAGTAGTTCACAGTTTGTTTCAATGGTAATCATTAATGTTTCAGAACATCATAGTTGGAAAACATTAGAAAGTTCTTAATGGAGAGGTATTCTTATTACAGAGTAGATTTAAGAACGAGGATGAAAAGGACTTGAATTAAAATCAATTGCAATTGTATTGGAATTGTTCACCCAGCATTATTTAGAGTTGGGAAATCTATTGTCTTCGTCAATCGTTGTAGAGGTTGACACGTTTGAGAAACAAACACCTATTTTGTTATAATTTTCACGTTTACACGAGTGCTGACGAATCGAAGGCTTGAAATATTGACCGCGATTCGTTTAAAGACATTCTAATTCAACAGCTGTGAAATCAGAAGCGTCATGAGGACGTCAGTATTTGAAAATGCGTCGTATGTGTTCCCTTGTTCAGAGGTCCCAGCGTTTATCCAGCTGCTATGGGACGAAGTGGTAGGACGAGCAAGGAACAGACGTTGAGGAGATTGCACGGAAGATCTTGATGGATGGACGTTGTACATTTGTCTGTCAACCGTATTTGTCCACATCTCCAACCGTCTTGACGAGAACTGGGGTGATACATTTGGGGCAGCATACGGGTAATTTGGTTGACTCTGATGCAAGATGAATGGATGTTGCTTCATTTGATGTGCAGGATGCCGTGCTGTTGTAGAATGCTGTTCCTTCTGGTATTTTGGTATATTGTGTTGCCCTATCTGGTGTTCAGTAACACGGAACGGGGGGTTTGATATTCTGGAAAGCTCTTCTGTCGCTGGGTATTGCCTTGTCAATTGACCAGGTCGGTTCTGGACATTGAGTACATATTGTTTCCTCGTTGTGACCGGGTATTGTCTGGGTTCCGGGTACAGCTGAAGAGGAATGTTTTTCATCTGAGGCTGATTCTGTGTCCTGACTGGATATTGCACGTTCGGTGGGATTTTGATTTGATGAACGACTTGTGCCTGAGGGGCACGTTGAGGTGAATTTGTGTCATCAACGATTGGTCTTCTTGCAGGATAGTTTGGCCTCGACTGTAGTCTTGCAGGGGCATTAGGTCTTGGTTGCTGAATTGGAGGGGACTTTTGACTTAGCTGCTGGCTCGGGAGGTAATTTGGTCTTGGTTGCTGATTTGGAGATGATATTTGTCTTGGGTTGTCCTCTGGTGGAATCTTCATTATGTACTGTTTAGGGATAATATTTGGCGATTGTGGTCTGCCCGGAAATTTGGAGACTTGCGAATTTGTTATGTCAAATCTGTCATTGCTTGCTGGCACCACTGGAACAAGTATCGGTTGTCTTGTCGTCCGTGTGTACGAAGGGGTTTTGGTTGACGTTGGTGGTGATACAGTGCGTACGGTGGTGACTTTTGCCGTTGTTGTGAGTGTCGTTGTGTCTGATGAAGGAGCAGTAGGTCCCGGAGCAATATCATTGGGAACACCTTCAGCTTGTATCTTAAAAGAGGCCGCTTGAGGTTCTGCAGGGGCACCGTGTGAAGATGTACCGGACAAATCAACACCCAGACTTATTTTAAGATTCTGTCCTGTCTGTTCAACCCAAGTAGATGCAAGTTCTACTGGTGGTGGTGGTGTTGTTGCCGTTGTAGTCGTAGATGCAACGATGGAGGTAGTGGCAGGTGTTGTGATGAAAGGGGTCGATGTAGTAGTTGTTGGGATGGAGATTGTTGTAGTAGTAGTATCAGGGGCAGATGTAGTTGTAGTGGTTGCATCTGCAACGAGTGTTGTAGTACCTGCAGCAGCCTCTGTTATTTTAGTTACGTCCGTGACTGCTGTAGTCGTTGTGATAGTTTCACTAGTCGGCGAGGATGTTGCTGTTGAAGGTGGAGGTTCATTTGCTTTGGTCTTCCCAATTGTCGAAGGGATACCTTCATTTGGTACTGACTGGCTGTCAGTCTGCAGTCTGTTAGAACTATCTGCTGTAACATCAGTATATGGGTCATGCACGGGGTACGAGGGATAAGACTGCTGCCATTGGTTGTAGCCTTGACCAAACTTGTTTTCAGGATACTGATACGGATTTGGGTGAATACTGGGATCTGCAAATGCCCCAGGGTAATGGTTGGCATGGTGCGATATGATCGGTACGTCAGATGAGGCCATTGGGACTGACGGAAGGTCAACTTTGACGTCTAGAGGTACAGATGGGTTGTTTAAGTCAGGAGGCGGGTATGAATAAGAATATGGTGATGGAGAGTTATTTGGAGACGGGTTGTACTCGGGTGAAACAGACATACTTGACAGTGGCTGGCCAACAGGAATAGGCTCAGGTGGAGTGCCTGCGTTAAAGGTAGGAACGTTCATAACTGGAAATTGCTGCGAAGGATTCGAGTTCCAGAGGACAGGGTTAGGGCCAGAGCCAGGGGAACCCATTGCATCATTTGGAGCAAGACCTTGTTCGACGCTCATTTGAGGAACCTGTTGATGAAACTGACCTGAAGGGTCGTGTGTCTGATGAGGTGGTCGTGTTATTGGTTGATCCAGGAAGGCTGGCCTTTCGGGTCCGAGAGATTCGACCCAAGAACCTTGATTTTGAGCTTGGTTTCCATATGAAGGAACGTAACTTGGAAAAGGCAGAAGAGCCTGAGATTCCGGCAGTGTCGGTGCTGGTGGATGGTAAACCTGATTTGAAGGTGAGGGTGAACTTTTAGGAGTATTCAGTTCAGCAGGGGTTTGGTCCAAGAACGCGGGTCTCTTGGGTCCATATGGATCTTCCCACATCATCTGCAGGTTTTGATCTATTATTTGGTTTTCCAAAGAAAATTGTGTGTTTTGCGTTGGTATCTCGGGAGGAGCTGGGGGAGCCTCATTAGGCTCCACGTCCACTGGCAGTGGCGTCGTCGTAGATGTTTGAGAATTGCTATGGCTTCGGTAGGTCCAGTGATTGTATTGGCTTGGATTTTGCTGTGGGTCGTATTGGACGGCACTTGGTTGCTGGTACTGGATTGTGTTTAGTGATGGGTTGTACTGATTTTGGCTCTGGTGGACGTCAAATGGTTGAGGATATGCATGGTTCTGTGGCGCGTGGTTGTCTGAAACTTGAGGTACGTGGATTTCTGGAACTTGCGTATGTTGTTGGGGTATCAAAGGTGGTGGTGCCAAGTACATATCTGGATTCTTGTATCCAATCGACCTCAAGAAATCCCTAAATCCATGGGTGTTAGTAAATGGAGCCTTGGTATCATCTGGAAATTAAACAATTACAGTGAGAACAATGGTACAGTGGGACAAATCTGGGAATTGTTCGTGTGCGTGTGCGTGTGCGTGTGCGTGTGCGTGTGCGTGTGCATGTGAGTGAGTGTGCGTGTACTTGTGAGCGAATGCGTACGCATGTGTGTGTGCACTGCGTGAGTGTTTCGGTATGTAAGTGTGTATTTATGCATTTATTTATGTTTTTGTTTATGAGTGCGTGCGTGCATGTTCATGTATGCATGGTTGTGCCTGTGTGTGTTTTTATTTGTGTCCAGGTGCGTACTTGAGTGCGTGTTTGTGTACACAGTACTCCAGTTTGGGTTACCTTTGTCTGAGACATTATTTTGCATTTTTTGTATTTTGTGAATAAGTAAATACAGTATCAATATATATAGAACTCTCAAACTCTTCAAACTACTAAAATACCCGTCTCCTCGGAGACAATACTACATGAATAGCGATATGGACTGCTGGGTCAAACGTTTTTATTGAAACGTTGAATTTGACCCCAAAAATATCAATAAACGTTTTCGAAACAGTTGCCGAAACATTGCCACCTTACGATCTCAACAAAAAGAAGGACAACACCAAAACATCAACAACAAAAAAACAACAAATTATCAACAAGTACAACACATCAACACAGATGTAGATTTGTTTGTGTTTGTTTCACCATACCATCAAACATTTTTGTACACTTTCCTTCACAGCCAGCAAACATAATACAGAAGTATTCAGTAGAACTAAGATGGGTTTTTTGCGTTTATTTCGCAATTTTGAACACAACTAAAAGGTTGATTGTTAGATATTCCATGTGATTTTCCGAGCTATTTTTTTTTTAAAATATACCATTCATCCGGGTTTTTTTTCTTTTATCCTAATGCTATATATAAACTAATTGATTTGGGGATTTTCTCAATGCATGTTTTATGTCTGTACTCTTGTTGAAAATGAATACATATCCAGTACTCACGTGTACACCCTTTCCTATCAGGCGTCTGTTTGAATCCATAATTACATTTACACTCGTACGACCCATCATAGTTGATACACCAGCCATCTGGACATATTCTGTTCACCCTGCATTCATCGTAGTCTGCAACAAGAAATGCGAGTGGATTTAGTTTTATGCCGTTTAGCTCTATTCCATCAACATCAGCGAGGAAGGACACCAGAAATGGCCTTCACACAATGTACCAATATGGGAAATCAAACCCTGGTCTTTGGCGTGACGAGCAAACGCTTTAACCACTGTACTGCCCCATTGCCCCTCAAGTATACAGGAATATTGACAGAAAAACATTATTATTATTATTATTAAATATTATTTCTTTGACGAAGTTCTGTGTCTTTACTACATACGGATCCGGCGTATTTTTGTCCATCAGAAATATGAGCGCACTACCAGCATAATTTACTGTGCAGAGTTACACCCCTTAGATGCGACAGAATCGTAGGCTCCCACTGTGGGTCATAAAATCTATCAGCTATCCAACCTCCCTAGTACATAATAGGAGGGCTGGATAATAAACCAGGAATTAGTTTATCGATATCTGACCCGCAGTGGAGGAATGTGGACAGATGTGAGTGTTACCCACATATCGCCAGTACGTCAATGTTCTCCCACATATCGCCAGTACGTCAATGTTCTCCCACATATCGCCAGTACGTCAATGTTCTCCCACATATCGCCAGTACGTCAATGTTCTCCCACCCATCGCCATATCGCCAGTACGTCAAAGTTCTCCATCAATCCCGTCGTGAAACTAACCTACTGTTCAAACTGACATTCAAACATACACATACATACAATACCACTGCCGTGACGGAAACAAGCTGTTCCTGGTTCGAATCCAAACCACAGGGCTGCCTATCAGTAGTTCAAATGTCTTCATTTAGAAGGAAGAGGAGCATATTTAACCAGGATATTAAATTTGTGGTTGAAATGTCACTGATACCAAACCCGAAGCACCTCACTATTCCAAGATCTATTTACACAAAGAAATCTTAGTCCTAATGGTGGTAACTCCCAGATTCTACCCAGACTGGATTTAGTCGAATCTCTAGGCTACATTCTAATACAGATTGCAGTAGTTCTTAAACCACTCTTAGCAATTTCACGAAGGGAATTCCAACGTGAATTTCATACAAACACAAGCACACAATTGAATTTATGACATAAATGTCCCACTACGAGACATACCTCTGTATGGTGTACTCATTCAGTGAATTCAAATTAACATGCAGTGGGTTTTTGCGGGGGAAAATATAACTTTCGTTAATTACACATTTTGATATCATAAAAAAAATATCATGATGATTAAAGAGTTAACTTTTATTGCCGTTTGTTCACGGTTGAGCTGTATATGAGCTATTATGATTATCCTGGCTGGCATGTCACTATCATAAATTAATACCTGTTTCTGCTTCAAGTTCCATGTATAATTGGTCGCATATTTCCAAAGACGTAAGGCTTTCGAAGTTACTCACCAACGCAGACAGACTGATTGCCGTAGAGGTTTTGGTAGCCGACGTTGCACACGCAAACGTAGCCTGTGTATCCCCACTTGCATATCCCGTTCTCGCATACCCCGGATGTACACTGGGCTGACGCTGGAAAAATATTCGGGTGAATGAGTTTAGTTTTACGCCGCTTTAAACAATATTCCAGCAATATCACAGCGAGTGTCATCAGAAATGGGCTTCACATATTGCAACCATGCTGGGAATCGAACCCGTGTCTTCGGTCCGCTGAAGGTTTTTGTTTTTCTTTTTGTTTGTTTGTTTGTCTAACACCACACTTACCAATTTTTGATATATAATGACAACCTGTGAATGATTCAATCTGGACCAGATACATCCGCCATTGATATTATGAGCATGATTGAAGTCATGTATCGACCAAGTCGAAACAGAAAACGTCAACGCCAGGATAGGAAATTTGCCATTTACATAGTGATGGCACCAGATGAGGGAATATGGCCCCACCATGTTATCTCTGGTCATGTTTACAAAGCGTCTGACTGTCAAGAGGTGAGTCCGTCGTTCGATGCTCGTAAGTGGCATACGAAAAGACGTCACTTTCTTACTAATTGTTACCATACCAGGTGTTATATATTACTGGTGAGCATAAGGGCCCGGCCATGTTGAGTGAGTGAGTGTGTTAATCTTACAAAGCTGTTTGCAATATGCCATCAATATCACGGCGGGGGACACCAGAAATGAGCTTCAGACATTGTTCCCATATTGGGAATCAAACCCGGGTCCACGGCGTGACTCTTTAACCACAGGGCTACCTGACCGATCCTTGGGCATGTTGGACTGCGGCGGGGTATCTCAACAGACTCGCACTTTCAAACAGGCTTGTTCCTGGCTGGCCAAAGCATTCATGCATACAGACACATATATCGCTATATAAGTGTAATATGTCTAGGGGCAGTGGAGTAGTCTAGTGGCTGGGACAATGTGGGCTGAGTGAGTAAAAATCATTTCCCCAGCGTGTTATCGTTGTACTACATGGTACAAAGGCGACATGACACCATTCATGAAAGGTAACCTCACTACATTCGTATAGTCATTGAATACAAGATCGTTCGGAAACAGATATGTCCGGATACACAATGTCCGCATTATCGAGGTTGCATTACACTTCATTCCCGAGAGATATTTGATAAAATTCCAAGCAGATAAGTATACTGAACAGCAAAAGAAACGAAATTTTCGAAAACTAAGCGTTCCTGTTTATGTCTGCTACACATGAACTTGACAAAAAGCCAGTTGCGTTTCTTTTGCTGTTCAATATATTTCAAAACAGAGTAAATAACAACACAGTATCCTCACCTCGCACTATCGCCACTATTCCAAAGATTAAACCAACTGTCCAGCCAGCATCTCCTCTGGTCATTGTAGTGGCGACACCAACCCAGCAACTGGCGTCAACTGCCCCTCTCCGTTATATTTAACTATTATTCTGCCTCTGATTAATCTTATTTGATTTCCTTGACGCAGTAAAGAATCTGACCCCTATATACAAGTTCAGATAATCCTATTATTAATTAGACAGTCTTAGTCTTGATGACAGGACATGGTAATGGTGAGAGACGATGATACAGTACCTGACACATATTGCATAACCCAATGTCCGCTGACGTGGATCTGTTACTCAGCCAGCCATCCTTCGTGTCCAAACACTCATAAGTCACCGATTTTATTTTATATTCCACGTGGTAGTTTATCAGCTTGACAAAGACAGAGGAAACAGGTGCGAGGTAAATCAAAATCATCGTGGAGTCTATGGGGAGAGGGGGAAAGTATGACGCCAAAAGTATGCATTTGGTATAAATGTGAAACTTGCTGTACGTTAAATTCACGCAGAAACAATGATAATAGCGATGAAGATTGTTCATCTTTGCATCTTCATTTGTCTAATGGTTTTCCTGTAAAGTATGTCAGATTGCATGGCATTACACACAATTCGTAAGCGGGCCATGATGTTGAACAGTCTCAGTGTCAATCGACATTTTGTTCATGGGGCTGAAATGTTGGGCGGTACAGAGATGAATGTCAACCAAACGAAGAACCATATCAAATTAGACTCAGATTATCAACGGACGGGGGCGATAAGGTAGCCTAGTGGTTAAGGCGTTCGCTCGTCACACCAAAGACACAGGTTCGATTCCCACACGGGTACAGTGTGTGATGCCCATTTCTGGAGTACGCGCCCGTGATCTTGCTAAAATATTGCTAGATGCGGCGTAAAATTAAACTCACTCACACACTTTACTTGAATACCAGGGTTTAATTCCCCACATGGGTTCAATGTGTGAAGACCATGTCTTGTGTTCCCCACAGTGATGCTACTAGAAATTTGTTCAAAGCGGCGTAGTTAACAAAGGAACCCGTCAAAACCGGCATCTGTCCAATCCGGCAAGTTGTTATCAGCGGCATAAAATCGCGGTTCCATCCATGACTTGTACATTTTATGTTTTAACACTTTAGGTATTCTGCTTCTTTTTATTTTCATTGTGTTCGGGTTTTTTTTTTTGGTTTTTTTTTTTTGTTGTATGGAAAAATGTATATTAGGTAATACTTTATGAAATCAAGTGTAGGCCTAATATTACAAGTCATCTCTTCACGAAATAGCAGTATCACAAGAGCAGCCTTTAGCAATCATTCACCAACATCACGGCAGGGGACACCAGAAATATTCTTCACATAACATACACAGGAATCGAAGGAATAAGGAATCGAACACGGTCCATCAGCGTGACGATCGAACGTTATAACCGCCCTACTATCAATGAAGGATGGCCAGGCTCTTTCTCATATGGCCTGCGGCCTCAGTCAGCTGGTTCGGTTGATCGGACGAGATTATATATTAACAAGCGATGCAGGTCAGGCATATGCTGTTATTCATGTAACTGTATAATATGACCTAAAGGTCAACTGGTTCATTCGTCACGGACAACGTTGGCGCTACGATGACCAGTGATAGTTGCAGCACGTGCTTGCACAGGTTTGTAATAAACACCGTGGTGGGAACGCTAATTCAGAAATACTTTTAGTGTCATTATTTGTCATGATTACAGACATTACAGATCACCCCCACCCCCACCCCCACCCCCACCCCCTCCAAAGAAAGAAGAAAGAAAGAAGAGGGAAAAGACATTCATCAACCCTAACTTCATACCCGTTTCACTATCATTAGGCTACATCACCAACCTTATTAAATTGATTATAGGGTTAGCACTATTCAAATTCAGGATATTCTGAACTTTCGATTACCCAAAGGGGCACAATGTTTGAAGCTCATTTCTTGATACTGATAGGATATTGATAAAAGCGGCATAAAACTAAATTCGCTCCTTTAAGAAAACGGTTGTGTAGGTTGAAGCGTTGATTGCTAACAAATGCAATACTGGTTTCGTGTCAGTGCCCCAGTGCGTCAACTGTCACTGCGTTCTGTAACATGCCCCGAGGACCATGTGTACAAACAGCATTATGCTAAATCTCAAGTCGGCTAACCTGTTCACCTTTTTAAAATGTTGTCAATATGAAGGACTGGGGTAATCCTTATAACTAATTTATACGATGTAGCTGACCGGAGTGTGACTCAAGTTCAATTAGTCATGGTGGATGCAAATCAGCTATCGTTTGTGCATATATTTAATGACTGATACATGAGGTGTTACAAAGTCCAAAACTAAGAAAGAGAGTGCACTTAGGTAGAAGCATTAATTACACTAAAATATCATATATGCATAAAAATTAAATCTAAATTAAATGTAAATCAGTTCTGCATCTCCCGCTAGAGGAACTTTTAATTGTCTTAAGGGCATTGTTCTCACAAAAAAAATGTTTTTCCATTTTTGATGTAAACAAAAACAGAGATTGTTTGTCTGTCAGATGATCATAAACATACTTTTGTAAACATGGGAACGGTTGGGGTAGCCTAGTAGATAAAGTTCTTTAACTCACCACACCGAAGACCCAGGGTCGATTCCCCACATCGGTACAATGTGTAAAAACCATTTCTGGGCTTATTCCAGCAATATTCAAGGCGGAGGACACCAGAAAATGGGCTTCAAACGGTGAACTGTATAAGCTATATAGGGTTATGTTACAAGTCTGCAACCTCGGAAACTCTGAAGTCCATGGTTGTGTACGCGTGAGAGTATGTGTCTCTCTATGTCAGCATTAATAGACAAGTTAATAAACGAAAGAGCTGGGCACACGGCAGTGTGAGATAACTGATAATTTGACCCACTGGATTTGACACATGGGACTTCTGATAAAATGGTGGCACTGTCTAGTCAGTTTGATAGAACATTGTTCTGCTGTATATGAAATGTTGCTTGTATCTTCTGTGGTAAACCTGGCTGTCAGGGAACTCTGTGGTACTGAGATTCAAACGACTTTTTGTTTTTCATAAAACAAATACTCCTATTTCGAGCATTTCACTGTTTTATACAAATAATCTAGAATTGCGTTGGTTTCACTTCCAAGGTTTTTGTCTTTTGTTTCTAGTAGGAATGTAAGAACCTATATGGTGTTTCGTGCTAACCTACTAAGAATATCATTAAACCAGGCAGGCACAAGGCACTCATTTTTCTGTTTCATGTTTTCAAAACAAGGATCATGGCTAATGTGTTACGAATGGGTTTAAGAAGTTCGCAGGGCTTCGAACGTTTCGTGAATGGCTAGCCAGGTCACCTACCTATATTTTTAAAATGTTCACGAAGCAAAGCAATTTGATCTACATCATAAATATATTTGAAAAGTAATACCAAGCAGATCCAAATTAAAAATTTAGAAAGGATTTTCCCTGTTTCCATTTTTGACCGCCCGCTCCTTTGCATGCTTGTCTGCTTGTCTGCTTTTGCTGTTGTTTGTGGACGCAAAATTTTCAGCTATTTTTTCTGTCAAAAAACTCCACACAGTCTGGTGTTTGACGTCATGAGAATAGATCTACGTAATGTGTCGACCAAGTAAGGAAGCCTGACCACCCAATCCCGTTAGTTGCCTTTTACAAGCATGGGTTTCTGAAGATCTTTTCTAACCCGGATCTTCACGCGTGTCGTTGAAGTTGAGAAACAGATGCAAGGTCACAGGTAACAAAACAACAGCAATCATGTGCCTTTGTTTCATGTCATTGTATTATAAAGACTTACAAAATTGAGTACGTCATTATTCAGAATACCACAGTGACACAGTCTTCGAAACTGAAATGTATAACACATTATTCCAAGCACACTCTAATCATCAAATGACGGGCGCTGTCATGTTCCATCATCGCCTGATAGGACTTCGTGAAACTATCTTGTAAGAGCTGGTCGAGAACTGTGAAACTTGTAAATTCATCATCAGTTGATACGAAAATGTGGAGCTGTCTTAAAACGTCAACGTAACTGGCAGGGAACTGTGGAACTTGTATATTAATCATCAGCTGTCTTGTACCTTCACCCGTACCTTATTACTTCTTATTCGCCACTGACAGAAGAAGGCGACAGGAGATGAGGTCATTGATGGACGGGAACTGTGAGGAAGGCGATGATCCTGTTGCAGACAAAATATAACAGAAATACCCATGAAATACTTACATTCATGTTATACCCCGGGCGGGGGTAGCCTGGTTAAAGCGTTCGCTCATCACACCGAAGACCCGGGTTCGATTAATCGTATGGCTACAATGTGTGAAGCTCACTTCCGGTGTCCCCCGCGTTGATTCTGCTGGAAAATTGCTAAAAGCGGCGGAACCACTGGTAGGGAACTTGGTTACAGTGAGGGTGGAGTGTTTGTGATTTTTGCGTCGAAAACTTTGCAATATCTCATTTTATGAATAATCGTTTTATCGTGACAAATAATCTCATAAAAAGAGTAAAAGTAATACAAGGTGTAAAGGTGAGGGTTTATACAGTTTCAGCATATAGCAGGTGTATCAATTTCCACGAATTTGTCAAATGTCACAGAAATATTTTGATTACAAAATTGATGTAACGGAATATTCATTCATTGCCACAGATAATTCTCAATCCCCAAATATAACTGACGGGGTGTTATTCGTCCAATCCGTCAATGAATCGGATTTGAACCTAATGTTAATAAATTGTAATTCAACTCCCTTGTAATATTGAATTTCTATGTATTCAGGCCAGTCATTGCCTTACCCTTCCCTTGCTGATACTAAAATCACAAAGACTCTGGGACATATCGCGAAGTGTCTGTCGCAAAAATTCCAAAGAAATCTTGGTAGTGAGTGCAATTTTATGCCACTTTTAGCAATATTCCAGCAATATCAAGACGGGGGCACCAGAAATGGACTTCACTCATTATACCCATGTGTGGAATCGAACATGGTCTTCTGCATGATAACGAACTCCCTGAAAATTTTTGGATATGTCCATATCTTTACACCTATGACAACCATCCCTAATAACAGAATTCGCTGTGACGAGTTGTGTCCCTTAGTCGTGTAAGGATTCGTTCTTCTTGGGCTCAATGACTCAAAATTAATTCAAGCTATAAGTCTGCGGCAGTTTTGTTTTGCTTACTCTTCAAAGATAAGCCAAATATAGAGTATTCCTAGACAGTATTGAGGATGTATCTAATACATCTATATAAACTATAGACGGTTTTCATGAATGTTTATCTCGAGGTATGATTCTCATACAGTCTAAGTGGGTTTTCAGTGCTTTGTGAGATCTCCTTGCCCTGCAATACACGAAAGAATGCGTCTGGGTACTCCACCGATCCAAAATCATAGGCAGGGGTGATCGTAGGTCACTAAGGCAGCCTTAGTGCAGTGTTAAAGAATGGGAGTTAAGGTTAACCTTAGTCAAGGTTGCTTCGCGGAAAGACTCCCTGGCTGTGGCTGGGCAAGTCTAAAACAACACATGTTCTGTGTAGCCCATAGTGTGTTTGGGGGACATCATTGTGATGGGAAATCCAAATTTCTTCCTGCACAGTTCAGACCGTGCGGAGCAGGTGATCATTTAAGAAGTCAACATACGGTTCCTTCGTCAAATTGTCATTGAAAATAGACACCGAAATCTGAAATGCATTTCAAAGATGAAAGAATTCCTCACACATAAATATGAAAACGCACGTACCTGAAGGTCCGTAGTAAGGTGTACCGTACGGGTCTCCATACACAGCAAGCAAGGCTTGGTCAGGAACCACTACAACATAAATCCGTATACAGATTATTCTCCTTAATACGGACAATAAAACACACAGTTTATATACTGATGGGCAAAGGAAACTTTTTGTTGCTATTTTTTCATAATTTCTACCTGCGAAAATATAATCAAATGCAAATTGCCACATAGTGATTGCCAGTAACAAGAGTTCGACTCTGACCAACGGCAGCGCTCAAACGCGACTAAACTTTGCATCGAAAACAGCAAAATGCGCGTGTTTTGCATGGCAAAACCGCATCACAGCAAAGAGCAGATCGTACTTAAACAGAAAACCACTTTACAATGCCGAGGTTCAGCTGAGAGAGAGAGAGGGAGAGAGAGAGAGAGAGAGAGGTGGAGGGAGGTCGGGGGGGGGGGGGGGGGGTGGGGGGGCGGGACTTTCACCGGAAGGCTGTATGCGGGCGCTACAACGGGTCACGTTGCAAAAACATTCAATTGCTGTGTCGTGACCGTCAAGAAGCTATGTCGGCGTTACCAACAGAGTGGTCAGACCTCGGACAGGCAGATCCTGGGGAAACCTGCGCAGGAGGACCACCACATAAACCGCTTCACCAATGTCAACTGCACTCGGTCACCCAGTGAGTCGAGGGACAGTGATCATGACGAGGAGACTATGGCGTCAGGTCCTACAGGCAGTACCGAGGAACTCTGCTCACAGACAAACATCGTCGCTCGAGTCGTCCTGAACGTCTTTCACGCCGAGAACGTCATCGTCCTGCCATGGCCTGACACGTGTTCGGAATATCTTTATGAGATCATTTTGGTTATTGTTTGATGTTGTGCAACCAGCTGAAAGTTATCCAACGAGTGTTGTGTAACCAAACTAGGAAATTCAAGTGACGTCATAATGGCAAACTTTGTCTTGCCACCTCGACATTTTAAATTAATATTCTAATTCCATTCAAGCAGCTTTTTAACGAACACAATCCAAAACATTAGCTTTGTGAATAATTAAGATTCAATTTTAGCTTCCTGAGGATACTATTTTTCAACTGAATGAAAGTAATCGTGATAAAGTTTTCTCCCTTTCGTTTTGTTTACATACGGCATCGTCTGCCTGAATCTACCTGGCAATGCCAGCAGTTCTAACGAATGCCTCGTTATTTTGCCAGCTTAAATATATCTTTTTAAAAACAAAATGTCTCGAAATTTAGAAACATAAATGAATAATGATAATTCGATTTAAGAAATGACTATGGAGAAAAATCTGAATTCTTAAACAATGCACACAAAAAGACAGAAATAACAAGGAATTTCAATTACAACAGCATCAGTGTCTTCATGCTACCAGCACGGAACCAACTGGTTTTCATAGATTCGTGCTAAGTCAATCCTTCAATTCCCTGGTCCGAAACCAGGTTCTCCTCTACGACCCATTGTTGTCATCTTGTCAAGCAACGTAACGTATTCTGGAAAATTATTATAAATGCTGATTTTGTTGTAAAGTTCTTACCTTGTTGAGCATCTGAAAACGTGGCAACGAGGCACCCAAACACTAGCAGCATCTGAGAGAAAGTCATTATGAACGTGCAACCTTGGAAGAAGAACTGTCGATCCTACGGAACATCTAAAACTATTTATACATGTCTCGAAGAATATTGCCTTTATTCACAAAGCATGGGTCATTTATGGTTCGTTGACCTTTGTCAGTTTCGTGGAAGTTATTCACCCTCTGTGGTTCCATGATACGACAATGGCCATAAATCATAGATAGTGTTTTAACCATGACGACATTTGGTATTTATTGATGTCATTTGTACATTATATTGCTTTGTGTTGTATTTTTCTCTACACAATAAAGACGGTGACGTGGCCTAGTGGTTGAAGCTTTGGCTTGGCACAAAGAAGACACGGGTTCGATTCTCCACAACGGGGTTTGGCTATTTCTGGTGTCCCCGGGATATTGCTGGAATATTTCATATTCTATATTTCACATTCACCTGTTTACATGGGCTATTTACCACACATAAATACCCTTGGATCCGCTTATGATCCGTTACCTATCAAACAACTGACTCAGAAACTCAACAGCGTATAGGAAATACGTTGCAATGCCCACCAGCTATGACAATTAAACTGTATTCAAGTAAGGTAAATCGAGGGTTTTTTAACCTACAGTTGAGAAGTCCATTTTTCACGGCTACAAAAATAAATTTCGCACGTCTTCCGTATATTTTCATGTTCCCTCATATTTTGTCGGGGGGGGGGGGGGGGGGGGGGGGGGTCCCTCGGTGTGTAAAAGGCACTTTCTCGTTCAGTTCTTCAGGACACACCACCTCCTAACTACCATTTGAGTGGATAACAATGTTGTCGTTAGTTCAACCCGACCAATACAGTAACAGCTGTTTTATGTCCGAAGCGGGGATAAGTTCAGAACTTGCAGCTGTTGAGTGAGTGAGTGAGTTTAGTTTTATGCCGCACTCAGCAATGTATTCTAGTTATATGGCGGCTGTCTGTAAACAATCGAGTCTGAACCAGACAATCCAGTGACCAACAACATGAACATCGATCTGTGCAATTGTGAACCGATGCCATGTGTCAACCAAGTCAGCGAGCCTGACCACCCGATCCCGTTAGTCGCCTCTTACGACAATCATAGTCGCATTTCATGGCAAGCGTGGGTTGCCGGGACCTTCACGGGTCTGCAGCTGTTGAAAAGGACAAAGTAACTCGGTTTTCATCATCTCTTAAATTTTTACTCGTTATTTATTTTTTCTCTCTCTCTGCTAATGTTGTAACAAAATACAAATATTCGACGAGTGAGTGAGTGAATTAGTGAATTACTGTCTGGGAGAGTGCATGGGTGAGTGAATGATGTTTTACACCGTATTCATCATTATCGCAGCAACAATTACCACGCAACACCAGGAAGTGTATACATATTTAATCAAACCCGTATACTGGCGTGCGTGATCATGCCTTCGGTTATCCAATCAATCGTGTCTCCAGATAAAAGTGTACCCTATACAGTTTGTTGTGGTCACCGAGTGACTGATAGTGTGACCAATGTCTCACGCCGTCGGAGTACGGTCACACGTTGTCTGGCAGGCCACTGAGTCTAACCACCCGAACCATTTAGACATATCCCGATGAGGAACTGAGCCCGGAATCTCCTAATGTTGGTTGGTGTTTAACGCCGCACTCAGCAATAATCCAGCTATACGGCGGCGGCCTGTGTTATATAGTAGTGATCAACAGCATGAACATCGACCTATGCAAATGGACTACGATGACATGTGTCAAGCAAGTCAGGTTCCTGACCACCCGATCCCGTTAGTCGCCTCTTACGACAAGCATGGGTTACTGCAGATCAATTTTAACCGGGATCTTCACGGGTTGAATAATTCTGGGACCTCAACTAACATCGGGAGGATGACATATGAACTTTTCTATACTAACCCGCAGCGTGGTATTGCTGTTACCGTTTAGTGAAGTCTAACTTGTGAAGTAGTAACATGTCATACTTGGGGTAACACGTTTTAGTAAAGTACAAATTCTAGTACAGGGGTACTCGAACCAACACCATCACAGTCAGGCACCCAATCGCCAGCACCCATAGTCAACTCCCCCTACCGCTCAGCCACTGCGACTACAAAGTCAGCCCCTTAGCCCACTATCCGCGATTCGAACCAGCACCCTCACAGTTAGGCACCTAATCACCAGCACACAGTCAACTGCCTAACCCGCTCAGTCACCGTGGCTTTCACCAAGAAATGTATTCTTGTTTCCTATTAACAGATTGAGTTAGGTTTGGGGCTGAATATTCCAGCAATATCGCGGAAAAGGGCTTTACATATTGTACCCATGTGAGAAATCGGACCCGGACCTTCTGTGTGACGAGCGAACGCTTCTACCGTAAGGCTACCCCCAGCGCCCCCTCGACAGCTTTCAAAGTTATTAGAACTGTTAGTGAGTGAGTGAGTGAGTATGGTTTTACGTCGCTCTTAGCAATAGTCCACTATCACGGCGGGGGACACCAGAAATGGCCTTCACACACTGTACCCATGTAGGGAATCGAACCCGGGTCTTCGGCGTGACGACCGAACGCTTTACCCACAAGGCTATGCCAGAGTTCATTAGGATTATTAGGGGGAGACACCTTAAAGCAGATATAGATGTATGATATAGATCGTACAATGATTTGTTTCAGTGTTTAACGCCGCACTCAGCAATATTCCAGCTATACGGCTGCGGTCTGTAAATGAATACTTTCAAATTTATCGGATCATCGGTTAGACCATGTTATTTTCGGTTACTAGACAGATCCCCTGGATCTTAATTCAATTCCCGTCACAATGACATTCGCCTCTACCGGGTACCCATTAACTGCTTTTGAGACATGTTCACCCATCCACTTTGTCTCCGCAGCCGACGATGCTTAACTATGCGGATGAAACAATGGTGATGCGACGTTAAAATTAACTTACTAACACCACCTGCCTTGTGATTGTGGTTTCATAATATAACCGCGAACTATCACACGTATGGACTTCAGACAAATTCTGAGAACACTGACCCTCTTGTCACACAAGCAACAAAGGTCACGGCGCTCCGACATGTACGTGTTAGAGATGCTGTGACCGACGTGTGACCTTCTTGTTGTTTCTGATTTGAAATATACACGCATAACTGTCACTTTCCGCGTCACAAACCTTCCGTCAGCTGTGACGGGGACTCATTTCCATGTAGAAGGGTATAAGAGAGTGCATCTTCCGTGACATCAACGATCAACGAGAGCAAAGAAATTTCATCTAAGTCATAAATTAATTCCGAAACTATTACCAAGTGATTGTTTTAAAAAGAATCACAAAATATAGCACATGTATTCCTAGAAATTGTTAAGAACTTTTTTCGACAAATATGAATTATACGTATATAAACTGTACAAGTTTTCTTGAATGTATCTATTGAGATATGATTCTCTTATAGTCTAAGTGTTTTCCAGTACTTCTGTGAGACCTCTTTACCCTGCAATGATCCTCGGTTCTCTAAATCGTGTGACGGCGTTTCCCAATATTCAACCACACCTTTCCTCATATCCTCTGTATGTAAAAGTCCTTTTTGTCTTATTATGTCCATCATCAGTATGCACACATTCTCAATATAGTTAGGATCTGGCCTGTAGATGGGCTAGTCTTAAATGTGACCATTTTCGTCCATTAGACTGTAACAGAATCATGCCTCAGCATATTCAATGACGTAAAACTTCTATTGTTTTTATTCATGAATTAGAGATTTGCCGAAACAACTTTCTTAATACTTTCTGGAAATACTATAATACGTTCTAATCATTTAACACAAGCATCATCCATGACGTGTTAAACGAGCCATTTTAGTTTTAAGAAGCACGTTCGGCGCAAAGAGGCTTGATCTAAATCACAAGTTAATTCTTGAACTAGTGCCAGTGATTTAAATGTTTGTAAATGTTCATAAAATATCTTGCACAATGGTTGAAAATCAGTTTTACATTTATCATTTTTTATGCATTTTTATCGCTTACTGGTTGATACTGGAGACGAGAGACACATACAATAACACGGGAGTTCTAAGTCAGAGTCGGTTTTACGTTGCTTTTTTGTAATATCCCAGCAATATCATGACGGGAAACACCAGAAATCCACTTGATGTGGAGGATAGAAACTGGGTCATCGACGTGACTAGGGGACCCTCTAACTACTATGTTACCTCACCATCCTTGGCGTCCGTAGAGTGCCAAAGAGATGCCATAATCCATTGTTCCAGCCTGTGGACGTTGGCTGTTCAAGGTAATCCAGTGGTCAATAGTGTGAGTAAAGGTCCATGCTGACGTCAATGCTGATGAAGTCGAACGTTTGACCATCTGATTCTTCTATCCAGTCAATTCCAACGACTAGACACAGGTAAGAGGTGAATGTTATATCACATGACTCAAATCTCCTCTAAAGCTCTTGTATAAATTCCTAGTAAGTGCATGTGGTATTAAACATAGACTGTTATATTTTCCTTGTCTCGAATCTCTACTTAAAGCTCTTGTATAAATACCTTGGAAATGTTTGTAGGATTACACAGACTGTTATATTTTGCCCTGCCTCGAATCTCCACTTAAAGCTCTTGTATAAATACCTTGTAAGTGTATGTGTCATTACACATGAACTGTTATATTTTCTTGTCTTGAATCTACACTTAAAGCTCTTGTATAAATAACTTGTAAGTGTATGTGTCATTACACATGGACTGTTATATACTCCTTGGCTCGAATCTCCTCTTAAAGCTCTTGTATAAATACCTTGTAAGTGTATGTGTCATTACACATGGACTGTTATATTCTCCTTGTCTCGAATCTCCACTTAAAGCTCTTGTATAAATACCTTAGATGTGTATGTGTCAGTACACATGGACTGTTATATTTTCCTTGTCTCGAATCTCCACTTAAAGCTCTTGTATAATTACCTTAGATGTGTATGTGTCAGTACACATGGACTGTTATATTTTCCTTGGCTCCAATCTCCACTTAAAGCTCTTGTATAAATACCTTAGATGTGTATGTGTCATTACACATGGACTGTTATATTTTCCTTGGCTCGAGTCTCCTCTTAAAGCTCTTGTATAAATACCTTAGATGTGTATGTGTCAGTACACATGAACTGTTATATTTTCCTTGTCTCGAATCTCTTCTTAAAGCTCTTGTATAAATAACTTGTAAGTGTATGTGTCATTACACATGGACTGTTATATTTGCCTTGGCTCGAATCTCCACTTAAAGCTCTTGCATAAATACCTTAGATGTGTATGTGTCAGTACACATGGACTGTTATATTTTCCTTGTCTCGAGTCTCCACTTAAAGCTCTTGTATAAATACCTTAGATGTGTATGTGTCAGTACACATGAACTGTTATATTTTCCTTGTCTCGAGTCTCCTCTTAAAGCTCTTGTATAAATAACTTGTAAGTGTATGTGTGATTACACATGGACTGTTATATTTTCCTTGTCTCGAATCTCCACTTAAAGCTCTTGTATAAATACCTTAGATGTGTATGTGTCAGTACACATGGACTGTTATATTTTCCTTGTCTCGAATCTCCACTTAAAGCTCTTGTATAAATACCTTAGATGTGTATGTGTCAGTACACATGGACTGTTATATTTTCCTTGCCTCGAATCTCTTCTTAAAGCTCTTGTATAAATAAATTGTAAGTGTATGTGTCAGTACACATGGACTGTTATGTTTTCCTTGTCTCGAATCTCCTCTTAAAGCTCTTGTATAAATACCTTAGATGTGTATGTGTGATTACACATGGACTGTTATATTTTCCTTGTCTCGAATCTCCACTTAAAGCTCTTGTATAAATACCTTAGATGTGTATGTGTCATTACACATGGACTGTTGTATTTTCCTTGTCTCGAATCTCCACTTAAAGCTATTGTATCAATGCCTTAGATGTGTATGTGTCATTACACATGGACTGTTATATTTTCCTTGGCTCGAGTCTCCTCTTAAAGCTCTTGCATAAATACCTTAGATGTATATGTGTCATTACACATGAACTGTTATATTTTCCTTGTCTCGAATCTCTTCTTAAAGCTCTTGTATAAATACCTTGTAAGTGTATGTGTCATTACACATGGACTGTTTTATTTTCCTTGTCTCGAATCTCTTCTTAAAGCTCTTGCATAAATACCTTAGATGTGTATGTGTGATTACACATGGACTGTTTTATTTTCCTTGTCTCGAATCTCTTCTTAAAGCTCTTGTATAAATACCTTAGATGTGTATGTGTCAGTACACATGGACTGTTATATTCTCCTTGTCTCGAATCTCCACTTAAAGCTCTTGCATAAAAACCTTAGATGTGTATGTGTCATTACACATGGACTGTTGTATTTTCCTTGTCTCGAATCTCCACTTAAAGCTCTTGTATAAATACCTTAGATGTGTATGTGTCATTACACATGGGCTGTTATATTTTCCTTGTCTCAAGTCTCCTCTTAAAGCTCTTGTATAAATACCTTAGATGTGTATGTGTCAGTACACATGGACTGTTATATTTTCCTTGGCTCCAATCTCCACTTAAAGCTCTTGTATAAATACCTTAGATGTGTATGTGTCATTACACATGGACTGTTATATTTTCCTTGTCTCGAATCTCCACTTAAAGCTATTGTATCAATGCCTTAGATGTGTATGTGTCATTACACATGGACTGTTATATTTTCCTTGGCTCGAGTCTCCTCTTAAAGCTCTTGTATAAATACCTTAGATGTATATGTGTCATTACACATGAACTGTTATATTTTCCTTGTCTCGAATCTCTTCTTAAAGCTCTTGTATAAATACCTTGTAAGTGTATGTGTCAGTACACATGGACTGTTATATTTTCCTTGTCTCGAATCTCTTCTTAAAGCTCTTGTATAAATACCTTAGATGTGTATGTGTCAGTACACATGGACTGTTATATTTTCCTTGTCTCGAATCTCCACTTAAAGCTCTTGTATAAATACCTTAGATGTGTATGTGTCATTACACATGGACTGTTATATTTTCCTTGTCTCGAATCTCCTCTTAAAGCTCTTGCATAAATACCTTGTAAGTGTATGTGTCATTACACATGGACTGTTATATTTTCCTTGTCTCGAATCTCCACTTAAAGCTCTTGTATAAATACCTTGTAAGTGTATGTCATTACACATGGACTGTTATATTTTCCTTGTCTCGAATCTCCACTTAAAGCTCTTGTATCAATACCTTGTAAGTGTATGTCATTACACATGGACTGTTATATTTTCTTTGTCTCGAGTCTCCTCTTAAAGCTCTTGTATAAATACCTTAGATGTGTATGTGTCAGAACACATGAACTGTTATATTTTCCTTGTCTCGAATCTCTTCTTAAAGCTCTTGTATAAATACCTTGTAAGTGTATGTGTCATTACACATGGACTGTTATATTTTCCTTGTCTCGAATCTCTTCTTAAAGCTCTTGCATAAATACCTTAGATGTGTATGTGTGATTACACATGGACTGTTTTATTTTCCTTGTCTCGAATCTCCACTTAAAGCTCTTGTATAAATACCTTAGATGTGTATGTGTGATTACACATGGACTGTTATATTTTCGTTGTCTCGAATCTCCACTTAAAGCTCTTGCATAAAAACCTTAGATGTGTATGTGTCATTACACATGGACTGTTTTATTTTCCTTGTCTCGAATCTCCACTTAAAGCTCTTGTATAAATACCTTAGATGTGTATGTGTCATTACACATGGGCTGTTATATTTTCCTTGTCTCGAGTCTCCTCTTAAAGCTCTTGTATAAATACCTTAGATGTGTATGTGTCAGTACACATGAACTGTTATATTTTCCTTGTCTCGAATCTCTTCTTAAAGCTCTTGTATAAATAACTTGTAAGTGTATGTGTCATTACACATGGACTGTTATATTTTCCTTGTCTCGAATCTCCACTTAAAGCTCTTGTATAAATACCTTAGATGTGTATGTGTCAGTACACATGGACTGTTATATTTTCCTTGGCTCGAATCTCCACTTAAAGCTCTTGTATAAATACCTTAGATGTGTATGTGTCATTACACATGGACTGTTATATTTTCCTTATCTCGAATCTCTTCTTAAAGCTCTTGTATAAATACCTTAGATGTGTATGTGTCAGTACACATGGACTGTTATATTTTCCTTGTCTCGAATCTCCACTTAAAGCTCTTGTATAAATACCTTAGATGTGTATGTGTCAGTACACATGGACTGTTATATTTTCCTTGTCTCGAATCTCCACTTAAAGCTCTTGTATAAATACCTTAGATGTGTATGTGTCAGTACACATGAACTGTTATATTTTCCTTGTCTCGAATCTCCACTTAAAGCTCTTGTATCAATGCCTTAGATGTGTATGTGTCATTACACATGGACTGTTATATTTTCCTTGGCTCGAGTCTCCTCTTAAAGCTCTTGTATAAATACCTTAGATGTATATGTGTCAGTACACATGAACTGTTATATTTTCCTTGTCTCGAATCTCTTCTTAAAGCTCTTGTATAAATACCTTGTAAGTGTATGTGTCATTACACATGGACTGTTATATTTTCCTTGGCTCGAATCTCTTCTTAAAGCTCTTGCATAAATACCTTAGATGTGTATGTGTGATTACACATGGACTGTTTTATTTTCCTTGTCTCGAATCTCCACTTAAAGCTCTTGTATAAATACCTTAGATGTGTATGTGTCATTACACATGGACTGTTATATTTTCCTTGTCTCGAATCTCCACTTAAAGCTCTTGTATAAATACCTTAGATGTGTATGTGTCAGTACACATGGACTGTTATATTTTCCTTGTCTCGAATCTCCACTTAAAGCTCTTGCATAAAAACCTTAGATGTGTATGTGTCAGTACACATGGACTGTTATATTTTCCTTGTCTTGAATCTCCACTTAAAGCTCTTGTATAAATACCTTAGATGTGTATGTGTCATTACACATGGACTGTTATATTTTCCTTGTCTCGAATCTCCACTTAAAGCTCTTGTATAAATAACTTAGATGTGTATATGTCTTCCATACCTTGATGTAGTTGTACAGGTATCATGTAGGAACTAAATGTCACTGAATATGGACTTTCGTATCACCAATGGGTCAAATCTTCACCTAGTTGTACTTGTATGAATACTTTGTAATGCATCACTGTATATAGACTATGTTGCACACAGGACTGATGGCCAACCATACTGTATCAAAATAAAGAAATGACAGGATCAGGTGGTCAGGCACGTCATCATATCGGACCCTGGACACCAGATTGTCTGGTCCAGACTCGATTATTTATACCACCTCCACAATACAGTTGGAATACTGGTTAGCACTGTCACAACAGAAATAAAACATTAAAAAAAAACCAAAACCTGCAACAAGCAGGCAGGCAGAAATAGAAATAAAAATGATCTTCACTAATTGAGTAACATATTTCATAAAATTTTAATTCTTAGATCACTTGTTGTAGTTTTTAACTTGTGTTTATGATGTAGGTCAAGTTGCTTCATTTCGTGAACATTTTAGACTTGATTATTTACAGACCGCCCCCATACAGCTGGCGAACTGACATATAAATCAATGGGTGTCTGGTTAAACAAAATACAAAACAGGACAAGTATAATCTGTTAATGGTAAAGGCCTCCAACACTACTGTAAATACATTTATTACTTGTCAACAGTATTTTTGTCAAGGTATACCCAGTCTTCTGTATCTTTGTCCAAGTAATCTGTGAAACAATGGGCCTGTCTCCCTTAGAAACAGCCCTAGAAAGACATAAAGGTTGGGTTCTATATCCCTATATGTCTTTTTAACGTTTTTTTTAAGCGAGACATGCTGCTATTATCTTCAAGGCACAACCAGAATGCCTCAGAAAACAGAACAAGAGACTGGTCGATATATACAGTTATGTTTTATTTGCTTAAAACAAATAACAATGTAAATAACCGAAAAAACAACACCTGTCTCTATTTTTGTGATATCAACACTTCAGATTTTTTGAGGATCATTGTACAAAAATTACAAAAATATTGTTGCATGAATCAACATTATGGTCAAGATAAATACACACTTCTACTTAAGGACAATGATTTTGAACCTTATTCAACAATTATGACTTATTTGTGCAGGTCAGGCTCAACAAATGGACGTGGAAATGGTCACGGAGGAATAAGTTACAAAGAGAGAAAAAATATAAAAGCAACTGTATTACCAGTGTATAAAATAAGCCCAAAACCCAACCAGACATCAGGGCTGGTAACTTCAAAATGTTACCAGCCCAAAATGGATTTAGACAGAGTAGACACTACGGTATGGGGAAATACAAGATGAATGGAACATCAAAACAATTTTACTAGACCATTGGGCTGGCTAGCTGTAAACCTTCAGACTTTCTGTCAGAAATCTATCTAGTCTCGGTCGGTCGGGCCTTATTTCATACACTAATATTATTCATTTTCAAAGTTGAGCATTCCTCATGACAAAAAGATTTTTATGGGAAAAAACATAAGTAACTGTTATTTAGGATTGTTTCAGCAAATCATTGTCAACAACAAAAAAAAAAAAAGAAAATGGATTTCGGACTCTGGGTTTCTTATCACTGATATAAGGATAATAGAGAAATGAATTCACACACCTTTGCTGGCTAAATGTTATAAATTTGACAAGACTGTAAATACACATTTCTGGGTTGACACAAAAAATTGTCAATAGTAAATGAACATCACTTAAACCCGCAGTGTCCACAAAAACCATCTTACTTTAAACAAGCATTGTAGAAAAGTGTCCTGATTTGCACATAAGTATTGTGAGATAAGTCATCACTGGCAAACATTGGCACATGAGAACTATCTGTGCCAAGATACGTCATCACTGGTAAGCATATCTGTAGGTGACACCAGATCTGGGTCCGAACAGATACCTCATCACCGGCAAACATATCTGTACATGACAACATATCTGTGCCCAAACAGAAACGTCATAACTGGCAAATAATGTCCGAGATTCTTCTGCACATAATCTCACTTAAGTATTTTAACAAATGCAAAACTCTTGATTTGTCACAAAAACATTTCTGTTACAGATTTTACACAGGACTTAGTAACTGATGGGACTGTACACCGGTTTACTATCAACTGCTTCTATATACACTATTGGATAGAGGTCAAAGAACGCATGATTCTTTCTCAATACTAAAGAGATGAGAAAACATATATACTGATGTATGAAGGCATCGTGTTGCAATAAATTTGAGAGCGCACTCTTTCACACCCCTTAGTCAATGCATAGATCAGCTTTCAATTTTCCAAACAATTCCTCTACTTTGAAAACTCAAAGTAAACTTCAAAGACTTGTACATGTCCTTCATGACATTAACGAAAGACGTCATTCACTTTCAGAGCAATGTTAATAAAAACTGATGGTCCATAACTCCTGCTTTTTGTGCATGATGGCGCCATCTCCTGAACCACTATGTGGTAAGTCTTAAAATATACCAATGATGGGTTGGATTTACAATCATGTTTTAGTAAATCAGTGATGGATCAGTTTATGGTCATCATGTTTTAGTAAATCAGTGATGGATCAGTTTATGGTCATCATGTTTTAGTAAATCAGTGATGGATCAGTTTATGGTCATCATGTTTTAGTAAATCAGTGATGGATCAGTTTATGGTCATCATGTTTTAAAGCAGATATGCAATGCATTGATTTTGGGTTATCCTCTTTTAAAGTTAATCAGTGATGGGTCCATTAACTACCATTATGTTTTAGTAAATCGGCGATAGGTCGATTTATGGTCATCACATTTTTAAGTAGATCAGTGATAGGTATACTCAGGTCAAAATATTTTAGTAAATCAGAAATGAGTCAATTTAAGCCATTAAGTTTTAAAGCAATATGTGATATGTTACTTCAAGTGACACTATCCTGAATTTACTATTATAACTACTCTTTTAATCAAAGATATTTTGTTCATTTAAACAATGGCTCAGATATTGACAACAGGTCTTTATGTGGTACAAAAAAGAAGTTGTGTCTCAATAAACCTTTTTCGGGTGAAATATATTCTGTCTTGATGTGAAAGAATGAGGTTCTCATGACTTAAATCACATTCAAAATTTATGCCGTTAAAAATCGGCAGATTCAAAAACAAAAGAATGAAGAAACAATACAAAACATCTGTACATGCATATTTAAAGAGTTAAGTCCTGACCAATGTTTGTTATTGTCTTCCAGTTTTTTTAATCAATGTTCATCTGCAGAAAACATTTTGTTCAATAATACACAGATTTCAAAATATCCTTGATAGTGGAGTAGGAAAAATATGTGAGTCAGGCTCACTAATAACCCTAACATTGACTCCTCACTGAATAACAATTAATAATACATATTTCTGACAATAACAGAAGATTTGTACTAAACTTTGAAGAACATACCTCCCATAAACAAAGAAGCAATTACACACAGCTGAAAAAATATCCTTTAAATGATTGTAAATTATTGGTTGAACAAATTTGATGTGGGATGTTTTCCCTGAGATCAAGAGATTTATTTTGAGCTAATTTTCAATTAACTAAAAATATCAACATATCTGTGTATAGTGTATCTCTTTCACAAAAAGAAAGTGGTACCAATACTTGGAAAGAATCTAACGAATAGTTTTCCTGGTATTCAGTGAACAAACCTCTTTGATCCAAACCTTTTTAAATATCTTAAAATATCATAATCAAAATTTGTAAACTACAAAGGTAGTCCCTAAATGTGAAGACTTGTCAAGTTGTTGTTTCGAATAAAATATTTTAAACATAAATGTTCTCCAAAATATTGAAATGACACTAGGTCAGACCAATTTTATTTCTTGTTTTACACATTTTTGTCCTCTGAAAACAATAAAGGCAGGTGGGATATTTTATTTCTTGTTTTACACATTTTTGTCCTCTGAAAACAATAAAGGCAGGTGGGAAAAAAATAAAATTTCCCATCAAAGTAATATTCCTTCTAAATACCCAAAGTATTTTACCTTTTGCAATTTATGAAGTGAATATGGGTAAAAAAACACACCTAAAAAGTATTTTCTTGTTAGTTTAGATTTCCAGCCAATAAAAATATCTGGCCCCGATTTCTCGAAAGAAACCTAAGTGTAAGAGTTTTGACTTCAAGTTCAAGGTTTTTGCTCAAATCTGAGAAAACGCAGGAACATGCATTTTCCGGAATGAACGAAAATTGGCATGAAACTCAAACTTAGTAGACAATCTGAGTTTGGTGGACAAATTTCTTCAGCTGTTTGGACTTTTTTTTATGTAAAAACATAGTTAAAAATTCAGCTGTTTCAAATTGTCAAACTCAGTTTGAGATTTGAGTAAAAAGTTTGTTATTTTGTGAGCAGGGAAAATTATATTTTCTTTCTTATTCTTGAAAAAATATGGCAGGTGGATCCGAAACAGTAGAAATAAAATTGGTCTGGCCTTATCAAAATATACAACTAAATAGTTTTCAGTTTATTAGTTGAATAAAAATGTCTTTGTACAGACAGGTGAACTTGCCTCGCATAACTATTTATGGAAAATAAACAATAATCTGATAACAATTGAAGTTACAAAATGTCTCAATCTGCAATGTATTATTCCCTTGGCCTATTTTGATTGTCACCATAAGACTTTAAATGCCCTGTACCAAACACTAAGCAACACATATTAGTTTATTTACTATTTAACGCTGCACTCACTACTATTCTCACCATATGGCGGCAGTTTGGAAATAACTGAGCCCAGACCACACAATCCAGTAATCAACAGCATGAGCATCGATCATTGCCACACTCAACAATGTTCCAGCTATATGGCAGCAGTCTCTAAATAATCAAATCCGGACCAGACAATCCAGTGGTCAACAGCATGAGCATAGACCTACTAAGCTGGGCAACACATATTACATATGTAAAATGAACTAGGAGGTATTCAGTAACCAATGCAAGTGTTGCAGAAACTATTTTATCTTATTCATAGAATATGTTTATTTATGAAAAAAAATGATATGTGAATACTATGTACATTTATTGATATATCAAAACATGGCTATCACCATGGTTATACCTGCATGTGGAAACTGATTAAAAGTACTTAGAGAATGTCCAAGTAATATACACTAAAAAGTGATAATTTTGTTAGACATGACAAAATACATTTGAGCACATAAGAAAATATCTTATGTCTGTATCCGGTGTCTAAATAAAAGAACAATGTTGCCTTCCACTCATCCAAACTTGTATTGTTTCAGGTACATGTATATTCATTTTTAGCAACACAGACAGACTGTCTTTCATACTGTCACAAAATAGCATTCAAATTGGGTCCTACTGCAATTTATAGATGGCAAATTCACCAAAGTTGCAAAGTAAGTGACTACATAAGTGGGTTCTGATTAGGTGAGTGTGTGAGTTTAGTTTTTTGCTACTTTTAACAATATTCTAGCAATATCACAAATTTCAGGGGACACCAGAAATGGGCTTCACACACTGTACCCATGTGGGGCATAGAACCCCGGTCTTTGGTGTGACGAGCAAATGCTTTAAGCACTAGGCTCCTGTGATAGAAGTAGGCATTACAACAAAGGTGATGCTTGGCTTGACAAGGGATACAACTCCGCTCAGTTCACAGCTAAGAATTGGGACTAAACAGACTAAGTGTTCACTTTCAGCTGTCTAAACAGGTTGTGTAGCCAATGAACACGACACAACATGACAATATGATCTGGTTGAAACTGGTTTTTGTATCAGCAGATCCTGGTCCTAAGGGGATATAACTTGTTGCAAAATCTGCATTATGCCATAGGGATTTTATCCTGTTTTATTAAGAACAAATCCCATATTTATTGTGGTCCCTTCAGGCAGAGGAACAAATGCATTACATGTAATTATAAGATAAAAAAATTATGCTTAAGTAAGTTTACATAATGTTAAGTTCAAAACAGAAAAAGGTATAAAAAACACTTAAAGATCACATGTACACTAGGGGGATGCAAATACATAAATCATTTATTGACATTGCTATAAATGAAACCCTGTCACTATAACTACTAATTTCAATATAATCTTGTTCATAGGTTTGTGTAAACCTGCAATTGTGACAAGTGTTTGAAAATTAAAGCTCTATGTTTTCACACTCTACTGCCATTTAATTTTGTCACCTGCTTTGCTCATTTTCCAAGACAAAAAACTTGTTTTCATAGACGATTCTGTTTAAATGGCCTGTTGTCATAATGGTCATAAGTCGTTCTGATACAAGTGGTGTCATGGAAAATCTTTTTGGTCATGATTAAACATATTTAACTACAAGTAGGAGGTAGTTATGATCTTTTAACTAGATGAAAACAAACAATAATCTAATTGACCCTTGAACTGACTTTAGATGTGATGCCATGATTTTAAAAATGGTGGCGCCCTGTCGCAAACATACGCCAGTCTGAGAATAAATGCTATTTAGGATTGTTTTCAACGAGTTACAAAATCTAAACTACTTTCTACAGGTAGTAAAATATGTCTCTGATTGATAGACAATAGGATTTTGCATGACACTGCTTATAGCACAACAATTTCACTCTTGGAAGTGAAGTGGATGTCAATATAATACTACTGACAATATTAAAGTCACTTTGACTATAACCTCAATTGCTTCCGAGAAAGAAATCCTGATGTTACAAGTTGTGTCATACAAAATCCTTTCGGTTATCAATCATTTACTAGTAAGTAGTTGTGACTTCTAAACTTGATGAAAACAAATCGTAATAGCATCTTCTATCTTGGAAGTGAGGTAGGTGTCCAACCACCCAATTTAATACAGTTAGGCATGTCTTTTTTGACGTTGGGAATTCAGCAAATTGACGAGTTTGTTACACATTTTATATATAACTAACTGAAAATCCTTCCTCACATGACGTCACTGCATGGCTATTTATCAAGGTTTGTGAATAATTTTGAACAAGTATTTGAAGTAGTGTGTGCCAGAGAGACACAACAAGAAGGGTCAAAATCTCATTTTCTCAAAATTGACATACTTACTAAATAACAATTAACAAAATCAATGCGCAAAAAAACACACCTGACAACAATTCTGAAATACCCATGGCTTGTCTGGCTAGAGAGGTTCAGTGACTAATTCATGCACAAATCTTTACAATCAAAACCAAAAATGTTGAGATGACCTTGAGCAACAGCCATTTTGAATCATTTCCTCTGACCTTCTCAATCATGACTGCCAATTTTGGTTCACTTTGACACCTTCATAGAATCAAATTTCTGCCCTGAAGACCATTTCTTGACTGGTTGTCAGCATCAAAAAGAGAGTTTGTCACTTCTGAAAATTATAAATGCTGAAATATTGACTTACTGACCATGGTAACAATGTAAACAGATCCTAAAGGACATCATCCTTAATAAGCTATCCTTACAAATCCAGATCTTCCAGTGGCAAAGGAAGCTTGGAATTTCAAGAGGTAACATTTAAAACCAACAAGAGACTTTTCATTCTATTCACTGATCAGAGCACAAAGATAAATGCACAGATAAGATTGTCATACGATTCTACAGATTCACTAGAATACATCCTTAGTAAAAATGAACTCATTGTTTGCACTTGATTAAATGGTGGCAGTGCTAGTATTTTAGTTATCGCTATCAGTGATAAATATATTCTGAAAAATGATCACGTTGTATATGATCAAGCTGTAAATTACAACAAACATGTCATCCCTTAAAACATTAAGCCATGTTCCACATAGAAACTTCACAAGTAAACTGGATGTGATGCCCTTACTTAAACAAAGAACAATGACCTTTGGTAGCAGAGAACTAAAAATTCCACAACACTGTTTTAAAGATGGAATTTCACACTGGTATACCAGAATCAGAAAAACATGACATCTCTACTAGATAATGATATTACACGCAGAAAAATACACCAACTTCAGCTGAAGTCCTAATGCTTAATATTTTCAATTTTACAACATATCATACAAGACCAGAAAATATCATTTCTTAATTCACCAAAGATGTGCTCTTTAGGTTGACATATTAATTGAATATATGAAAAAATATATTTCCACCTTGGATAGATAACAGGAACAACAGCTTGACAAAAGCACTCATGAAGGCAATATGGCACACCATTGCAAAGGCATACCTCTAACACAGAACTTCAAAACACTCAGTTCAATCTTCAATAGCAGTTACCTCCCTTCTCAAGCAGACTCCATCTTGGAGAGTTTTGTTCAAGTCAATACAGGCTTCAGTGTACGAGTCCATTATGGCTATCTTTGGTACAATGGTCTACTTCTGTTTTGTTTGGGCCATGTTCAGCTTGTAGTAAAAGCCTTGTTTGGCCATTAGATCACTGTGACGACCCAACTCGGCCACCTTGCCATGTCGGATAACGGCGATCTTGTCTGCATTCTGTATTGTTGATAGTCTGTGTGCTATGACAATGCTGGTACGACCCTCCTGAGCTTTGTCCAGGGCTTCTTGCACAACCTGGAACATGTGTGAGACCATTAACAGCTTGAGCGAGACAATGAGCTGGGTTCAATCATGGTTTTTGAGTGAGTTTAGTTTTACATCACCCTGAGCAATATTTCAACTGTATGGCGGCAGACAATAAATAATCAAGTCTGGACTAGACAATCCAGTGATCAATAGTACGAGCATCAATCCATGCAATTAGGATACAATGACGTGTGTCAACCAGGTAAGCAAGCCTGACAAACTGATCCTGTTCGTCGCCTATAACAACAATCATGATTCGCTGTTGACCAATTCCAACCATGACCTACATGGGTCAATGGATTTAGAAGCAATGTAAGCAATAAAGTTACATTACAGATAAATACTGGAGTCCCTATATAAAACTAAGCTGACTACAACTTCTGTGAAACCAATTGGTATATGCTGCTGTCAAGTCTACTAACATATCTGGGGCAAACCAGGATTTTTGAATCAACTGTTTCTGAGAACAATGAGTGAGCGAGTACGGTTTAAAAGTGTTTTTTAGCAATTTTCCTGAAATATAACAACGGTGTCCTGAAGCAATGGGCGTCGCACATTGTACCCATGTTATGGAATCGATCTCGGGCCTTTGGCGTGACAAGGAAACACTTTAGTCCCTGGACTTCCCCTTTAAGAGCAAGGATTTGTGGTGCAAAGTGAAGCACTGTGGACCTTAACATTGCTTTGAACAGATGATAATAATGTTATGTGCTCAATATGGGGTTAAGCCTATACAGATGATGGTTGTCGACATCTACATAGGTTATGTGTGTGAAGTAAGAATTACGCCAGGTTCATCTTGCGGTATTCAGGTGACAATCACTCAAGATATATCTTGAGGCATAACAAAATGCTGACTATTGAGAAGAACCTTAGAATTCTAAACCTTACAAAAAAGATCCTGACCCAGGTATGGGACATAACTCTGTAAAGACGAAACACTGGTCAACAGCATGAGCAAGCCTACATGCTAGACAAACTGAAAATTTACATTCACAAAAAGGTATCACATTTTAGTTAAATCCAATGAAGCTGCTGTAAAATCATGACAGGAAACAAGAATAGGTTTGTTTCATTATTGGTAAATGTTACCCTGGGCAACTAAAGTAGCCCTATTTAGGCAGCCAGTACATGAGTAAGACTGCACTAGATGATTCAGAAAATGATTCTGTGATAAACAATCCACACCATCACTGTAAAAGGAAATGACATCAGGAAGTCACTTGGTCCAATCACCTGATCAAGAGTGAAGTACCGTAACAGACTGCCACTGACCGGTTCTAACCATGAACACACAGGGAAACAAAGTAAGGTATCGTGTTTATCCATGTACAAAAATATAAACCTCACAATTTCTATGCTTGAAAACTCACAAGGGCCTGATTCTTACCTTTTCACTCTCAGTGTCCAGGGCAGACGTTGCCTCATCCAGGAGGAGAATCTTGGGGTTCCGGACTAAGGCACGGGCGATGGCCACCCTCTGTTTCTGTCCCCCACTCAGCTGTGCTCCCTTATCTCCAACATTTGTCTCATAGCCCTGTTAACATGAGGTACAAATGTCAAAGCAGGAGGGCATTAGAACCATGGGTTAAACACAAACTTATCATTGAAGATTCTGCTAGCTCAAGAAATTAACTTAGAGCAGCGGTCTAAATATCTGCCAGTCCGACAACGCAGGACGTGTTACTTTCAACACAGACTGACAGATTCTCAAAATCATCAGCCTGACAGTTGGGTTAAATTAAGATCATCATTATTTTCAAGTTTTAATTTCAAAATTATACTAAGTAAATTATTACTTTTTGTGGGCATGTAAGCTTTGCTCAAAGTTTTACATCTAACTAGCAATGTGGTCTGGCTGGTTGAAGAACAAATTTAATATAGGGTCATAAGATAACGTTCCAGATGTAAGAAATGTACTGTAAAAATATTGACTCTATTTGTAGATGGTGATTGACAGCTTGAGACACGACCAGTGTCATCAACTCCAGAAAAAAAAGCAGTCACTTGATCATGCTTACTGACAATCCAAAACAGAATTTGGAATGTTTGACCTCGACCGTAAATACCTTGGGACAATGATTACCCCTGGCTGTTGTTTTTGTTTAAGATATCACATTATATGATTCATACGGTAATTACTAATTTGCGGTTCATATTGCTCAAACTATGTCTCACACTAGGTCTACAAAGTGTACCCCCTTAACTTCATATGGGTAAAGTTTAGTGCAATGACATTTTGATACGCGTAAGTAATGACACAACTGTGTATATCCTGCAATCCCACATCTAGACACAACGCTGTATACAGAGATGATTACATCAATATAATCCCAACCAAATAGAATTCACAATGAATTGAAAGCGAGCAAGTTTTGCAGTGGGAAGATATTTAGAGATGCCAACCCCAAATTGCAGCCGTTAGGAATGTGAGCGTCCGAACATAAGAAATCGTTGTAATCTTCCCTGATGAAATAGGGATCCCAATAAACTGTTGCACTCAAGAGACGAAATATTTAAATGCTGCTGTACATAACAATCCATATACAACTGAAATTGGTTTTCAGAAGTAGGCAGCAATGTCCGAGAAGGTTAAGAGAATAAAATAAAGAGTGTGTGAATTTATCAGGCAGCCCACTCTACTTCCGGATTATTTTCTTAGGTAAACAATAAGGGAACTTTTGTAATTAAGGTTTTGTATCTTTTCAATGATCAATATTTACAGTAGAAGATAATCCCAGCCCTCCAGTATGTAAGACTATATCTTTGGTCTATTTTGAAAAAAAACTAGAAGGAATTTGGCCTTGTTGGAATGGCGTAATCAACATCCATATTCAAGGATGATTCTGCTCTATTCAGGAGGGTTGGCACCTTAATATCTTTTGGTGCTAAAATCACAATTCATGAGATGAAAAACAAAATCCAACTGACCGCTGGCAGTGAGCTGATGAATGAGTGGATGTTGGCAGATCTTGCAGCTTCAATAATTTCTGCCATGGTTACCTCCCTTGAGTTATCACCGTACGCTATATTTTCCGCAATGCTGGAGTCGAAGAGAATTGGTTCTTGAGACACAATTCCAATCTGAGATCTGAGCCACTGGAGATTCAGTTTTCTGATGTCATACCTGTCCAAGCTCTGAAACAAAGACACCACACCCCTTGAGAAGGTCGTTAGCAGTCCTAACAACAAGTACCTCTGCACAGGAGGAAAGTGAACGAGTGAGTGAAAGTGGTATCACCTCGCTTTTAGCAATATTCCAGTAATATTACACAGGGGAACTGCAGAAATGAGTGTACCCATTGTACATTGTGAATGAATCTCGTTTCCTCAGCACGACGAGCAAATGCTTTAATCATTAGGCTATCCCTAGGAGAAAAGGGAATATGTCTCATTTGGAAGTATTCTTCTTCCGAAAATATCACCCTAGCTCTTTATCCAAAGCACAGCGAGCAATCACTTGGTATTTGGCTAATGTGAGTTATAAAAGACGACTCATTATTATTTATTACTTCACACAGGAATGATACATCAAATTTCCAAACTGTATTTACTGCAACACCTGAGGCTCAGTGAAATGTATGCAAATGACATGGCTCTCCACCATACTGACCACGACACCTGATTCAGGATCGTAGAAGCGCTCAATAAGCTGCACAGAAGTACTCTTGCCACATCCACTGCTGCCAACAAACGCCAGGGTTTGACCAGGGTCGATGTCCACCGTCAGACCCTGTAGAACTGTCACGTCTGGGCGGGTAGGGTAGCGGAACCTAACGTCAGTCAAACTGATCTTACTTGTATAGTTGTCCTGAAATTGAAGTCAAGGTTCAATGAATGAAGTCAAATCTGCAAACACAGCAAAAGTAATATCATCATTTAGCAGTTTGTTGAAAGCAGCAACAGGGTTCTGGTGCTTATGGATCAAGTTTCATAACCGGACAAATTCAAACCATAAACCCCAAATACTGTCCAGCTAACGGGGGCAACCGCCCATCACTTACCCCAAGTTTCTCTCCAGCTGTGGACGCACTGTCGATAGAGGGTTCACTGTTGAGAAGGTACAAAATCCTCTGAGCAGACACAGTTGCCTTGGCAGCATCTGGGGCAAAGGCACTGGCCTGTCCAATAGCCATGGCACCAAATACAATAGCACCAAATACTCTGTAAGAAACACAAGAAGGATTCTTTGAGAAATCATAGGTCAGTAACCACATCTATCTAAATGATTTTCGAATTATCGCATATGGCAGTAAGCCTTTTAATAACCACATCACATTCATTATGGCAGCCATTATGGAAATTGTATTTATACAGCTTTTAACAATTGTTTGGTGGGCAACAAGGAGCTCTAATATTGCCAATGCAGCATATACCATATATTACTGCAGATAAGCTGAATTCTGAGGACATCAAAAAAGCTGAAGACAACATTGTAAGTAAAGGAGACAGATTGCCAACATTACCAGACAATATCATTTACCTTGCTAGGCATTGCATTTTATACAGGGATTAGGATTACTGCGTGTATTTGTCTCATATACAGAATCGGAAAAAGCTATCAGCTGTGCACTGTGGCTTATGTACAAACCATTTCATATAGATACTGACTCAAGTTATGGGGTCAGCTTACCTATGAGATAGGGTAAAATACAGTAATATTCAGTAGCAATGATAGCTCATCCTTGTTGGTGGGAATAAGATAACAATATTCCATCCATATCAAAGTAAGGGACACCAGAAATGGGCTTCACACATTGGAGGAATCAAACCTAGGTCTTCAGTATGATGATCAAATACTGTAACCACTAGACCAGACAGCCAAGTGATCAACAGTATGAGCATGGGTTACTGAAGACTAATTCTAACCTGCATCTTTAGAGGTAGAAGAGGAAAAGGACCTACTTGAAGACATCCACATAATCTGCTTCTCCGTTCTTGATGAGGTAGGCACCAAAGTAAAAGGCAGCTGCATGTGCAAAGAACACAATAGCTTGAGACACCCCAAAGGATATTCCAACCATGTGAGCCTTCCGGAGGGCAGCGTTGTATGGGATAACCAGTTTGTCCTGATACAATTTGTAGAACGTGGGTTCACGACTCAGGGATGCAACAGTGCGAATGTTCTCGATACCTTCAATGGCCACCTGTAAAGGAAACATTATCACAAAATGTTTGTCAGCTATGTATGATGCCACTTTTAGCAGTATGACTGCAATCCATAAATTTCGGTCTGGATCACAGGCACATGTATTTGACATCATGAGAATCAATATGGAATATGGTCACATGCATCAGCCAAGTGAATAAGATGGGCCACTCAATCCTGTAACATGACTCTTACAATTAGCATTGGTTCTGAACGCCCATTTCAGTGAACGCCCATCACACGAGTCTAATCAGTAAGTGTGTTTTTGTAACAAAAACACTTGTGATGTATTACACTGATGTAAGGTGAACGTCTATTGGTCAGTGTTAGAGAGTGAGCCAAACGTAGTGAGGCTTGGAAGGTGAATGTGACAGCTAACTTATGAGTGATTTACAGTAACACATTCTTGCTATGACGGTATTATACTGATAACTCTAGGTTTAAGACAACTGTTTAGCTGTCTCTGTGATGAAACTTTCTCTTTTGTTGGGCATTTCAATACATATGATTGCTGAGCTGAAACGTGAAATTAAAATTGGTCAAGCAAATTTGGGAAGGGCTGGTAAGTTTCCAGAGTTAACCATTCTGCTGTCTGTTAGAATTTTCTGTCAAGTTTCTAACACTGCCAATTTTAAGCCAAATCCTAATGGGTTTGTGTCAGTATGCACAAAAAGAATTACTGGTGTATGCAGGTCAGCTGTCCAAAAGACAACACAAACGTCCTTTCATGGCTGTACCCATCATTTTGAGTAGGAATTACTATTGTAGATATGCTTACTGGAACAAAACTTTTCTAACTTCAGACTTGTAGCCAAAGCAGCAGACAGCACCCGAGCTATCTTTTCAGAAACAGGACCTCACCTTTCCTGCATCCTCTAGTGCTTCTTTGTTCTTGCCAGCAACTCCAGCCAGAACCTTCATCTCGATGAAGCCAGACGCCATGATAAAAGGTACAAAGGCCAGGATGACCAAGGTCAGTTTCCAGCTGAAGATGAAGGCGATGACAATAGCGCTGCCCATGTTTGCCACGTTCATGACGACCATACCTAATCGGACACCTGTAGCCTGCAGCAGAGATCAGTGGATATCAGACACGTACAGATAGCTGTGTTTGTACTGCTGGTGATCACAATATTCAATTTGATAATTCTATTGGCAAACATGGATAAGTTGAGCAATGATCTTTTCAAACAAACATTTACCACAACTCTTGTGTGTAAAACCAGACACAATCACAGCATTGTGCAAACTAATCAGGCACTGATTAACTGTTAACAGTACAATTAAGACCATTGAGGATACTTCCTGTTCAATGAGATAAGTTGGGTTTTATGCTATTTTTAGCAACATGAACCAACGATTAGCTGATCATACACAGGTACCAAGGGTCAAAATTAGACCCAATGTGAGATCGGAACCTAAGATCAGGGCAAATGTGAGATGTGAATCCACGATTAGCTGATCACACCCAGGTCAAAATCAGGGCAAACGTGAGATTGGTACCATTAGGGCAAACGTGAGATTGGAACCTGCGACTAACAGATCATTCACAGGTACCAAGGGTCCAAATCAGACCCAATGTGAGATCGGAACCTAAGATTAGGGCAAGTGTGAGATAGGAACCTGCGACTAACAGATCATTCACAGGTACCAAGGGTCCAAATCAGACCCAATGTGAGATCGGAACCTATGATTAGGTCAAGTGTGAGATAGGAACCTGCGACTAACAGATCATTCACAGGTACCAAGGGTCCAAATCAGACCCAATGTGAGATCGGAACCTAAGATTAGGGCAAGTGTGAGATAGGAACCTGCGACTTACAGATCATTCACAGGTACCAAGGGTCCAAATCAGACCCAATGTGAGATCGGAATCTAAGATTAGGGCAAGTGTGAGATAGGAACCTGCGACTAACAGATCATTCACAGGTACCAAGGGTCCAAATCAGACCCAATGTGAGATCGGAACCTAAGATCAGGGCAAGCGTGAGATAGGAAGCCCAAAACAGATGATCCTGTCTGGGCTCTGTGTTAACAGATGATGGATCATAATTGGGGTAAATCAGAGATCAGAACCCATGCTTAAGAACATGCTACATGACACAAGGCTAACCAATACACTAAGGAGGAACATCAACCTACCCCCTGTACTTGTGAAGCATCTGTGGCCAGTCTGGTGGTCAAGGCCCCCAAGTTATTCTTGTGATCGTCAAACCAGGAGATTTCCTACAAGGCATCAATGCACAAGAAGTGAGGTAAGGTGAGGTGAAATAGAGTTTAACGTCGCACTTAGGAATATTTCACTCATTTAACGTGTGCTCGTGTGTCTGAGTGGCTGCTTGTACTACCCCAGACTTAAGCTGATACTCACTGAGATACCATGCTGCAATTAAGCATAAATACCCCACTCAGACACAAGATACTGTCTCCGAGCCAAACAATCCTTGCTGTACACATTAAAGCCGAGCACCAGGCAGGGACCTGTCTTTCGGAATAAGGCAGCTAGGGACGGAACCCGCGACATTCCACTCTCCACTACACTATGGGGGTGGCTCACTGTATAAGAGCAGTTTTATCTGGTACTTAAATAGATACTAAACAATTCAGTGAAATTCTGAAGTTTGACAGTCCAAGAGACACAGATGTGGGTACTTGACGTTGATATGCGGAACATCAACCTACTAAATATTTTCTCCCCAGATTTAGACGAATCCCAAGATTTATTGACTTGCATTTAAATATGCAGGTTTCTGTAATTAGCGGTAAATTGCCATCGCTGACAGTAACAGAGTTAGAAATTCCATTTTTACACCAAGACATAGTGTTAACTTCATCAAACACAATAGTACCATATTGTGGTACGTAACATTCCTATTCCTCAGGATTTACTTCACATAACTTTTAACAACCGAAAAATAAAATGAAAATTGAATTAAAATTGAAAGTTACAAACAAAAATGTAATTCCAACTTTGTACTTTTTACGTGTATACTAATATTATTTAGTCCCAATATAACACAAAATTGGGTAGGCTCACAAGTAACACTCACTCACTCTATATACATTTTCAAATTATCCACCAATGGAAAAGACAGATATCACTTCATTAATACATTTTTCGATGTAAGGAAAAATTTACAAACAGACTGACCCTCTTCACATAGTTAGTATACACTCACCTGTCTCAGCATGGCTCTGAAGACATTCTTCCGAATTCTCACAGTCATGTTCTCACCAGAAATGCCAAAGAAAGCGGACTGAAAATAAGACAAACATATTCCTCTTCAATGACACCTCTTCATATATTGTCTTTGAAGGTTTAGACATAATTGATGTCACTGCTTTTGAACATAATACAAGCTTAAGGTACTGAACAAGAGTCATCAGAAGATGACATATCCCCCCCAGCCCCCACATATTTGAAAGGACAAATTATCCGACAGTTACTTCATGTTTTCTTAGATAATATTTGCATCGTGCCATAGAAGTCATGAAAAATATAAATGCCATATATCTGTAAACAGCAAAAGGCACCACTTCAAGACCTGTCTCATATGTTTACCAAGATCTGATGAAAGATATCAAATGGTTTTCGATTTGTCCTCTGGAAATGAGGCCTATCTCTCCATTTTGAGACTAAGTCAGAATTGTTTCCACGGAAACCAGGAAAAATAAAAATGTCAAAACATTGTAAATAGCAAAGCCACCGCTCTGTGGTCTGCCTCTAATATCTGCCAAGTTTTGCTATAAGATCTTGAATAGTTTTTGAGTTCTGCTCCGGAAACGAAGCCCATCTCTCCACTTTCTCAAAGTCAGAATTGTTTCCATAGAAACTGGGAAAATGATAAATCAAGAAAGTCTGTAAACAGCAAAAGGCACCACTTTAGGGTCTCAACTACATATCTGCCAAGTTTTGCAGAAAAATACTGAATGGTTTTTAAGCTCTGCTCCGGGAACTAAGCCCACCACACCATTAGACTAATACCAAAATGTTCCATGGAAAAACAAAAAAATGAAAATGCCAAAACTCTCTAAGTAGCAAAAGGCACAACTATAGTTTGAGATTATTATATCTAAGAAGTTTGGTCTAAAAATATAGAACGGTTTCTATGTTATGCTCCGGAAACAAAATGATTATGGACGGACGGACAGACAAGGCGTTGATTATATCCATCCACATTACATGCCGGGAGGATAAAAACTCAAATTTAGTCTCCAAGCTGAACAATATGTTGCCATTTTCTACAAATTTGATGTCAGAACTTAAGATAATGGGTATCCGTTGAGGTAATAAGGGGCGGGGTACCTTGGTGAAAAATTTGGACCAGTCCCAGTCTAGGAGAGAACAAGACTACTTTCCTGTGGCAGAAGGATCTCTAAGATTTTGCCTGTCCCCATTTCCATCCCAGAATGCTTGCAGGGAAATGGAGTATGTGCGCAGGGCAGTTTTTACCTGTGCAAAGTTGGTAATCAAAGACAGCACTCCAAGACCTACGAGGATCAGGGCATACATTCTCACATCCCGATCTTGCTCCTCTATGGATTTCTGGTAGACCTGCAAAAGTAAAATAGCATCCATGCTGAATTGTCATCCATGGTTGGTTGTTGTTTTAAGGCTGCACTCAGCAATATTCCACATACATGGTGGCCTGTTAATAATTGAATCTGGACTTGAAAATCGAGTGATTCACATCTTGAGCATTGATCCACTGTGATACAATGACCTGTGTGAACCAAGTCGGTGAGCCTGACCACCTAATCACATTAGTTGACTCTCATGACAAGCATGGCCATGTTTAATCATATCCTCTAACCATTGTTAATTTGCTCACTGAGAACTATGAAGTGAACCCGTTGCCAAAGCATGTGTGTGAGAATAGTTTTTTCCCAATAAAATTGTGAAAAAAAGTTTATAACTCTATTCCTATATGGGCATTTGAAGTGTAATAAGTGTTGACAGGTATTACGAAGAGTGATAGTTTTGATAAATGAATCATATGTTAGTTACAGGTTCCAAAACTTAAATATCATTTTGATGCGACTACTCCCTGGCTCATTTTTCGGCCAATGGTGTCTGGGGACTGGGGATGCCTTGGCCAATATTTTTCGACCTACTGTGTTGAATAGGTTAAAACCAGATCAACCCAAATCACAGACTTAGTTTACAAACCTGATTTATCATATCAGTTGCAGGAGGATCTGTCATGGCATTTCACTTCTATAGTTTGACAAATAGTTTCGGTCACCACACTCAACATATACAAGCTATACGACTTAATGTAAACAATCCGATTGGGGTGTGACAATCCTGTGATTGACATCATGAGCTACTGATCTATGCAATTGTGATACAATAATTTCTCAACAAAGTCAGTGAACCTTACCACCCAATAACGTTGGTCGCCGCTTATGACAAGCATGGGATGCTGAGGACCATTTTTAACCAAACTCTACATGGGTGCTTACCCCAAGAATATCTGCAAATATGACAGAGAATGCAGGCTGAACACCGCCATTAATGACAGCAGCGAAACAGCCGAACAGGATGTAGAGAGCCTCAGGGGCATTCAGCTTCAGGATCGTTACGAAGGACACTTTGGGCAAAGACTCATCTTCTGTTTCCTTGAAAAAAATAAATATATTGGTAGAACAATCTCCAAAGTTTAATATCTGACAAACTATGGGCTTTATTATTTCAATCCTCAACTTCTAAAATATATGTTAGGGTCATGAGGACAACAGTTTACTTCCCCTCTTAATTTCAGCCTCATGTTCTTTGGCTGTGGGAAGACAAGGAACACTTCCATGGCAATGAACTTCAATGTAAAATTTCTGTTGAAGATTTTTGTGTGCAAACATGTAGCTATTGAGAAAGCTACTTTGACACATCTTACAAAATTTCCAATTCAAACAAAACATTCATAATATACCATGGAACATTCTCTTCCCACAGTGGTAACTGGTCACATCTTCCTACATCACCTCTGTTCTAATACGACCTTTTCATGGTGCGAGTGTTCAAGACTCGTGATTGGAGGCAATCAGATTTAGGAGTGCAATCAGCAACCTTGTTTCTAAAGTGACTGTTCGAAAAATCTTGGTAATTTCTGGATACATCATGAAAACTAGAACCTCTTCCCGAGCGCGATACTCAAATGTTTCTTCTAGACACAACTCAGTCATGTCATTTTTGTTTCTCCACATTGATTGCACTTGTCAAGTTGAATCTATGTCGATGTAACACGTGTTCTGATTGGATAGAAAAAAAGGGAGATAAATCTGCTGCCATTTTTTGCCGCTAGGGGATTTTATGAGAACCAGGAAATATGGCCGTATTAGAACAGAGGTTCGTAGGAAGATATGACAAGTAACCTCTTTCGGAAGAGAATGACCATGGTAATGTCCATATAAATTTCAATTGAACCAACGAAAACCCTGTTGGTTGGCGCTGGTTGGTTTGCACTTCAGTGCTGCAATAAGCAGTATTTCAGCTTTATTGCATCAGTCTCTAAACAATCGAGTTCGGACCTAGTGATCAACAACAGGGACATGTACATGAAAACATTTGAGACTTATAGATTCATATGTTGTAACAGAAGTATACCTCGTCTTTCTTGTCCTTGGACTCTGATGTCAGTCTCTGACGTGACTTTTTCGGCGTCTCTTCCACAGACACTGCATGTTTCAGATCAACCTTTTGGCCTCGTGCTGATCCCACTCGAACCATCATCGCTATCTCCTCATCCTCATCTGAAACAACAACCTATGTATTGGTTCTCTGAATAGTAGCTTAGTGATTAAAGTGTCTGCTCATCATGCCAAACACCCTGAGTTTGATTCCCACATGGGTACAATGTATGAAGTCCATTTCTGCTGTTCCCCACTGTGATACTGAAATACTGCTGAATACTGTACATAAAAACTCACTCATTGGAGAAACCTAAGGGAGATAACTGGTATCGAACACATGCAAGATTGAATTGATTCGCTACTACACTGTGACAATCTGTGGGTGGGTAAGGGAAGACACTTTCCTGGCTGTTCTATACTGATAACATCACCATGCTCTGACAAAGGTCAACTGAACCTGTGTCAAAAGTTTCAGGTTGTAGAAAGACAATAAATATTCCTTGGTTTTATCTTGTTTTCTTTGCCATCACTGTCTTGATAATCCACAGGTGTAACGGAAACTTTGGTGTGAAGGGTCACACAAGTTCGGATTAGTACAGAGGACACTTAACAATCAACTACATTATCATGAAATGATTCTGGAAAATGAAAACTTTTTTATTTTACTTTTTTGTTTTTTGAGCAGCATATGTTCATTCGGTCAAAAAAAAACCCCAGAGAACTGTGTAACAAGGTTTTGTCGAACAACGTGAAAAGTCTGAATTCCACTACTCTTTGAGATCTCAATGAAGATTCTTACCTGGAGTTGCAGCCTCTTCAGAAAGCATGACAAACATAAATATGGGACATAAATTCGACAGAATTACTTAAATCTTAAAACTTTAAATGCAGCATTATCAGATTGTATATTTTTGGATAGCAGAGATTACATGTGAATCAACAGGAAGCTTTCTGTCACACAGATATTGAAACCCTCCCATTAAGCTAAATTGTTCTTTAGTTATGGAGACAATATAGAACTCAGTTTTTTAAACAACACGCAAATAGGCATTCAGTATGCACAAATGTACAAATGTAGAGAATGGATGCAGAAAAATAATTGAGGCCATCCAAGGCCTTTGGACACACAATATTATTCCCTGAACCCTATGACTGTTTTTGGTTGTTTCTTTCAGAGCAGTAACATGCATCATTTCATCCATCAGACCACATGATCAACAATTCATTCAAGGCTCTAAAGAAATCATCACAAGATACAGTTCTCTACACTGTTATTTCACAGGATCCCCATATTAACTGCAAGGAACCTTAAATAATCAGACGTCATGAGATCCCCCCATGTATGTGTGTCAAGGTAAACACAGGGGTTCAAAAATATGTTGAAGGGCTACTTGCCACAGGGCAAGTGACTGCAAGAAAATAACTTGTCCTGACTAATTTTCCACTTGCCCTGATTTTATGATGCAATGCTTGATTTACTTAACGAAGAGTCATAATTTCACTCTCTGTTGGCTCTACTTTATTATTATCATTGCGAACTTTAATAACTTTATTGTGAGCAGATATGAAATTAAATCCATGATTATTTCCAGTTTGAAACCATAAGTGGAAATAATCTAGTATTAAACAGACAAGTAAGACAACTTTATTTGATTCTCTGAAATGAAATGTCCCAGGCATCAGGCCATGGGATTTTTTAACCCCTGAAACAACTTCTGAAGCATCACAAAACCTCTTGCTTTCCAGCAAATACAATGAGGAATCTGGATGCAGGAAAAACCAAACTATTTTAAGAAAATGTTCAAACTTAATCACAGTCGATATAAATATTGATTTAGCAGGTTGATGCCAGTTATGTTAAAGAATCCTTTTTTTTAAAAAAAACTAGTTGCAAAATCAAAATAACAAGCAATATCACTGTAGAGACTGGACTTGTTTTTTAAGTCAACATTTGAAAGTTGTGACAGGGGACACGGTATAAATATGAGAACTGACAAATATGTTTAGCTAATCAGTGTGGAAACTGATTTTGTTTCCATAAGAAGTATGAAAAAGCATCCAGGGACTTGAAGGTGTCTATTTCAAACTATAAACCTGAAGTGTGCTTTTCACTATATATTAGGTCATCTCTTGTTTTCCCAGAATAACCACATCTGAGGTTTTTCTTTTGGAGGGACAGGTTTTACTTTTCGCTAGAAAGACCTCTTCCCAGGTTTTACGTTTCATTTGTAAGACAGCTTCCCAGGTTTAACTTTTCCTAACTTTATATGAACATAAACATTCAAATGATACATGAGTGTTTGAAGTCAATTGAAAACTATCGTTCCAGATTAAGCTCAAAGTACAAATGTTTTCCAAACCGCACATCTACCGCACATCCTTTGGGCCGACAAAGGTGGTGGGTTAAATCATCTACTTTAGTTCCTGTCATATAAAATTGATTTTATGCGCACTACAGTTACTGCCCTTGAATCAATAGTAACCTTTGAAATTTTAATGGGTAATTTTTCATTCTAATGATGGTCCTGTTTTTCCCAATCCCTGTGTTACTTTTGTAATCTGACAATACATACAGACAATGACCAAAAATGGAATACATACCATCGTCTGGTTTCTTTTCTTTGGTCTGAAAGTGAGAGAGTAAATTATCAGTTTAAATCTTCAAAAAAGATCAATTTCGAGGAACTTTGTTACAAGCATTCCTCAATGACATTAAAATGTTAAAATGATGCTGATGAAGTTAACAGGAAAGAGTTAAATTAATATTAAAGAAAAGCAGAGAAATATCAATTTATGAGAAAGGTGAATTGAAAGATCAAATTAAAAGGCGAAAAATGATAATGGTCAATGTATTAATTTACTACAGTGAACAAGCACTAGTTGCATGGATATGAGCGCCAGATAAATATCCTGTAATAATCCTATAATACTGTGGCTGAAATTATTAGGATGAATTTATTTGACCTTTTCAGGCTTCTGTTGTCATATGGGGTTGGTTGTTAAGGGGTTGAAAGGGTGAGTTACCAGTGAATTTACCCATCGTGCTTATGATAAAATGTGAAGGGGTTACAGAACGATAAAAGACCCGGAGCAAATGTTCACGTAACACCAGATTCAAGCAGAAGCAGTAAGCGAGTTTAAACTGAAGGGTAAAAGCCAAACAGCAGAAGTGATCCCAAAACAAACATTTCAAATTTCTTTAAACTATTCAACTGAGGGTTTAATCAACATATCATAAAATTCTCTAAAAAATGAGCATTTGAATCAGTCAAATTTCAATGACTTGCACAAAAATAAATTCCATTACATAACAACTGTTTTCAAGCAATACAGAATATTTTGGAAACAAAAGTAAAAAAACAGTGAAATCCTCGAAATAGGAGTAGTAACCAAGGACAAACATGGACAGTTTGAAATATTTGTTTTAAGAAAACCAGAATGTCAGCTGAATGTCAGTGCCAAACTGTTCCCTGACAGCCTGGTTTACCAGAGAAGATACAAGCAACATTTCATATACAGCAGAACAATGTTCTATCAAACTGACTGCACAGTGCCACCATTTTATAAAAAGTCCCATGTGTCAAATCCAATGGGTCAAATTATCAGTTATCTTACACTGAATTGTGCCCAGCTCTTAAAAACATTCATTAACTTGACTTGGTTGAACATGTCCTTGGTTTCCAACTGTGCAGATTGATGCTCATGCCATTGATCACTAAACTGTCTTGTCCAGACTTGACAAGCAGACTGGAAAAATCAAGTCTGGACCAGGTACTCCAGTGATCAACAGTATGACACATTGATCCACAGGGAACCAACCAATGATGTGTAAAACAAGTCAGTGAGCCTGACCACCTGATCTTCTAAGTCACATGTTATATTAAGCATCAGGTGGTGAAGACCAATTCAAACCTGCATCTTCATTGGGATGATTTCTCGACAAAAGCTACACCAGTCTTTTTAGTGTTTCATAAAAGTATGTGGAAAAAAAATTGATTGAGACCACATGTTTATTTCAGAAGAAAGAAGAATGATCATTTCACTGTGCACAAATAATCTTTATGAATAGAATAGAAAATAAGGAAACATGGGCAATGAAAAAGTTGAATAGTAAACCAAATGTAAATACTGTGACCATGCTGGAAGAACATTGTTGAACCAAAGCAAAAGCAGAATATATAGAAGTAACTTCATTGAACATTCAGAAGAAAGCTGAAACAAGGAGCATGATGAAGTGATGAGTAAGAATGCAACTAATAAGAACAAACAGAAAATATAATTCTTCCTCATTCTAAATGAATACAAACCCTGCACAAATTCACTGTCATAGATTCATTCAGGAAGTGACGTCACCAGTTCAAACTTAATTATAACTAAATTAAGACTGAATTTATTTCTCTTTTAACTATGAAATCAACAGACAGTCAAAAGGTTTCTCTTCACTGACATGAATCTGCATTTGAAAGTTTAGCATTCTCCGGAGACACAGACAATTTTGTTATAAAACCAGAAGTCTGTGATAACCGATCTTCCGAAAAAAAATTTCAAAATCATGTTACAGCAAATATATTATGATGAACGATGAGGGAAGAAGAGGTCAGGTGGTCATCATCAGAGGGGGAGGGGGGGGGAACATTTTAGGGTGATTGACTTTGGAGGCTATTTACATAAACTGTATATATGTTTTTTATAGAAATTGTACAGCAAGTCTTCACTACCATAAAACATCCCCCACCCTCCCCAAATTTTAGTCCAGTATAATCTGACACACCTTTTTCCTGTGAATAGGGTTTACCACAAAATTTATCACTGATGAAATCACAAATGAGAGGGTGTATTTTGAAATTCTAACGATGAAACAAAGATTGGGAAATTATGGCAATGATATTATAGAAGTACACTATTCAGAGGAATTATATCTTTGAAGGGCATTTAAAAGTGGAATGCATAAGAAAGCAAGATTAATGTATGTCAACTTCTTTGTAGTGATTCTTGAAAGGCATTTAGAAGTTGGCATTGTAATACAGGACAAATGAAGGAGCAAGCATACGATCCGAAACTTTGCATTAAAGAATACAGGACAAATTTTATGGAAAACAACTTCTTCTCATCAGGTTAACAGTTAAGCCTTACTGTTCAGTTCAGCTCAACCTGACGAGGGGGCCAGGATAAGCCTCGAAACATCGTTAAAATAAACTCAAGAAGTTGCTATCCATAAAATTTGTCCTGTATTCGTTGTAGTGAATAACATGAAGTTTCGGATTGTATGCTTGCTCCTTCATTGTGTTATTCATAATCAGGCGGACATCCATGAATCTTGCTTCTTAAAGGAACTATTGCTGTGTGGCATGCAGGGTATTCATTTCTCAATAATAACTCAATAATCCTACAGAATACTAGGGATGGCACATTCTCTTCCCACAGTGGTTACTTGTCACATCTTCCTACGTAACCTCTGTTCTAATACGACCCTTTCATGGTGCGAGTGTTCAAGACTTGTGATTGGAGGCAATCAGATTTAGTAGTGCAATCAGCGACCTTGTTTCAAAAGTGATCGTTCGAAAGATCTCGGTAATTTCTGGATGCATCGTGAAAACTAGAACCTCTTCCCGAGTGCGATACTCAAATGTTTCTTCTGGACAGAACTCAGTCATGTCAATTTTTTTTCTCCACGTTGCTTGCATTTGTCAAGTTGAATTTAAGTCGATGTAACACATGTTCTGATTGGACAGAAAAAAGGGAGATAAATCTGCTGCCATTTTTGCTGCTAGGGGATTTTATAAGAACCGTGAAATATGGCCGTATTAGAACAGAGGTTTGTAGGAAGATATGACAAGTAACCTCTGTGGGAAGAGAATGGGGATGGCAATAAATTTTGATCATTGAGATCAATAATCATTAAGTACACTGACAAGCAGGGTAATCATTTCTCAATAATAATAATAATTAAAAAATTCTACAGACACAAGGGATGGCTGTTTTGATCGAGATCAATAATCGTTCATTAAGTATCGATTGATATTGAGATTATTGATAAATATTGACATAACTTGGAGCAACAATGTCAGATATAAATGAATAAATTTCACACCACTGGTGACTGTCGACATGTTTTGAAAGCAGACCATGACTAGTCTTATTAGGGAAAACTAAAATTATTTCCATCACAAAAGTTCATGTACAATACTATCAATAATTTTAATATCAATGATCTCTACTAACTTTACTATCCATGATAATACTGATTATCGATCAATTTAGCCAGCCCTACAGACTATCAAACATAATAGGACTAAACCTCTTGCTGTGTTCTGTAACCATTGTTCACTCGTAGCATATACAACAAACATGTATTTGTGGATATAGAATGCTTACATCTGCTTTGGTCTGAAAACAAAGATAGTTGAACATTAGCAGTTGGGCAGAGTGGTCTACCATGTTACAGAACTATGTAATAGAGAGTGAGTATGTTTTAACGCCGCTTTTAGCAATATTCCATCAATAGCATGGCTTGGACACCAGAAATGGGCTTCACATATTGTACCAATGTGGGGAATTGAACCCAGGCCTTTGGTGTGACCAACAAAGATACTTCACACTTGTATACTTCCACCCCGATCCCTAGACAAGATGGATGAATGGTTTAACAACTAGGCTATCTCATTGCTCCAGGGAGAGCGAATGAGGTGAATGAGAGCAGTTAGTTTTGCACACTTTCAACAGTATTTCAGTTCTACCACTAGCTTTTATGACCAGTATAGTTTCAGAAAGTACCATCTTATGTCTGTAAGTGTGAATGGTGAGGACTTATTCAGTTTTCTTAGAACACATTTGTGAAACATTTGCGAAAGGGGTTAGTGCAAATTCGTATCTCGTATTCATTGTCCTTTGGTTGTGAAACCAAACATTTGTACCATGCTGATAAACCAAGGATCATTATCTCAACCGATTTAACAAGCATCAGAATCCTGCTGGATAAGGGAACAGAAATCTGGCAAGTGAGTGAGTTTAGTTTTATGCAACTCTCAATAAGATTCCGGCTACATGGTGGCGGTGGTTTGTAAATAATCGAGTCTGGACCAGACAATCCAGTGGTCAACAGCATGAGCATCGATCTGCGTGGTTGGGACCCGATGACATGAGTCAATCAAGTCGAGCCTGACCATATGATCCCTTTAGTCGCCTCCGACGACAAGCATAGACGCTTTTTATGGCAAACATGGGTTGATGAAGGCCTTTTCTACCCCGGATCTTCACGGGTTACTCTGGTAAGTGAAATCATGTAACTAAGATGGCTGAGCTTTTCTACTTCAGAATATGTTAATAACGACTAAATCTGTAATGCTGACCTGGTTTGTAACAAGTTGGTAGTAGATGCCCTGTTTGGCCATCAGTTCATCGTGAGTGCCCTGCTCGGTGATAACACCACCCTCAAACCCAGCAATAATGTCTGCTGTCCTGACAGTGGAGAGACGGTGAGCGATAACAATGGTTGTTCTTCCTTCTCGTGCCTAAAATCAATCAGAAAACAGACTTAGAACAAACAATGAAAAACTTGTGCTTCCAATAACACTGACCAACAGTTTGTTTATTGCTTAATGCCGCACTCAGCAATGTTCCGGCTATACAGCAAAGCACTGGTCAGTCTGAAAATAATCCAGTGTGGACCAGACAATACGATGAATCACTGACCAACACGATTTTTTATTTTTACGATTACAGCATACTAAGGAAGTCAGTATTCTTAAACTGTGTAAACTTCATCATAATTCTAAACAATGCTTTGATAATGTTTACATTGTTTGCTGTTTAACACTGCATTCCAGCTATATGGTAGCAGTGCGTATATAATCAAGACTGAATCAGACAATGTAGTTATCAACTACATGAGCGTCGATCTATGATCTATACCATGACAGGGTCAAACAAGTCAGCAAGTCTGACCTCTCAATAGTTTAGGCACCTAGCTTTACCAGCTTAGGTAACGAATTCTTGCTCAATATCACATTGATACACACACAGGAAAGTAGACACATAGTCACAACAGTTCTATTGGGATGGGATAAATCGGATGATGCAAGTTTCATCACTCACATGATCCAGTGCATCCTGTACAATAGATTCACTCTCGGTGTCCAGGGCCGACGTTGCTTCATCCAACAAAAGAATGCGGGGATCCCTTACCAGAGCTCGAGCGATAGCGACTCTCTGTTTCTGACCTCCACTCAGTTGGGCACCTCGATCACCAACCAGAGTTTCGTACCTCTGAAAACAAAAATATGGTTATCTATCTTTGGATGGAACAAAATGAACCAAGAAATCTGTTCGGCAACACAGGAAATTGACAACTGCAGAAAAGGTACCAGAGCAGGACATTTGATAATAGTATTAGAGTTGTGACGATTAATCGATACGCAAGTTATCGCGAATCAAGAGCTGCACGATACGATACATCGATACGATTGTCGAGTATCGATTCAACACGTTACTTACATATTTTGCAGTCTACGAAAACACCGTCTCCCCTTCTATTTAGATTTTCGTGGAAAATATTGCCATGGACATGCTCTGACTGAGATAATTTTCACAAATTTATTTTGTTATCTGTGCTAAAAAGCCAGTTGTGACAATGTTGATCCCTGCTGTTCCATTTTTTGGGAAAACACTACTTTACTGACACATGCTAAACATTTTTAATAAAATGTCTTTCATGATGACATGTTTTATTTTCCTTGGGGGAAAAATACCTTCCCTGAAATGATACCATAACAGCGCATTATTTTCCAGTACTTTTATTTTTCTGTATGCAAAGACAAAATATCGTGATACGTATCGTATCGTATGTATCGGACTACTAGTATCATGATACGCATCGTGTCGTGGCATGGGTGTATCGTCAAAACTCTAAATAGTATCATTGAATATCTAAACTCAAGATGCATTAAACACACAAAAAAAGACAAGTACAATTCTGTCACCATGCATAACCTATTTTATGAAGGAATGAGTGCTAGAGCTACACAGACAAGTCAGTAAATCTCTGTGATACAATGCTGCACAAGACATTTTCTGAGGAATTTCATAAATGTTTACATACCATTCAGTAGCTTGTCACATAATAAGTTCACATTATTTTCGCATGAACTTACCTCTGGAAGTCCCATGATGAAGTCGTGAGCATTGGCATTTTTGGCAGCAGCTTCTATCTCACTCTGCGAGACACCTTCATGTCCATAGCGGATGTTCTCAGCAATGGTTGTGCCGAACAAAATAGGTTCTTGGCTGACAATGCCAATGTGTTCACGCAGCCAACGGATATTGAGATCTTTAATGTCATTGCCATCCAACATGACCTGAAAGTCAACAAAACAACTAATTAACCAGGTTAACAATCTAGTTATCAATATTCTTCTCTCTACAGAAATACCCTTACTTGAACAGAGACCAGTTTCACAAAGTCATCGTAGCACCAAGACTACCGGTAAATCTGCTATTAAAGATGTGATGTCTGACATTCATGCTATGATCAATCTATGGAATAGGGAGAGAAAATATACTGAATATTTGGTTCTAGGTGATCTTCTTTCCACGCATGCTTTGTAAAAGTCATAAATTATGAAATTATCGTGAAATATAATGAACTGATAAAATATGGGAAAGGAAAACAGCATGATATAATGGAATTGGTCATTTCAAAGCTTGAAAAGCAAATAATATATTTACTGGAAGAAACTTGTACAGAATGGGCCATTTAGCACATAAGAATGAAAAATGGACCATTAAAATTTGAAAGTTTACTATTGATACAAGAGCAGTGGCCCATTCTAAATTCAGAAAATGGATAATAATTCTAAAAATGGCCCATTGTCAACATTCTCTTTCCCAATCCCTGCTTGTGAACCAGCGTGACACATTAATTGAAGTGTGATCCCCTCTATGACTTGGTCACAAAACTTTTGAATTATGGTGCTTTAAGCCAGGGGAGTTCAATTTGCAAGCCGAACTTTTACAACCCTTATTGTTTCACTGTCCTTGAACTGGACTAAAGTTTCCTTTCAGTCAGTCCTTTTGCATTGATAAAGAGCTGAATGAAGCAGTTCTCAATTTAAAAGAAATAATTTGTTTCTAAAAAGTCACATATATTCAGAGACTAAGTGTTAGTCTCACCTGAGTCATGAAAGTAAAGTGCTAGTGTTTATCCTGAGCAGTTTTAGCAGGGCGCAGCTCCCTGCTTTATTGTTTCATGCCCTGTTCTTCTTGTGAAATAAATAATGATATTAACTTTGGTTGTTTTCAGTTTCTCTTTCGTGCAGAAGTTAGGTGAACTAACTCTGCCTCTTAAGAATCACATGCATGAAAAACATAACATAATGCTTAGAAATTTATCACAGAAAGCCCTTTTCTGGGATAGGGTGCCCTTTTTGAAATTCTGTCACCCTGCCCTTTTTGGATCTTCAGGATAGAAGCCAAATGCCAAGCAAGCCTGACTACCTGATCCAGTGAGACGCTTCTTATAAGAAACATAGTGAAGATCAATTCAAACTTGGATCTTCAGTAGTCAAACACCCCTGCTCAGTCACTGACGACTGCAGCTAAAGTATTTACTTACAGATCCACTGGCTGGGTCGTAGAATCTCTGGATGAGCTGGACAGTGGTGCTCTTCCCACAACCACTTGCTCCAACGAGGGCCACGGTCTGACCCTGACGGACCTCCAGATTGAGGCCATTCAGGATCTGGAATAGAGAACGGTATCGTCATCACAATAACCTGGAACCCGGTGTTTCCATACTCCACTATATACCTGAAAATCGCCAGCAAAATTTGTTGGGGGCTGGTAAAAAGTGAAAGCTAGTCCGACACTGTGTCTGATAAATCATCATGTAATCAAATTAATAAATCATAGGTAAGCAAAATAACAAAATTAGTCTCGGCTCTGCTTTCATTATCACCATAAATTGTTATGATTTGGAAATACCCTGGCTAAAAATAACTTTAAAATGACAGTTGATCGTGCACCTTGTGATTGATCAACGTAATTAGTCATTTGGAATTTTCATTTCAGTTAATATTACCTCGCAATATAGCTCAGAATTTAATGAACCACAGAAAACTGAAGTTTTTCCAATTGTCTAAGCATATGTCAAAATGGCTCGAAGGCAGACAACGCTTTCACATTTCAAATAATTGGATATGACCAGCACATTTAAATCATGACTGGTGAAACTTTGGTCAGTGGACAGTGTCTGATATATAATTAAGTCAGTCAAAACACTGGGAACATACTCTCTTAAACCTAAAATGTATTTGTATATAAAAATAATAATAACAATTCATATACATAGCACCTAGTATCCATCTAATTAGTTGCTAACCATGTAATCAGAATCTGATTATCAGCCTGGATAACCAAAGCTGCCTCGCAGGTGCTAGAGGGTTATAGTCACATGACTTCATCCAACAGGGTGTCTATTTTCTGCTGGGTGAACAGTGGCAATTTTGAACAATTTTTGCCAAAATTGAGACCACATGTATCACATGTGTTCTTTTGTAGGCAAACTGAAGTCCTAGTCAAATGAGTAAAGCTGCCAAACTTGCCCCTCCAAGGACTGTCCAAGCTCGACATTGCATTAACATAATTTGTGTCTTTGGAATGTCACACTGGAAGTGTGTTTTGAAAGAAAGCAATTATGATATAAAGACATGCTGTTCAGGCACTCACTGGTTCTGCTTTGTATTACACAATGTCACTTCAAGACAGAAAATGAATAAAACATCAACCCTTACAAGAATGAGCCTGGTTTAAGCCGCTTTCAGCAATAATCCAGCAACATCACAGCAGTGGACACCAGAAAGGGCTTTACACACTGTACTGAAGTAGGGAATGGAACCCAGACCTTTGGCATGCCAAATGAACACTTTAACCACTGGGCTACCCCACCCCCAACTTCATGAGTGCTACATACCTTCACATCTGGCCGGGAGGGATAGCTGAAATGGACGTTATTGAATCGTATTGTTCCACTCAAAGACTCTGGTTTCTTCCCCGCTGTGGAGCTGCTGTCTATTGCTGGTTCCTGAAAAGAAGTACATGTTCTTTAATGGCGCAGTCAGCACAAACCAAGGGCTTAAAGCATGAACATTGATAGTTTGTGAGTGAGAGAAGTTTACTTTTATGCCGCACTCAGCAATATTACAGCAATATGGTGGCATTCTGTAAATAATTGAGTCTGAATCAGACAATCCAGTTATGAGCATCTATCTACTTAAGTGGGGACTGAAGACGTGTCGACAGCTAGCCTGACCACCCGATCTTGTTGGGTGCATACGATGATCAGCATGAACATCCATCTGAGTCATCGTTAATAATGACAAACAACCAGCCTACTCAAAAAGTAGTTCAGATGTTGGGAAATACATTATTTAACAAAGTCTATGGATTAAAACTTCTCTCTTGGTGAGTGTGGCATTCCAGTACAGATTCCTGCACCTTCTTCAAAGAGCCCAACCTGATGACCATGTTATTATTTCGAGCAACTTCGTTATGGAGGCAGATATAGAAACATGCTCCTTATGTCATACTTTGTCTTGTATGATAAGCAAAAGGCCAGAACAGGGAATAATTGACAGACAGTGAAAGGACACATTACTGGATCCTGCTTCTTAATGTTTGAGTACAATCATTTGTGTGAAACTGAACTCGACATTCAACAAAATTCCTGTCATAAGCCAGCATTCCATAAATAATCAAGTCTTGACAAGACAAGTCAGTGATCAACAGCATGCACATCGATCTGCACAATTGGGGACCAATGACCTGTGTGAACCAAGTCAGCGAGTCTAAGCACGCTATCCCCTTCACGGCAAGCATTGGTTGCTGAAGGCCTATTCTACCATGAATTTTATGACATAATCATGATGGTGAAATTATGAATGAGTATATTAACATGGTATTTACAGTTAATGTGATAAATAGCAAAAAAAGATAACGGTATTCTATTATCAAAGCAAAATGTAATAGCTACCTTTTGAACAGATATGAAATCTAAGTCACACACTGTGGGGAATTGAACCCGAGCCTTTGGCATGACAAGCAAACGCTTTCACTACCAGGCTATCCCACCACCCAGAATAGATTCAAACACTGTAGGCCATCTCACAAAAACAAGTGAAACATGTCTTGCCACAAAGAACGCTATGACAATGAGTGTGAACACTGAGTATGCTACTCATTATACATACCAGATCAATGAGCCTGAAGATTGTGTATGCTGCTCCTCGTGCTGTGGCTAGAGCCTGTAGACTTGGTGCTGCATTTCCCAGGGAGAATGCACCAATCAACACGGAAAAGAACACCTGCAAGAACACATCTTTTTTGCTACAATCATCTTGTACCAATATCTCAAAGAACTTACAATCATATGTAATTTTGTCATTATGAACTTACAATCATGTGTCTGTGTGGTTTCAAGAACTTACAATCAAAACAATCTCATGTCATCTTGTCACTAGGAACTTATAATCATCATATACCCTATCATGAAGAACAATGATTATGAAATTATGCTGGTTACATATTTACTAGACTATCTTCCCCCACAAACCCGTGTTCTGGAGAACATAAAATGACCATGTACCCTCCTCGTCTTGTAGTACTCACAATAATCATCTTTCCAGCCTGGTAGTTTTGCGGCTCTTCCCTCACCAGCTTAGTGCCGTACCAGAACCCGAGAGCGTAAGCCGAGAACATTACCAACCATACCACACCCATTGACAGTCCGTTGGTGAAGCCCTTCCGAATCCCAAATGCCTTAGCTTCTTGTAGATTAGATGAATATCTGAAGAAATAAGTATCATTTCCAGTGTATAATCATCAGCTTTGTCCTACTACACGGTTTATCTTTTGGCTTCATTCTCACATAATTATATTGGTATTTCTGTTCATGATTCTCCCTCATTACACTGTGATTGAATGTTCATGATTGATGGATTATCTAATGATTAACAGATTACCCAATGATTCACTGATTTCCCAATGATTGATGGATTACCCAATGGTTGACTGATTCCCCAATGATTGACAGATTATGTCATGATGGACGTATTACATGATGATTAACTGATTTCCCAATGATTGACAGATTACCTAATGGTTGACTGATTTCCCAATGATTGATAGATTACCTAATGGTTGACTGATTTCCTCGTGATTGATAGATAGATTACTAATGATTGACAGATCAGCTTATGATTGATGGATTCCCAATGATTGACAGACTGCCTAATGATTGACCGATTTCCCAATGATTGACGAATTACTTAATGGTTGACTGATTTCCCAATGACTGACGGATAAACTAATGGTTGATGGATTTCCCAATGATTGACGGACTACCTAATGATTGACAAATTACCTAATGATTGACAGATTTCCTAATGATTGACAAATTACCTAATGATTGACAGATTTCCCAATGGCTGACGGATTACCCAATGACTAACTTACCGGATACATTCTTTCTCCTCCCCACCGAATGCGACGACTGTCCTGATGGCACCGAGAACCTCCTCTGCTATGGCTCCTGCCTTTGCATATGCTGCCAGCTCCTTGCTGGTCATGGATGCCATCAGCTGCATCACAAAACAAGGGAGTGTGCTGGAGTTCATGTTAATTTTATTGTGCTTATACAATGAGATGCTACCATATTTCTGTCTTTGTGTTTTTCCATCTGAAATTCCCTTCTATCCATAAATTTGTAAGTCTCTTATGTACATCTCAGGAGAATATAATCAAATGTGGTCAGTATTATATTCACCATGCATATATAAAAAGAAACATGTATTTAGAAACACCCTAGACTTCACCTGCATACTCTTGTCAACTACATATATGGTATATCTCATATATGGACCCTTGGCCTTGTTATAGATAAACTCCTTTGACTTTGAGTCCATTTGTCAGTCAGTGTGCATGTCCTTTCATTTTCCATCTAAATACTGTCTGTCCAACTGTCTGTCCATCCATTATCCTGTGAGTCAGTTCGTTGAACTGAACCACTGACCCTCCACTCTCCCACACAGTCTAACTTTACTTCGAACACTGTTCAAATGGAGTATGGTATAACAGCTTCGAAGCTTTACTTCCAATTCACGGTTTATTGTATGAAAACCTGAGAAAGGGTGATTCAACATATCAAACTGCATCAGCTAAAATGGATCCATCGCATTAAGTTTGTTTTGACTAAACCACACTTGGAGGATCGAACCCTGGTCAAACGCTTTAACCCACTGGCTATCCAACGGCCTGACAAAGCTTAGCACATGTGGACACAGTGCCAAATGTCAGTGAATGAGAGAGTTTTATGCTGCTTTTAGCAACCTTCCATCACTATCATGGTGGCGTACGCCAAACATGGGTTTTACACATTGTACCCTTGTAGGAATGTAACCCATGTCTTTGATGTGACAAGCAGGTGCCTTAATAATTAAGGTACTCCACCACCTGACACATCGCATCAAATGTGGAAACAGTTCCAAATGTCAGTGAGTGAGTTTTAGTTTTATGCCTCTCTTAGCAACTCTCCATCAATATCACAATGGGGAGCACCAGAAATGGGCTGTACCCATGTGGGGTATCAAACCCGGGTCTTCGGGGCAATGAGCAAGTACAATAACCTCTAACCTACCTCACTACCCCTAGAATATGAGAGAAATAGCATTCACTGGTGCGTAAAAGGGTCAAATCACTTCCATCCACTCACCCTGCTCATCAGTGCTGCAGAGACGACGAGGGCAGGGCTGATGGCAAGGATTACCAGAGTGAGTTTCCACCCATAGTAGAAACCAATGATGAACCCTGCGAGACAGCATGAGAACCATTGCAGGAAGTTACCCACTTTGTCACCTATACCGTCATGGATCTTGTTGATGTCACTGAAAAGATATACCAAACTTCAACAACATATAACATCATGTTGTTTGTTTTCCAATGTTCACTCACCTATAATATTCCGACAACCTGTAAATAATCAAGTCTTCACTCATAGACTGAAGGAGGGAGGATGGTTTTACACCACTTTTAGCAATATTCCAGCAATATCATGACAGGACACCAGAAATGGGCTTCACACATTGTACTCATATGGGGAATCGAACCAGAACCTTCAGTTGACAAGTGAACACTTATATCACTTGGCTACCCAACCTCCCTACCATCTATTGGAATATCCACATGAAAATAAGACTCACTCTGACAATCGGGTGTTCAGTTCTCCAACTTCATTCACATCATACCAGCTGATGTCTTGACGCAGGATGTTCTTGATGAATGCCAGTCTAATCCGATGTGACTGTCTTTCAGCGGCACTCATCCAGAATGCAACTTGGCCGTAGCCCAACACCATGACTCCCAGAGCAATATCTAAAGAAATAGCATTATAGAAATACATGTTCATCTTATACAAGAGCCATAATATTTGAGCCAGATTGAGGCATTTTTCCATTTAAGATGACAACTCACAAGTGTTGAAGTCCTGAATTAAAGACAATTTCAGACTGACAGCTGCCATTTAGATCATTAAGTGTGTGAGTGAGTTTAGCTTTACACAGCACTCAGCAATATTCCAGCTGACGGCAGTCTGTAAATAATTGAGTCAGGACCAGATAATCCAGTGATCAACTGCATCAGCATGGTACCATTTAACTGGAATATTATGACATGAATCAACCAAACCAGCGACCCTGACCACTTAATCGGGTTAGTTGCCTATTACAACAAGCATGGGTTACTGAAAATCAATTCTAACACAGATCCTACAATGAGTGACAATATATGAATAATAATTCACCTCGAAAGAGCTAAACTTAAATTTTACATTACAGAATGAACTGTTTTTCAGGTCAACCTGAGAAGTTTACATTGACATTTGCTACAAACATGGGACAGATTACTGCCCTCAAGTGACTGAGTTGAATTTTATACCACTTTCAGCAACATAAATGCAGGGGGCCCAAGAAATGGGCTTTACACATGGTGCCTATGTGGAGAATAGAACCCGGACCTTCAGCTTGACAAGTGAACACTTTAAGCACTAGGCTACCCCTTCTTCCCTAAATTAGCATTAAAGAAGGTCAATAAACAACTAGTATCAGTCACATACATTCTTTTAAGTCGGTTAGAGCTGAACTACTCACAGACATAGTAGAGAGAATATTCCTCCATCTTGTCCATAAACACAGAGCTCAAGTCACCCTGAAGGGAGGTACAGGTCAGATTGTTGGCATAGTATGTTGCCAACTCGTCACATTTACTCCTGAAACAGGTATGAGTGAGTGAGTGAGCATCGGCTTTCTGCCATTTTAAGCAATATTCCAACAATATCAGAGGGGAACAACACAAATGGGCCTCATGCATTGTATCCAAGTGGGGGATCAAACTCTGGCGTGATGAGAGAACTCTTTAACCACAAGGCTACCGCAAGGCACCAGTAGAGGCATGAAGCACTAGTAGAGGCATGAAGCACCAGTAGAGGTATGAATTAGTGTTGGTTGGTTGGTTTGTTGTTTAACGCCACTCTCAGCAGTATGCCAGACATATGGAGGCAATTTGTAAATCATCGAGTCTGGACCAGAAAAGTTAGAGATCAACAGCATGAGCATTGGTCTATGAAATTGGGATACAATGACATGTCAACAAGTCAGTGAGACTGACCAGCTAATCCTGTTAGTCGCCTCTCTTGACAAGCATGGATTACTGAAGACAAATTGTATCCCGGATCTTCACTGGTCAGCAGGTAGGAACTAATGTTGGAAATTCGGTAAAATGTCAAAATTGATGAGTGGTTCATTACATAAGCAATCAATACACCCAAAATTGGTTTGTGTCATTTTTCAGATCTTCCTGTTCAGTTGTTATTGCAGATAAGTGTAACATGTTTCTTTGTTGTTATTTGTTTCAGCTAGATAATGCAAGAATTGCATTTGCAAACGTCACATCCAATGTAAACAGATGCAAACGTCACATCCAATGTAAAAAGATGCAAACGTCACATCCAACGTAAAAAGATGCAGCCTCATGACCATAGAGTTTCCAGAGTCTACATGAAACATTCAGTCATGACTTTTCAGGAAGTGAAGTGAGCTTCCTAAGAACTGAACACTATTCAGTCGCTGACAACTTCTAAGATAAGCTCCATAATCAAGTATTTTAACAGTAGTTCCAACATTGCCTGTGTTCAATAATTAAAAATGTGATCAGTTGCTTGGTTGTTTGGTCACTACAAAGATTATTTGATTATTTCAAAAAACTGAACACCACTTGTATGATGGACAGTTGGCTCTTCACTTCCAGGGAAGCTGACAGTGGCAAATATGGCTCTGAGGTATGTTAACGAGTCAAACTAAAGGTTTAAAGGAGAAAACTGTCATCGACAATGCCAAATATTCTTACCCCTTCAAAGTGGAAACAGTGATCAAAGTAGTTTTACTAAACACACATTTATGAGTTTAAGGCCTTAAGAAGAACAATGTACAGTTAAACGTAACGATTTTTTCTGGATTTCACTTTCTTTTTATCCTTTGATACAAGGTTTCGGAGCACGCTATGACCCCATCATCAGGTAAAACTCATTACCTGTTTTACCTAATGATGGGTCCAAAACAGATCCCCAAAAGATATCAAAATATGAAAAGAAGAAGAAATTCAGAAAAGTTTGTATATTGATCAAAAAGCATTTTCTAAAATGTCAATCAACCACATAACAATGCACATTATCATTTAGAGTGAGTGAGTGTGGTTTTAAGCTGCTTTTAGCAATATTCCATCATTACTATGGCAGGGTGGCCATTTTGATAATATTCCTGGTACATGTCAGTTGAGATAGAGGCAGGTTTTTGTCACTTATACATGGCTTCTTAAATGCTTGTGTTTTCATGGAAAACAGAACAAAAAAATTCTTGACACTGTGATGTCTCATTAAATAATAAAAACTTATTTTAAACCAGATCAAAAACAGTTTATGGAAATTGTTTGGATGACAATATAGCTGATATGCATCATATGGTGACCACAGCTCATAACCAACTTGATTAGAACAAAACATAAGAGGTCACTCAGTGTTTGCCCTGATGCAGAAAACCTGTGTATTTGACGCACAAATTATCCAGAATTCACAGTGAATTTAAAAGCTTGCATCGTTAACTTGTAATTTGCTGTTGTTTAAAACTACTCAAGTTACTATTTGCCAGTTAACAGCTCAGAGCTGATTTAATACCTGACCTGTCTTTTTATTGTCATTCAACAATCACAGTTGATGTTTTGATGACTGTTCCATACTGAAGTTGACTCCCCAAAACATGTCCACGACTCCCTCTCATGACGTCAGAAAGTCATGATGTCTCCTAAATTTTCATGTCATGGGCAAACACTGCATTCAACTGTTGCAACTCTCACTAGAGGTCATATGAAATACAGCCCTTACTGTAATATTGTGGGGTCCGCTATCACAATAGCCGCTGTGAGGTTCACAGAATCGAGGAAGTCTTTTATCAAATCCACTTTGTTGGATATCTGGGCGTTGTTGACAAATATGTCGATCATCTCTCCGAAGATGATTATCATGGCTGGAAGTGCTACTCCATGGATGGCAGACGCCAATGACCCTAAGACCATGAACAGCCGATCAAGGCAGTCAGCAAACCTGAACTGTAAGCAAAGACACAGCATTGAAGAAATGTATCTTTACTTTAAAGTAATAAGCAGTATTCCAATTATACAACAGTTGGTATGCTATCAAGTTTGGGCAGATACTCTCAAAAGCAGCTGTACACAGCTTGTACATTATCAAGCATACTGTACTACTTAGTTTGGGCAGATACACTCAACAGCAGCTATACACAGATTGTACATTATCCAGTGTACTGTACTAATAACACTGGACAGGGCCTCTCAACAGTAGCAGTACACAGCATGTACATTATCGAGTATACTGAACTAATAACTTTGGACAGGGCCATGCAACAGCAGCTGTACACAGCATGTACATTATCGAGTGTACTGAACTAATAACTTTGGACAGGGCCATGCAACAGCACCTGTACACAGCCAGTACCCTATCCAGGTAACCCCCAAACCCAGAAACTCCAGAAGCAAAACTCACGACTTCAAAGACTCCAACTTGCTTCCCAGCATCAGGGTTTTCTTCCTTCCCATCAATCAGCTTACTGCTGTCTCCGCTGTCCTTCCGTGCGCCCTCGGCAACTTTCCCATTCTTCATTTCGGATGCTGGATCAAGGAAAGGAGTAAAAGAGAACTAATGTAACAAACAAAACAATGGCGACAACCTGGGAACCTGAGGTTTCTTTCAGTAACAATACCATTTACCTGACATGGGAGACCCAATCTCACAGGTATATGAAAATGGATGCACAATATGGAGTACATAACTTCAAATGAATGCTTCTGGTTCATAATTCTGATCCATTTGAAATATATATCTGCGAGTAATATTTGAACAAGAATAACTTGAACATGACAAATTCCACAAATCTAAAATCAGATCACTGGATAATGACAGAATATCAGATAACTGTCACATGACCAGTTTTATGCAAGTAAAATAGGTAGCAAAATCCCTGGTATCAGCAGACCCATTGCTGTCTTAGGTTTCCTGACCCTCTCTCCACTCCCCCACCACCTGTTCACTTATGGTTTATATGATCAATTCTCTAAAAGTGACTGTGGGTCTGCAAGTTTGATTTTCAACAAATCTGTCCGCAGTCTACATCTCAAGTCAGTTCTATCCTTTGAAACTGATTTAAGAATGTGCGGTTTCACTACAAAATACCACGTAGCAAGTTGCTGCTACTCAGTGTAGAGTTGTGACAATTAATCGATACGCAAGTTATCGCAATTCAAGAGCTGCACGATACGATACATCGATACCATTGTTGTGTATCGATTCAACACGATACTTTCATACTTAGCAGTCTACGAAAACACCGTCTCCCCTTCTATTTAGATTTTCGTAGAAAATATTGCCATGGACATGCTCCGACTGAGATAATTTTCACAAATTTATTTTGTTATCTCAGTGCAATAAAGCCAGTTGTGCCAATCTTGATCCCTGCTGTTCCTTTTTTTGGGAAAACACTACTTTACTGACACATGCTAAACATTTTTAATAAAATGTCTTTCATGATGACGTGTTTTATTTTTCTTGGGAGAAGAATACCTTCCCTGAAATGATAACATAACAGCACATTATTTCTAAGACTTTTATTTTTCTGTACACAAGGACAAAATATCGTGATACGTATCGCATCGTATGTATCGGACTACCAGTATCGTGATACATATCGTATCGTGGCATGGGCGTATCGTCACAACTCTACTAGTGTGTTTTCATTTCAGGTAGCAAAACAAGATCTTCAATAGCAATTTTGCTACCTCAAAGCATTAATTTCGAACAATGGAATACTTCTACATATCAATAATACTGTCCACACAAACACACCGCAGTTTATATTTTTAACAAATAATTTTACATGATTTAAATGTGTATTATTATATGGTGAGTCAGAGAGAGTGATTTGACATGTCAAAGTGATAAACAGGAAAATTCACAAACCAGTCAGGCAAATGACTCGTGATTTCCTAGCCCAGAGGGATTTTTACCAACTACAAGCCAATGGGCCAGTGGCTATTTTGCATACTGGTACCAGTTACTATATTTAGACTGGGGCATGTTTGGAAGGGACATTTCTAGGCACATTCCACAATATTGCAGTGTTGTCTGACCCAGAGAATTAGAGCCAGTTCCAGAAGCTTCCTTTGTGAATATGTAATGTGATACCAATCTTGCATCAGCTATCTGCCATTAGAGTGAGTGTGAGTTCAGTTTTATGCTGCACTCATCAATATACCAGCTATATGACAGCGGTCTATAAATAATCGAGTCTGGAACAAACAAATCTGTGATCAACAGAATGAGCATCGATCTACGCAATCGGGATATGATCACATGTTAAGCCAGTAACTGAGTCAGACCACCAGATACAGTTGGTCGCTTTCAAAAATAAGGGTTCATAATCTATGGAAACAACAGTTATGTAAAGATGAGTTTTTACTATTGATTCCACGCCCACGCTGGAAGCTTGATTATCTTACCCAAGGCTGCTTATCGAATATCACCATTATCTTTTTCTACAGTCGCTGCATCTATATTATCCTGGCACTATTTGCACAGTCATTCTGCTTCATACTGCTGTAACTCGTGAAGGTCCCGGGGTAGAATAGGCCTTCAGCAACCCATGCTTGCCATTAAAGGCGACTGTGCTTGTCGTAAGAGGCGACTAACGGGTGGTCAGGCTTGCTGACTTGGTTGACACATGTCATCTGTTCCCAACTGCGCAGATCGATGCTCACGTTGTTGATCACTGGATTGTCTGGTCCAGACTCGATTATTTACAGACCACCGCCATATGGCTGGAATACTGCTGAGTGCGGCGTAAAACTAAACTCACTCATTCACTCATACTGCCGTTGTAAACCCTGTGTGTACATTAAGACTGATGTAAACTTACTTAATATTAGAACAGAATAGTTCATAATTCTACATCTAAGTGACTCAAACTCACTATTTGTTTTCTTCTATTTAACAAAGACAATAACTCTAGATCAGAGAATGAACAATTTTAACATAAAATACATTCAGAAATGAAAATTATTCAAGAATAGGGAATGAGTTTGGTTTCACCCCTCTTTTAGCAATATTTCAACGATATCACAGTGGTGTACAATAGCAATGGGCTTCACACATTGTACCCATGTGGGGTAGTGAACCCGGACCTTCAGTGAGAGTGACCACACTTGGTCCTTTTAATCATAACTAAAAACAGGAAAGCATAAATAAATACACTAACAAATGACAATAGAGTACATGAAAATATGTAGGCTGGTTATTCCTTGTGAACTGTCTTGCATTTTACTTAGTATCATGTAAATGATGAAAATATCAGAAATGTAAAACAGTTAAAGGGACAACGAAAACTAACACTTCCATTTCAAAACCCTGTAGTTTTAAAACATCAATGCCAATCAACTTCCCCATCCCTCTCCATCCACTAGAAATCAGAGGAAGTGGTCCCACTTACCATAGTATTGCCGATGTTGTGACTTGCTCGCCATAGCGATACTGGTTTAATATTAATTTCCTCTTGATAACAGATGCTACCAAATCCTTTAATGTCAAGGCAATCTGTTCCTTCCCAGTGGTAAAACAGCTATTTAACTATCCACTTGTAACACAAACATCGGGGCATATGCACCCAGATGACATGTGACAATATCACTGCATTAGAATCACCATGGAATAACACATCCTGTTGCTATGACACATGGTCAGGCAAGTAATTGACAAGCTTTTGACATCTGGCAAATGCATTTCACCTACACAGAAAGTGATGATGTCATCACTTTGCGAGCACAGGTATGACAAAGCCTGACCTCATGGGAAGAAAAGTACATCAGTTACTTAGGGTTAACGAGATTATTGATTGGTGAGCTTGTCACGAATGCCATGAGCAAAACTATTGATTGATTCCTGCAGTATATTTAACTTATAAAGATTTCATTGATCATACACTGAACAATTGGCTTTATGTTGATTATTACAACATGTAATATCTGTATTGTAGTTAAACAAAAGAAAGTGCAAGACTAATTGATGTGATAGATTTGGAGCTTAAATTTTTCATTCCCACCTATTACATCAATATATTATGTATTGTCTCATGTTCATATTGAGATAAAACGTCTACAAAGTTAAACCAGACTTGTTTGTTAAATCTTTTTAAATTTCTACAATCATGAATATAACCAAAATTTCATACGAAACTTTTGGTCATACAAAAGCTTTGTGACACTTTCACAAAATGTTTCTTTTTCCAGTCTGAACATAAATTCTCAAAAAAAAGATAAACTCAATTAAAGATTTTCATATACAAACACCACATACCTCTGCAAAGTTTTTATCATGCTAAAACTTTAATTTATCTTTTCAATAGAGACAAACAAAATTAAATTTTCCATGAATTACTTGCCTAAAAATTCTCCGAATTGATGAGATCTCTACACTTTCCATGAAATATTATGAAATCATCACATGCAATTTATTGAAATATATCCTCATTCACAAGGCTCCGTTGCTGGTGCTAGGCTGCAGTTGTAGCCTGGTTAACATGAAAAGGCTGCAGTCTTGTTTCCACTTCAAGTTACCATTGTTACTTCGGGGTTTCGACACTGACACAAAACTGAAGTGTCTGTCATCATACTGTACAAATAAGTTAAGGAAATATCCCAAATCTCAATTTTCTCCTATTTTTATTTTCCATAGGAGGGGAGGTAACTCTAATCTTGAAGTGCTGGGGCCTTTCACTGGCCCATGTCACCCTAAAACTGTAAAACCAACCTGCAGGGGCCTAATTTTTTTTAAAGTTCTCAAAGATGCCATTAATTTTATCTTAAAATAAACATGATAAAAAAATGAGCAAATCTTCTTACATGTTGTCCTGCGTGGTCTCATTATACCATATTTAGTTTGTAGAAATAGATAATATATACAATTTAGTTAAGCTATTCATACGCTATTGGGATTTTATTGAACTTTTTAAAGAGCCAAAAGCAATTTCACATGTATTTTAGAATGTATCTGAAACATAGCCCATTCCATGTCACAGATTCTAAACTAAACCATCTTGGCAGACAAATTCGAAGAAGAATACTTCTCAAAGGTGTAATTTTCCTCAAAATAGGGTTTGTCTGAAAAGCCTAATAATTGGAATCCTCATCAATGGGAACAATTATAATGATTACAGCTGTGGGGATAGAGCAACTGATAATATCTTATATCAACTAGTTAGCTTACCTCCTCCCACCCCAGTAAAACACAAAGCTATGTCTATATTTATAAGGGCTGTGTATTAGCAAATGTGTTGAATTGCAACATACTATGATTCAAGTACACATATTGTGATATATTGTGAACTTACGTGTTTGCCGGTATGAGACATTAATTGTGCATGTCTATTCTACTTTTCACACATTAAGTCCTTAAACAATGTGTTATCATAACATAACAGCAACCTCAAAATTATGTTGCACAGTCAGGGTTTCTACTTTCTTTGTTACGCAATTCATAGTAATAAAGTAATAACACTTGCTGTGAATGAAAGATTTGGATCAAAACCATAAAGATAACCGCAGAAACTTCATCCAATATACCAGTTCTCATAAAAATACTGCAGCACATATCTTGAAAAGCGGTATACTGGTATACCGGTAATGCCCTGCAGTCCTATGTTTATGGACTGCTTTTAAGTTTTGTTCATGACTCTGTTTTGTAGAAAATTAAGGCAGAAACATGACTCAAAATGACTCAAACTAACACCAAGTAAATAGGAAAAACACACCAACTCTGCAGGACTTTGTCAACAAAATATAAAAGTTGTTTGACACACCATCATTATTTTCATTGGATACTGCAAGATCTGTGACATGGGTGAACAGGTCAGGTAACAGCCAGGTAAGCAAGTCATTTATGATTATTTGTTTTTGAGTTAGAATGCAATTCATTGGGGAGATTTTGACTGAAACGGACTGTACTCTCAGGGGTATGTTCATATTTCCTTAAAGGCAGGAAAGATAAGCCAAGCAGCAGATTCAAGGTTATTTGCTATAATTTCAATCAAGGAAGAAAATGTAAAACTATTAACTCATTTTGTGCTATTGGTCCTGTAATCACTTATCAGTCAATTCAAGTAATCAAGATAAAGATCCAGCATGAAAGAGCTCTAATTCTGAAATGACTACAGTTATCGACTTGGTGACAAAATAAGTGAAATGAACCATGAAGTGGATAAGACATGGAAGTCAGTATGTCAACTGGTGTTTATGGTTATAATTTCACAAAGGCTAAAGTTCTTATAAACAGACATGTCAAACATCACTACCTCCATATTTAATCAATACAAATGTTGGTTGGTTGTTAAACTCCACACTCTGCCATATATACCAGCTATATGGTGGCAATCACTAAATCATCATGTCTGGTCTTGACAATCCAGTGATCAACAGCATGAGCATCGCTTTACACAACTGGGAACGGAAGACATTTGTCAACCAAGTCAGCAAGCCTGACCACCTGATAATGTTAGTCGCCTCTTACAATTCATATATACTTATTGTACTTAAACACACAGTAGATAATGTTCTGCTTTAAATAAAATATGTATTATAATTTATGGACAACAACTTCTATATTTCATTATTGTGATGTTTGGATACAGATTCTTGTATCAGAAATCAGTGTTCACGAATTGTTTTTCAAAGTTTTGTGAGTTTCAGATGTCTGTTTGACCCATAGAATATAAATTAACCACATATTTCACATTAAACATATCTTATATATTGACAAACGTGAAATTATAAACACCAAACAAGTCATTCTCCTCCCACAGAGGTTACCTGTCATACCTTCCTATGGATCTCTCATACGACCATATATCTTGGCTCTTCAAAAAAAGAAAAAAAAAAGAAAAAGCTCACAACTCAAACTATTTCCCTTTTTTGCATCCAATCAAGAAACATTCTACATCGACTTGTATCCAAGCTGACAGATACAAGCAAATGTTGGGCCACAAATATCCCTCCTCTGCTGGGGACTTGTGCAGATGTGACACACAAGACAAAACTTGTGAGAGGGTGATGGAGATGCCATTGATCTGCCTTTACATGACAGAGTTCTGTCTAGAAGAAACATTTGCAGACTGCGTTCTAGTTTTGGAAATTACAGAAATTACCAACGCCTTAAGAATGATCATTTTTTAAACAGCCTCGCTGATTGAACAACTAATTCTGATTGCATCCAATCACAAATCCTGAACGTATTAAAACACAGCTTTGTAGGTAGATATGACAAGAAACCTCTGTGGGAAGAGAATGTAAGACAAGGGTGACATGTCACATACAACAACCTCAGTCAAAGTCTTTGAGAAATACACAGTCAGACACTGGGTCCGTCGAGCTGTAGACTTCCATCAGACCATCAGCAAATCTGTCATGCTATTCGTGAACACTGGGTAATCTTCATCACTGATACTATGAATCACTTTTCCTAATGCGTCTGTTGCCTGGAAACGTTATAAGTTGTTTGCTTCCCTCCTGGGTAATATGTCCTGATGTACACCACTTTCAATTAGAGCTACCCGAGCGATATGCAAAGGATGACACTGCTACACACAGGAATACATCAGACCACATTACCTGAGGTATCTTACCGCCACGGTAAATGTATACAATATCACTTTTATTATTTTGAAGATCGATAAGCTTGCTACTGCCTGTAGGAAATGTAAACAAAATGGCGTCTAATCTCTGGACTGATTTTTTTATCTGTGAAACATATTCTGACAAGCTCATAAAATGATTCATTATGTTTGAGTAGAGTATGCAAACAACACAATGTACGAAACAGTTTAAATAAGGTAGTGAAACATATAAAATATATGCTATATAAATGTGTACACAGTGAACTAAACAACTGATAACTGAACGGTTTTCGAACTCCATGCACTGCATGTGTCATGTTATGATGTAAAACAGTTGTTTGCAATACAACTTCTCACCACAGAGTTTGGTGGTTATCATGGCAGCAGGTAATAAGTTTTTCAGACTCATGACACTGAAACTTATTACAACATCACTGACCAATGAAATCAAAGTAATTTACATGAAAGTAAGATAAAAAGCATTATAACACGCTGAGTAACAATCACACACTGATGCACTGTTTTGTCACTCATTATTTGTAAGTTGACCCCCTCACACTGATGTCACAAAACATCCTCTGATATGTTCATAATGTCTAACTTAATTTAAATTTTTGCATCAACTTCCGACATGAAGTCCCATACAAGGTCCTTCTAACCCTACTTTGGCAAAGGAAATGAGATGCAATCTGCCTGCAGTATGATTTCCACGAACTGCATAAAAATAAGTCTACTTCACAATCATGTTTAAATTAACATAGTCATATATGTCAGCTGTCCATGTTTCGATTTTGTCATGCAGTCACAGGGTTTTGTTTCAAGCTCGAAAATCCCATCCATCATTTGCATAGTTTTTAATCCATTCACAAATGCACAAATTTACAGAAAGGACGCAGAAAACCCTGAGAGTGTACCTACAGTGTATTAAGAGTAGTTATTTCTGCTATTTCTCTGTCCATACAATCAACAATTCATTCCACTCTCCAAGGTAAGTATGAGAACATACACTACACAATTTCATTGCTTAACAGTACCGTCATATTACCAACAAGGACTCGTAAATCTTACTGATTGAGGACTCTCACTGTTCCAGTCAACACAAACCCGGCAATCAGTGTCACAAAGAGGTGGTACAATAAACGCTCAAAACAAAAACTGAGAACATCCCAGTTTCAGGTATCTTTCAATACCAGGAAACAAATAGGTAAATATGTAAAATGGTGTTTTTGAAAAGAAGGTGAACCTATCCTGATGATACTGAGGCATAACATTTTGATGAAGAATACAAATGTCATACTGGTACATGACTGACCTTCTTCAACCTGTGCATTCACTGAACACAACAGAAAAAAGGGTGTTCTCCAAGAAGAAATCGAGAAAGCATTATTGATCAGACTGATAACAATATTGATCAGGTTTGCAAGATTTACTGCTTGACAGATTTAAAGTTTTACAGCTATTCATAGTTTGACTAATTCAGCAAAATTAAGGAAATGGGTGTGATTAACCTGACAGAAATTCTGTATGTACAGATTGTGGGTAGGTTGAAACAAGTGATAGAAATTCTGAATGTAGAGTTCATGGGTACAATTTCAGGGTCGATTTAGTGCTTTGTTGCTTCCACTGGTGCAACTCAGTATTACAATATGCAGCCTAGTTACTACTCTAACCTGCACCAAGGTGCATGTCATTTTTTAGTGGATAAACGTCTGAACAGAACATCTAAATAATTCAAAAGCATATTTCTTTCATTACACATTGCAATAACATCAGTGCAAATGGAAATTGTTGGGTGCAACTAGGTTCTTATCCCAGGTTGCACCTTGTCTAAGTAGGTTAACATCTATTACATCATACCCTGAATTTATATTTGGTCGTCAGTCCGCATGTCATGGCAATGGGAAATAGGACTACAGTCATGGGAAACGGTGTTACATTTAATCATTACTATAATGTAAAGCTCATGGGCACAGATGTCATATTTGATCTTAAATCTTTATGTAAAACCCTCATTGGGTAAGATGTCATATTTAGCCGATTTCCAGCAATATCTCTGCGGAGGACACCCGAAATAGGCTTCACACATTGCACAAATGTTGGGAATTGAACCCGTGTCTTCAGCATGACAATCTCTATCTGACATTCTTGATCCAACCTGTCAATCCAACCTGCACAATCAGAACAATGCTGTGACCAATCACACAAGATTACGCAATCCATACACAAAACATGTAGATCCGCAGCTGAAAAATTGCTCTTGCATTTGTCACGTTGTTTCGTTTTCTCAATAAATTATGATTTGATTTACCCATGATGAACAATCAAGTTCTGTGTCTACCTGCGAGAACAGCACATGTCCACACGGTGTCACAACAATAAAGAGAATGAATCTGACAGTTATGAGATGTCATGTGATCAACTGAGCCATCTGCATGCTTATTGCGGTAATTGATGGGTCCTTCGATCAGAATGGGGGCAGAGGTCAGGGGATGTACATGCCAAAAGTTTGATTAAACATAGCCTACAGCATGTTTTCACACATGGTCCTGGAAGAAGAGCTAGGTGTGTAACATGAGATAAGGTAAGTTTTAAAATTTCAGGATTATAATGATGTGCTTATTGTAGAAAAAAATGGAAAATATGTAACTTCCCCTTAAAATAGGGATTTTGGTGAATTAATGGCTTCCTAATTCAAGGCTTTGAGAAATAATAGCAATAAATTTCTGATCCTCATGCACTGAAATTTGTGTCTGAGTATGACTACTGTACCAAAGATGTAGGCATATAAACAACTACAATCTTTGATCAACACCCTTTGCTTCTTTCAGAGAAAAGATATCCATTATCCATTTGAAAATCGCGGATTTAGAACTTAGAATAACTGTCTCAAATTGACAATTTCATATGAAAAATAACAAACAAACCACACTTACATTCTTTTTAAAGGAAATATGTAACATCTGGTAAAAGAGTGATGTCATTGCAATGACCTATTTCCTTGGTCTCATAGAAACAATAGTTATTTGTAACTAAAACTGGCATGTCACTATAGTGGGGCAGTTAAGGTAAAATTGTACAATTTAGGTTAACTATCTAAAGCCAAAAGTTAATAACTTACAAATTGATATCAACATATCAGTGTTCACGAATGGAGTTTCAAAGTAACAGGACATTGGGTCCTGTAAGTTTCAGATGTCTGTCTGACCCACTGAAAATTCACAGGACCCACAGAATAAAGTTAAACAGACATTTCAGATAAACATTTCTCATAACTGGCATTGAAATTATTCACATTATATAATGACAAACATTATAAACATAATTTCATAAACAGTGAACAAGTGTCACATGCCAGAAATAACAACTTTAGACAAAGTTATTGTGCTATATTCAGTCAGACACTGGGGCCAGCAGGTTGGGGACTTTGGTCTGGTCTGACCGCTGGCAAATCTGCCAGATTTGTCAGAGGGTAAGACAATATTCATGAACACTGACAAGGCAAATTCTGAAAATTCAACTATTTTAGCAACCATCTTGGATTTTATTACCACCAGGTGGCACTGCATATTAGCTTAGGAATATATAGAGCCCTGCTAAGTATAATCCTGAAAGAAAAAGTGATTATGACAAGATAATGTATGAACTATTGAGCATAGACTGACATCATTGGAGATTTCAGTCAAATTGGTGGCCATCTTTGATTTTCTGCCACCAGGGGGCGCTGCTGAGGTGGATCCATATCCAGATATGTTCAGAATGGTTCAACATGTAAGTGTGTCAAGTTTGGTGCTTTTAACACAAAGTGCAAAATTTTGACAAAATCCTGGCCTCAACTGCCCTACTACTATGTCCAGTACTAAGAAAGTGAAATCCCAAATATGACATATGTTACTATGTCCAGCATGATCAATTATATATATTACATAGGAATATTACATAAGAATGTAATATCGTACATTTTATTTGTCACCTTAAAATTTACACATGCAATAATGCCTAACAAAGTGAAACTGGCAAAGTACTCGTTAGTGTGACAAGCAAAATACCTTTATTCTGTAAAGGTAATTACATATGTAGTGTTACCTTGATCACTTTCAAAATATATGTTTTTAAAGACTGGTGCAGTGGGGAAGTGGTTTGAACTTTCATTCATCCCATCGAACATGTGGGTTTGATGCCCCTAAAGGGTACAACGTGTGAAGACCATTTCTGCTGTGATATTGCAGGAAGACTCATAATATTAAACGTAAAACTAAACACTCACATACATAAGACTGGTATTAATAAGTCAGGTCTTCACAACAGATTTAGACAATTCACAAAATTGATATGTTTGAAATAAAATCAGCAGAAATCCGTGGATAAGTGGAAACTTGCAATCACTGCGAATTTCTATCAGATGTTATAACTTACCGGTACCCACTACCTGCACATACAGAATTTTACCAGGCATCACACCTGTAGCCTTTATTTCAGTGAATTAGTCAGACTCAAGTAGAAGTCTGTCAGCAGTAAATCTTGCACAGTCTGATCAATATCGCTATCTGTCTGATTAACCCTGTTATCAGAATTTCCTTGCAGAGAACCACCCATGGAGAGCCAGGTTAAAATTGATCTTCAGTAATAGTTGACTAACGGGACTGGTGGTCAGGATCGCTAAAGTTATAACTTTATAACACAACTTCTGTTTGGTATTTAAGAACATCATTGTAACAATATTATTCTGAGTCTGACAAGATCGTCTCATCTTGCTTGTGAAACTTTGATGACATGAGTGAGTGAGTGAGGGAGTGAGCATTTGGTGCGAGTTGGTATAAATATGAGGTTGCATTCTGCACTTTCAGGTTGCACAAATGCCTGTCCTATAGGCTTAGAGTGAGTCCTGACATGCATTAAGGCATTCTTAATGCCAGTTCGGGTATATGTACTGTCACTATCTGGAGGCTTGGGCAGAATGACATCTTCTGGTGGGATTCAGATAATCCCAGTTTTTCAACAGGTTTCATAAAATAAAGCTGGTTCTAAGATTCAATGCAACATGCATGACCCCAAGAAGTAACTAAAGCAACTGGTGCATCAGCGTGTAATTGCAACTCCATCACCATTACTGAAGCATAAGCCAGCTATTACCTGGAAGGGTATACGAGTTGGTTATTTTTTCGACAGGAGTTAAGCCAATCTCACCTGTCTTCTCATCAACATCCACCTCGCTGATATTTGTTGGAGTCGTTTTACCTGTGAACAAGGAACATACGTGTAACTATCACAGTAACTGTTTGTACCTGTTAAAGCATGGGTTGTAAAAGTGAGAAATAGTGGAAATGCCACAATCACTGTTAATGTCACCATCACTGGCTGTAAACACACAGGCTGTGATTGTAAATGTAAGAGACACTGTATTTGTTACCAGCATTGGTTGTAAATAACAGAACGATTGGAAATGTCACAAGCACTGATTGTTAATGTGAGAAACACTGTAAATGTCATACGCACTGCTGAACAACACTGTAAATGTCACAAGCACTGGTTGTAAATCTGAGAACGATTGGAAATGTCACAAGCACTGATTGTTAATGTGAGAAACACTGTAAATGTCAATAGCATTGGTTGTAAATATGAGAACGATTGGAAATGTCACAAGCACTGATTATTAATGTGAGAAACACTGTAAATGTCACAAGCACTGCTGAACAACACTGTAAATGTCACAAGCATTGGTTGTAAACCTGAACATTGTAAATCTCTCAAGCACTGGTTGTAAACATGAACATTGTAAATCTCTCAAGCACTGGTTGTAAACATGAACATTGTAAATCTCTCAAGCACTGGTTGTAAATGCGAGAAACATTGTAAATGTCAGAGATACAGAATTCTACAGATTTATTCATGCCGAGTGTCAATGTGTGATACATGCCATAACAAGTCCACAGACTTCCTAATGGTATATATTTCAGCGTGACGATCCCATAATGAATACCACAAAATTCCTTGTACCCACACAGAACCAGTGTTCAGGAATGGTGTTTCAGAGTAACAGGACATTGGGTTCTGTAATGTGCGGAGTCTCTGTGACTCACTGAAAATTCACCCAGAGAATAAAAAATAAAATGCACATTTCAGATTTGACCTTTCTTACAATTGGCACTGAAATTAACAAACTTACAATTAAAAACAGCAAAGAAATTTCTCATGTCACATTTCTAACAATTGGCACTGAAATTAACAAACTTACAATTAAAAACAGCTAAGAAATTTCTCATGTCAAAGCCATTGTGAAATTTACAGTCAGGCACTGAGGATTGTGGGTTGTAGGGTTCCCTTGGACCATCAGCAAATCTGCCGGATTTGTCTGCATGTCCAATACTATTTGTGAACACTGCATAACTCTCATCCCTGATGATTACAACTGGCGGTGTGATGATACAGACGATTCACGATACGATATGCATCGCGATATTTTGGAACGGTATGATACGATTCAATGCAAATCACGATATGCCATCCTCAGTTATTTTCTTTTAAAAACACATATTTGCATATGAAGTAACAGCATAAATTTTGACAACCATCAATTTCTAATGAAAATTAACAATTCTAAAGACAATGATACGTATCACGATATGAAGAAAACATCGATATATTTATCGTCCAGTGAAATATTGCGATTATCGAAACTACGAAATATCGTCACAGTTCTAATTACCACACTCTTTTAATGATGTAAACAACCATAAACATTTTAATCATTCTATTAATTAATAACATATTTACATGTGTAAAAATGTTCCTTGACACTTAGGGAAACTTATAATCTTACCTTGCAGTTTTACACGCAACGAAACAAGAAACTTATCTTGGCACTACCCTACTGAATCACCATCTCAGGTCTTCATACCAGGTACTTCCTGACCCAGGGACAGTATCTGGGTGGTGATATGGTCTGCATAAAAGCAGATATATTGATTGGCTGATGGTTGCCTAGGAACCAGACTGGCACTTGCGTTTGTTCTGGTTAAGCACATGGATACCCAGGACAAGGATGGTACACCTCAACAGCAGGGTAAATACACACATGCACTTTATTGACAATGCTGATTGTTCAAATTTCCGCAACACGTTCAAATTCATTGAATGTAGTTAACGTCAATGAAACTAGAATTTACTTTATTATGAGAGACTTAGTTTTCTCATATATTCCTGGATTCAGAATTGCTACCAACCTCTTAGACCAAATACCATCCCAATTAATGGCACTGAATTTCGATCATTTACTGTAATAGATCTACAGACACCATCGACATGATCGAAGATCGTAAAGAGCTAAATCTGACAGCCCGATATAAATGAATGATGAGCTGGTCCTTGATAAACTCTGACATCTCTCTTGAGTATATGTTTACTTTCATTGCTTTAATGACTAGCTTCATTATTTCACCACCTCAAATTTCTGTAAGCACAAACAAAAATGCTAACAGGTCACTTTTATCATACAAATAATCCTTGATGTCACTCCAGTTTCAGTGGAGAAGAATTCACTTTCCAAAGAGCACAACAGACTATGATAATTCAAATAATTTTTTGCTATTAGAACATGTAATTCTAGTTTGTTTTCGAAATACTGATATCAGACACTTGGTTTTAAGTCATGCAGGATGTGCTTCCTGTATGCAGATACAGGCACAGGGAACACAGAAAAAAATGAAGCTTTCATCCCAAACAATGCACAATAATATTCAGCATACCACATTTTTGACAAGAAATGTAAAGAATGAATGAGCGAGTTGGTGTAGTTTTATGGCACTTTCAGCAATATTCCAGAAAATGTCATAGTAAGGGACACCAACACATTGTACCCATGTAAGGAATCGAACCCGGGTCTTCCGCATGACAAGCTAATATACTAATCACTTGGCCACTCCACCGTCCCACAAATGTAAAAATTTATAAACATAATTATCAAATCTACAATACAGTACAACTGCACCATTTTAGCACTTTGAATCACTCTCTGGACCAGATAGATAAATGAGAATCTCACCCAAGTGTCTACTGATATGAAACATATGCTCACAAATTAATAAAGTAACATATATCCGAGGCTTACCAAGGATTTTTTGCCTTTACCAACAAGTGCTGACATAATTAATATCAGTAGACACGTGGGTGAGAATCTATTTAGCATCCAAAATCTTTCTTCATTAGTCTTCAAAGAAAAATGTACATCTCTGAACACAGTACTGACATTAGACTTGCGACCTGTGAAGGTCCCGGGGTAGAATAGGTCTGCAGCAACCCATGCCTGCTACAAAAGGCGACTATGCTTGTCGTAAGAGGCGACTAATGGGATCGGGTGGTCAGACTCGCTGACTTGGTTGACACATGTCATCGGTTCCCTATTGCGCAGATGGATGCTCATGTTGTTGATCACTGGATTGTCTGGTCCAGACTCAATTATTTACAGACTGCTGCCATATAGCTGGAATATTGCTGAGTGCGACGTAAAACTAAACTCACTCACTCACATTAGACTTGCAGTGCAACGAATCAATGTCATCAACTTTATGACATCATAGTATTGTCAGGGTATTGGACAAAATCTACAGTCCAAACGGTATCTCCTGCAGACAACAATTTTGGATGACAAATTCGACAAACATACTTGTTAGAATGTACATCTCAGCTAAGGTCTACTGATAAACTTCAAGATTATAAGCAGGGAGAAATCACAACCTTAAGTTAGGGATACAAGTCGCTTATGGTCTCTTCAACTGAACTTGCTGTCCACACAAAGTATACCGGTACCATTAAAAAAAGTAGGGAATATTTGATTTACAAGATTGATAAAATGCAAATGATGAAACCAAGGAGGAAACAGATACTGAACAGAAATGAAGGGAATATGCGACAATTTATTCCATTCCTTTGGAAATGTTTCATCTGTATGGATCTATGTTACTTTTTCTCATATGCTTTGGCATTGGCTAGTGGTATGCTCGCAAAATGGAATATCCCCTTCGTTTTGTGAAATATTTTCGTGAGAAAAAAAACATTGTGATCATTAGTGTCCATAAAACTTATTTTAATTTAATATAAAAAAATAATGAAAAAAAAGAAAGAAAAAATCAAATCCCCAGAAATTCCAAAACAAACTTAGGGAATGTATTCAGTGTAAATATTAGGGCTGTTATGATCCACTCCTGTTTCAGTGAATCCAAATTCCATCACGAATTTCATTCTTTCCGATCTTTTCTTTAAAATTAATAAAAAACAAATGCCATTTATTAAAAAAAACAGACTTTCATAGACACAGCTATTTATCAGAGTGTGATAACTACTGAACAAGTCGAAGCCTGACAGGAAAATTGGTTGGTTGGCCTATTATTTCATGCTACACACAGCAATATTCCACCTAAGTGACGATAGTTTGTAAATAACCAAGTCTGGACCAGACAATCCAGTGATCAACTGCATGATCATGGATCAACATAGTTGGCATACAACAACGTGTCAGACAAGACAGCAAGCCTGACCACCTAGTAAAGCTAACCACTCCAACAACAAGCATGGGTTTCTGAACATGCTGAAGATCAGTTCTAACCCTGAGCTTCACAGGTGTCACCTCACAGTGCATTTGTCACAATCCTGTATATCACAACAGAACGCACAATATCCCCTGGATTTTCGAGGATGAAACCGTGAAGATCCAGGTTTGAACTGATCTTCAATAACCCATGCTTACTTTAAGAGAATGGAACGGTCAAGCTCAGTGAGTTGGCTGACATATGCCATCGTATAACAACTGTGTCGATCGATGCTTGTGTTGTTGATCAATGGACTGTCTGGTCCAGACTTGATTGTTTACAGACTGCCACCATATAGCTGGAATATTGCTGAGTGCGGCATTAAACAACAATCAAACAAAACAAAACCAATGGAGAATTAGATAACTCAGACAACCTACCTGATACAACTCCATTTTGATTTTCATTGACTTCTTTTGGTGTGTAGGACTTCAGTTCTGCCATTTTGTTTTCGTTGTCTCACGTTACCATAAATATCTGAAATAAAATCACACAAACTTATTAGGCATGATTATTGGTCCAGTTATGATTCACTCACTTAATTTGGTGAATCGAACCATACAAATTCACGAATTCAATTCACTTTTCATGCAAATGGATATTTATGCCTATTGTAACAGAAATATTTTTACATGGGATGAGTGACTGAAGTTTTACCCCACATTTTGCAATATTCCAGCAATATCACAGCAGGGGACACCAGAAATAATCTTCACACATACCCATTTGGGGAATCGAACCAAGGCCTTCCATGTGACAAGCGAACACTTTAACCACTAGGCTACCCTTACACTTACTTGGAACTAGAAAGGCAAGTCTGAACTATAATGACTTGCAACGAGCTGGTCTGGACCAGTTGAAACAATCATGGATGGCCAGCATAACTGGCCTTATAGATATTTAATATACACTGTTTCAAATCACCACATTTGTATTTTCCTTTACCGGTAATCTTGCATATCATCCCTTAAAATCAGTATTAAAGAGACTGTTAATAACAGTGCGCACAATACCTGCCTGCCCAATCTCCCAGGACAGGTTATTTTCAACACGGACTGCCAGATTCTCAAATTCACCTACTTAATAGACGGGTTAAAATTTAGACATGTATATGAAGATATTCATCATATGTCAGTAAAATACATCATCATCAATTCAGTCCCTTCAGTGCCTCAGTCATTAGGCTGTAAGTGGCATTGATCACAAAGAATTGTTACTTTTTCTTGAGAGAAAATACAATTTATATGTTTCGACTAAAGTAATTAATTATATGACAAATTGGTTACTTTATCAGTGTTCACGTTAACACAGAAACCTGCATTTATCACGGCAAAAAAATTAAAACCACGCAAAAATATTTTGCGTCCATGTTTTTGAATGCATAGATTCTGATCTACTTAATTTTAAAAAGTACCTGAAAACTGCAATACATTTTAACATGATTCAGATTTTAATGAAAATTTCATGCCCAAAAGATTTGGACAGCATGTTAATAATTCTATTTCTGCACACACTCATACAAAACCTACTACGAACACTGTTTACTCTTTTTCACATTAATCAAAAATTATTCAGAAATATATATTCATGTTTGCTATTACATTTTCATTAAACATATCATATTCACTTTATTGTGCACTCATTCAAGCCCTTAGTGAATGATTATTAGGGATGTCATGATTCAATTGAATTTTCAGTGATGCAAACTGTATCCCTTCATGACACAGATTCACTATTCAAGTTCAACTGAATCCAGTATCTAAAACTTGTTACAAATTTGTTACAACATGTTTTGAAAAGTGTTTCAAATACTTGAACTTCATGGTTACTTATCAATGTCATTTTTACTAGTTCACAAAGGCCACTGACCAAGGTCAAAGGCCAATATGACACAAGAAGATAAAGTCATCAAGATCCCCCAGAATGGTAAAGTATCCTTCATGAATATGTCAATTTGTTATGACAATGGCAAATGTTACATTGTTCTTCACATGAAAACATATTTTTGAAAAGTTTTCATAAACTAGCTTAGTGAGTGAGTTTAGTTGAGTATTATGCAGTACTCAGCAATATTCCAGCTATATGGCAGCGGTCTGTAAATAATGGAATCTGGACCAGACAGACTGGGAACCGATGACATGTGTCAATTAAGTCAACAAGCCTGACCACCCTTTCCCATTAGTCGCCTCTTACCACAAACATTGTCGCCTTTTATGGCAAGCATGGGTTGCTGGAGGCCTACTTTACCCCCTGACCTTCACACGTCTCATATACTAGTTAATGTGTTCAGTTCTAAATGACATTTAGCAGGATTATCTCCTAATTGATAAATGGAAATATCATTGAAGGGAATCATTATTTAAGAAATACAGTTCATTCTACCATCATGATGTATAGTGTAATGAAGCACACTCTCACCCTGAACTATTATATCGTTAAAGCACTTCCATCCGAGTGTGCTTTATTACACTATACATGGTGGTAGAAGGAACAGTATTTCTTTTCTAAGATGCCATATTTAATAATTTCTAAGCCTAATTTAGATTAATCTATGGCCGAAAACAAACAATGATGTCTGTGACCTAACTTAAGAGTCCTTGCACAAGACTAACTGACACGCTGTTGTTTTGACGTGTCAGCCCCCTACGTTAAGACAAACGTTACTGGAGAAAAAAAGGAGAACAATTTGGTGACGATTTATTTTCGGGTTAAATATCTTCTCTACATCATTAGATCATTTCAAATACATCTGTGATTCTCTTAAACCATACAAGGCAATTTGACCGTCTCATTTCTACCACCAACGAAAGTTTAGATCAGTATATTCAGCTGAACTAGTCATGCGACATTCCACAACTGCATTGTGGGAATGTAAACACTGCAAACATACCATCTCTCTGTGAAATGTTGTTTCGAACTATGAGACATTTCATCCTTTGGAGAACATAAATGTAATGTTTCCACCAGCTGTGTGATGCAACTGCAAACCAAGAAACGGGATGCGACGAATCCGTTTACTGTGGGAGGCTGTACGAGGCGATGGCAACTGACATCCATCGTGACATTGGTTACATTTTGAAAAACGTTCGATTACATGGGGGCAGACTGGAATGGTGCAGTGACGTCAACACATTGTGACGAAATGCAAAAAGTGCACATTATCATCTGATACAGTATTGTCGGCACCTTGGATCTTTCACCGAAGCATCTTAGAATAATGATTTTCTATATGAAAATTGTGTAACTGCTAATATTGTAGATGAACTCTTATGATGTAACGACTATACAATACATTTACGAAGAAAATAGACAATGTTATTACTCTATTCATGGGCCATTCCTAAAGTTTGTTCAAGATGTTCTTTATGGTATCAATAATCAGTAGTCACTACTCACAACTGATGTAAAAGGTCATGATTTGTTTCAGATCTTCTGGTCAATTATGCTTTTTATCAATAATTGATCAATTGTACTATATTGATTATAGATCTCTTTGAGCTGTATGCAGTTTTAGTGCAGATCTATGTTGATTCAAGTACTCTTGTACTGAAGGAATAAAAGAAGCTACCAATTATGTGTTTATAGTGCACACTGAAGGTCCCAGTTGTGCTTTGAAACAGAATTTGTGCTTAACATGATACTGATTGCATGAATAGGTTGTGAACATGGGCCATTTTGCGCATCAGAATAAGAAATGGCCCACTAATTTTTTTAAGTTTACTACTGATACAAGGACAGTGGCCCATTCTGTATTCAGAAAATAGCTAATAATCCTGAAAACAGCCCATTGTCAAAGTTCTCTATCCCAATCCCTGCTTATAATATCAGTAACTTCTGATGGCACTAAAGATTGAGACCAGTCTTAGATTGAGTGAGTTTAGTTTTATGTTGCTCTCAGCAATATTCCAGTCATACAGCGGCAACCTGTAAATAATCGAGTCTGGACCAGACAATCCAGTGATCAACAGCATGAGCATCAATCTGCACAACTGGGAACTGGAGACATGTGTCAATTATAGGACCACCTGATCCTATTTGTCGCCTCTTATGACAAGCATAGTCGGGGCAAGTATGGGTTGCTGAAGTCTACCCTGGATTTTCACGGGTCACTAGTCTGCTGAGATGGTAGGAGCAGTAGCCAGAGTTTGCTATTATCATTAGTCACAGAGAATAATCATTGCATCTCTAAATATCAACTGCTTATTAACAAATATGGCAGATGTGGCTTACAGCAATAAAGAGGAGACTGAAGGAATGGGTTTTGTTTTACGGTGCTTTTAGCAGGGTACACCAGAAATGGGTTTCACACACTGTATCTATGTGAGGAATTGAACTCGGTCTCTCAGCATGATGAGCGAATATATAAAACACTTTCCCACCCCACCGCCCAGAAAAGTCAGAAAGAAATCAACATATTTCATGTCAGCCTTTTTTGTCACTGTCAGTGGTATCACTTTTAGACAATGTTTTCTATTAGATTTCTGAATATATAATTTACATGGAGACACAAATGAATAAATATGGGCAAGAGTTTTATCCATCACCTCCACATGAAATGTATAATATTTACTTGGATTTTTTTAGACGGGATTGGGATTAGGGTTAATTTTAAGGTTTTGCTTCTTATTAAACCCACAGGCCTACATTAGTAGCCATAGGATAAAAAGGGATAACAAGCATAAATCTTCCCTGAGTGTGAAGTTATTCATAAAGTTGTAATTTTCTCTATTTCCTCACCAACTTCAAGAACGCAAACTAAAAACTTGGACTGTTTATTTGTGACGGGGTGGCGTACCTTTGGCTGTGCTGGGCCGCACGGCATGACTGGAAAAATGATTTGCAAAAAATATGATACGGTGTCTTGTGCAATCTTACCCTACGACTATTCCACACAGACTTTGTTAATCATAAGCAAGTCCCACAATTTCGGGACACTAACGTGCTTCAAATACTTAATCTCCAGACACATTGGCTCTGCTGTAAAGCGCGAAACGAACCCATCGATGAGTGTATCCATTTTCTTGCCGGTCATCTTCACTGTGTGTACACATTCACGACAGCACGACAAACACGTCGCTCCAGCTCGTTAGATAAATGCCATTAATACATCACACAGCAAACACGACAAACGGCAAAGATATCAGACTGAAACTGATCAAGTGATCAACGACGTGATGTAAGCTGCCACGGCATGAGATGATGAGAGTGCTAAATAGATTGTAGGTGCGAAATTCTTGAAGGAAACAAAGCATTGTTATTGTCAATCGGGAACAATTTCAAGTTGTAGAACTCGTCTATTTCTTACCTTACCACAGTGCTAGCTGAAACTGTTGAATGAACTCGATTTATCAATGGGGTATATCCCAGATCTCAAAGAGAACATTGCACCATTACTTAGATCTGTGACGTCACAAGCACACTATCTCGAGCGCACTAGATTTATAGTTTGTTTCGAAATAGTGAAATACCTCCCGACTGTATTTGTCAACACACGTGACCAATCGGATTTGGTTGAGCCGCTGTGTTGTAGCTGTGTTGCCTAGTTATGTACAAAAAATGTTAACCATTTCTAATGGGCACATGACTGTACATCACAAAGAATTTCTGGATTTTTCAGTTTGCGTTTAACCATGAAGAAATTTCAACCTGAACGACATATATGTGACTAATTCAAGAGTTCAAACGGGTGCGCCCCAGCCTAGTTTCTGAATGACACGTATATAACTTTTTAAAAATCAGTGTATATGCCAAAGAGAATATAAATGCAGGAAATGAAAAGATTTTTTACACTCTGAAAAAACAAAATTTGTTCATTGTTAATGTGATAAAAATTCGTATAAACATGAGTCGAGATACCCTCTTCATTTTCAGATTCCAAACTTCAAAACGAAAAGTGTTCTACAAACGTTAATGGGCTGGGTATATCGATTTCAGTGTCTTAATGACAAACAAACGTACAAAATTTTGGTGCTTTGAAATGATTTATTCTTCTCTTATTGCCTGGTCTAACATGACACGTCGCCATCACTATATTGTACATGGTGCAAAGCAAAACATATTGTCCCCGTTATCGGACAATAAAGATACGAATGGCACATGCGACTTCTTCCCGTTCAGATTCTTACATAAAACTGTCTGTTTGCTTTTAGTACCACTACGGATATCCCCAAAGGTGTTTCTGCTGTGTGTTATATTTTTGTTTGTTTGTTGTTTAATGCCGCATTCTGTACTATGCAGTAAACTCCGTTTGTTATGAACATTCTCAGAGTGAACTCGAATACTCGGATGTATAGAATGGTTTTGGTTTTATTGTCCCTTTCACTTGTTTCATATTTTAATCGAAATGCGTACATTGAAATAAAATCAACCGACCATTTAGTTCGTTATATATTATGTGTATACAACAAGCAAGGTTATGCTTTCATGTACACACAAGACTTAAAGGAGCGGTGGGATAGCCTAGTGATTAAAGCGTTGGCTCGTCCGGGTTCGATTCCCCACATGAGTACAATGTGTTAAGCTCATTTCTGGTGTCCCCGCCCTGATATTGCTGGAATATTGTTAAAGGGGGAGTAATTATGCCAAACTCTCTCACAAGTATTTAAAAGTCTGGAATCGTGTTAGTGGAATTTCGGCAAACCCTTTTAAAAGTGTTTTATTTATCACGATTTCAAAACAATTCAAGAATTAACTGAAGCTGCTGCTGAGATAAAAGCCGCACTCTCAAACCTGAGAGACAACACGAGAGAGAAGAAGGCTGGTCGCAAATGCCTAAATTCTACCCTGACGCGCTCAAGCGAACCGGTATTGATTTCGGTGGGATAAAGCCACAGTGTGTCGGACAGGGCAACCCGATATATACCGCTCAAGGCATGCAGTATCATAGATTCTTTATCAGTACTAAAGAACTTAAATTGGACGCTGTAAACAGGTCACGTTCCGCTTCCGTGAATATATTTATCGGGTGGAATGCGAATTATATGACAGCTTCTGAGTGCACGTGCTTAAACGTGTGAAACGTCACTGAAATGAATGTACGATGATCCTACGAGTGAATTATTGATCGATTACTACACTTAAAAATACATGTATAAAAGTTGTTGGAAAAGGTATTTGAACACGTGATTATTATTATTATTTGTCTTTTGCAAGTTACCTAGGCTGTATCACAGTCCCTAAACCACAGTCCCTGTTCCTGCAATGCTAAAGCGGATAGGGTTCCTTTTCACTTTAAATGAGTATATTTGTTACAATCAAAATTATATCTATTCAGAGACTGAGCGTTAGTTTAGCAAGCAGCCTTGCTTACAGATGTATTTGTTGATCAAACTGAAGGTTACAGGGCGACAGTACTCCAAGGTGGAAATACGCCATGCATCTTGAAGATGTAACTGTAAATTATAAACGAGGTTGGCTGTTTGAGACCGAATATGGCTTCAGATATCACTTTCCAAAGATTTTCATGTTTTTGTTTGGATTGTCAAATGTAACTACTGTGTTAGACTAACATCTACTGTCTGAAATAAAACATAGTTTACAAAAAAAAACGGTTCCAAAATAATTATCATAAAAATACCGAAAAGGAGAAAATCGTGTCGCTGTGAGTGAGTGTAGTTTTACGCCGCACTCAGCACTATTCAAGCTATATGGCGACGGTCTGTGAACAGGCGGGTCTGGACCAGACATTCCTGTCATCAACAGCATGAGCATCTATCTGCACATATTGGCACCCGATGACACGAGTCAACCAAGTCAGCAATCCCGACCACCCGATCCCTCTGAGTAGCCTTTCACAGCAAGCATGGGTTGCTGAAGACCCATTCTACCTCGGGTCATCACGGGTTTTCAGATTCTGTAAGGGCATTCATTAATAATGGGTATTTTACTGTATGAACTATTTTAACGTTTGTGTCAGTAAGGACACAGAGAATACCTTGGCATATTATATCCAAACTTTAACTGATCGTCACCTTATTCGCTGCCCCTTTGGCTTACTCGCTGTCTGAGACGATCATGAGTTGTTCGTGCACAGGTATGAAAAAAAACTCCATGCACGGATCCCAGTACGAACTCCACACATAAGAAGTTTTCAACACTCTGTAAGTCCTTCTAAAACTCCTGTAGCAGACAAATCTGAGGTTTTCTTTCCGAGTCGTGAGAAATATTTGGTATATTAATCAGAGCGGGTCAGTACGTACTCCAACGTAGGTTAACCGGCTCGTGGTGTTTTGCCAGCAATCGCTGCTAAATAGGCTAACGATTTATCTCTTCAACCTTCACTTGTTTTGAATAGACTATAGCCTGTTTCACAAGCATACCCGCTTTACGTAAAAGACACAAACGACCAGTTTTGACCATGGCAGAAACCGGTGTACGATATCTTACACATACATTATTTTCCTTCCAAAGCAATCCTGCAAACTTATGATCGTGCAAATAGTTAACCGTGTAAGGAACAAGTGTACGTAATTTGTTTACTATGTTTAGATTTTTGAACTGACCATATGTTCTAATGCTGAATATGATATAATAGGATTGAACCCCGGTTATCCGGACGGTAAGAATACTAAAGGATCTTGATAGGATCAGCAAATGTCCGGTTAAAGAATCTTTGCATTAGAATAAAATCATAGCCGTTTTGTATCTGAGTCGCGCAGAAAGACCATCAGGATCACATCCACATTGGTTCGAATCACTGTTTTGTTAACAATATTGAAAAAATAATAGACATCTAGACTTTTGCAATCATATATCGTTTTTATATGCTATAATTAATATAGATTTTTATGTGAACGAAATATTTCAATACATAAAGATTTTCAAGATTTACACCCAAGTCCAGATGATTATTTTTTTTAAAATTATTGTCCACTGTATTTTATGTGATGAGTGTCGCCGTAGAATTTTCTGTAATCTTCATGTCTTCACACATTGCGTTCACATTTGAAATATAGGTTATAACATATAAAAACATATGATTGCCATTATTTCTTTTTAAAATGATTGTCCAAACAGAGATTCAACCCCCTGTTTGTCAAATCGGCAAACCTCGCCCATGCATTTCCGTACCCGTTGTTCTCAATGGCCGATCATGTTCAGAGTGACACAAGAACCTAGAACAGAGGTTCCGGTTGTACTGGTGACCTCGAGAGCGTCTTTCTCAAACCAACACATTATACCTCCGGTAATCTCAACTTGGCATGTAAAATGTTTATTCATTTCAATAGGAGGGCGGGAAGTGGAGTTTTGTTGACGTTCACAGCTCTGTAAAAGCAAGATATCCCATAACAAAAGACGGTTAGTCTCACAGTTCCTGAAGTTCTGAACTATATCATTTTGCTTTCCGCCCAGCCCTTAATGTAATGTTGTAACTCTAAATAAAGAAACACTAGAAATCCCAAAGTGACTTTGTAGACTACCGCCAGTAATCTCTGAATATATACAACTTTGACAGAGACAAACTATTTCTTTTGATCTGAAAAGGATTCCCACCGAGAATAGTGATTGAGAACCACAACCTGGCTAAATCTAACCCAGTGGCTAAAGCGATCGCTCGTCACGATGATTACCCGGGTTCGGTTCCCCTCATGGATACAATGTGAAGCCTACTTCTGGTGTCCCCGACGTTATTTCTGGAATATAGCTATAAGTGGCGGAAAACCTAGGCTAACGCTTAGTCCCTGCACATATACATATATAAGTTTGATAGTAACAAACACACCATTTATATTGAAAAGGAGCCAAGGGGAGTTTGGAGATTCACCTGGGACAATATAGACTTGTTTCATTTGGGGCTTTATCATTGCAGGGAGGGTTTGGCAAAAGGGAAAATAATGTGGTTCGGGAACTGTGAGACAGACTGGACTCCTTGTTTCTCATGTTACCTATAAAGCTCTACATTCGGCTTGTGTACGTACTGTGTAGCCTTGGAAACATCAAGAAACAGCTTTCAGATTCTTCAAATTCCTTAACTTTTCTTCATCCCATGAGTCGCCCTGGTCCCTTGCGTCAAGCCTCGGTTGCTGAACACAAATTGTAACCGGATGTTCACGGGTACAGAACCTGATATATAACTTCCACTGTTTAACGCCACATTCAGTAATATTGCAGCTCTATGGCGGTGGTCTGTAAATAATCGCGTCTGGACAAAACAATCCAATGATCAAAAGCATAAATAATCTACACAAGTGAGATACGATGAAAGGTGTAAACCAAGCCAGCCACCCTGACTACCCGATCTCTTTAGTCGACGAGTGTGGGTTATTGAGGGTAAGTTCTTACCCAGTTCAGTACTTTTTCCCACTATGTGTGTTCAAATGGGTAAACACATTCATACTGCGCCACGAACATACAAGACTGTCCATGTTGTTGTACACTTCAGCATTAATAACAGCACCTACCAGCTTGCATTAAAATCTTTACATTTACCGGTACATGAACCGGGCTTTGGCTTTGAGATGCTTGAAAGTTTAAGTATTTGCTAACGATGCTCAAATCTTTGACGTGAAATACATAAGAAATTCGAAATGAAGATTTAATAATGTCAGCTTCTTTGTTGTGAACAACATGACGTAACGTCTTCACGTCATAGATCTTGCTTTTCTTATCAACGTTGCTGTTTTCTGAAAGCATACAATGAAACATATTGTAGTGCTGCTAACGAGAGTAATAAGTAATAATTTGTTGGAGTACTGGAGTATCTCTCTGTCTCAACAGAGGCAGTTAGAGTAGCCTAGTGGACACAGCGTTCGATCGTCAAGCCGAATCCCTGGGTTCGAGTCTTCATATTGCTGGAATACTGGCAAAGTGCCGTAAAACTAAACTCATCCAACTTTAAAATATTTTTACACATGAGTCAGAAAAAATCTGTATTCAGACGCCAGTTATAAAATTGGCGAAATATTCCAAACCGTGTTGCACGGAGCTCTTAAGCAAACGATGTGTAGAGTTTCACATCGTTAGCCCCGAACAATGTTCCCCAAATCATAAAAGTGTAGATACGTGTAGGTATGTGAGATGTAAACTCGGAAATACCAACTTTGCAGGGAATGTTTATAGGCGATCGTACTTGATATAGAGCAGCAGCTCTACACCAGACATAATCTCCGAACACGCTCATCCAGGCCGAGTGTTTGTGTCTGCGGCCGTCAAGCACCAGACTTGAATCCTGTCTATATATGGCTCAGACGATGTGATGGAACTTTATCCTTTCTAACTGTTTGACCGAAAAAGCGTAATCAAGAAACTTCTTTTGTGGCCTTTTGTGCTTAGTTTATGTAATAACTGAAACAGATTCACACAGGTTCGTATTTGAAGAGTCTCATTTGGCTACCAGGTATTTTGTGAGTTGTAGTTTGGGGCCACAGTTTGTATAATGTAAAATTTAGTCTTATATATTTTCTAGATATTTATAGGACCAAGAAAAGATATCGAGTTATACGAACTTCGAGACGCCCGACCAGTTCATATCATGACATATCACTATGAAAGAAAATATATAGTAGACTGCTCTGTATATTTATTTGTATATACAATGTTACTCAGGGATCACAATCACGCCCGATACAACTCAAGTCACAGTGCCAATGAATGTAACAACAGTTGGGTTTATTCAACGAACGAAAGGAAGATTCTGAGAGCCTGGGCCCCGTTTCACAAAACTCTCGTAAGCCTAAGATCTCGTAACTTTTCTCGTAGCATCCGCAGCTCCTGTGTTACAGTATAGGAGGTACATTGGCTACGAGAAAACTTACGAGATCTTAGGCTACGAGAGTTTTGTGAAACGGGGCCCTGGTCATCCATTATGAATACACAAATACACAAGAGTCAGGCACCCAGTCGCCAGCAAGCCGCCTAACCCGCGCAGCCGCAGAAGCTACATAGGCGATCATCCATTAGCTGACTCGTACAGGAAGCATGGGTTACTGATGACCAATTCTAACGTGGATCCCCAAGGGAACTGTCAGAATGAGGTTGTCGGCAACAAATGTGTGTCCAGAGATGCAAATGGCCACAATGATGCTGGGCTGCCAGCAACAACGGCTTTGATCCTTGACGTCTATCTGTGTCCGTGTTAGGGTGCAGTCCCTCAATGTATCCTCTCAGTATACTGAGGGAAATAAATAATGCAACACTTAGGCAGTTTCTAGACGAAGATATGAATACAGAGATTTACAAGATACCATTTGATTCTGAATTGCGTCCTTTGTAGCATTGGTTGGATACGTTGATCATTGGAGACATCCCCAGATCACACCAGTTATGCCCCTTGATCGTGTAGCTCCATGCATACTGTGAGGCACATGTACAGGTATCCGGACACATTCGAGCTTCGTAAATCATCCGGATAACTCAGTTTTCGGATACCTGGATGTTTTCATTTTCATACACCTCAAGGAAAATCCAAAATGTTTATGATGATCAAGCCTTTATCGTACATGCATAGACATTTCAAAAACAGCATCAGAACACAACAATCACACCATTAAAATGATTCAGTTTTGATAACGTCTTTCATTGAGGAGTGCTAAAGCTATGTGTCGCTGCTTTGTAACACGATCGACAACATATTGTCCAGGTTTTCATCGTCGCCCGTATTCTCAAAGTAACTGAGCAGGCCGCTGTAATACTTCTTTGCTTCTTGCGGATACGTGAGCCAGTTTTGTGTTTATTTTGGTGGTTGGTATGTAAAACATACCGTCAGGAAACGGAACCCGAAAATCCGTTACAGTCACTTTTATGACGTAAGAAATTGGGTTATGAGCTTGAAAAGCGTCGCTTTGTCGCCCTCTGCATGAATAGATTAATTTTATTCAAAACGCTACAATGCGACAAAGGGCGAAATGTCGCGTTTTCGCATTGTCGTTTTTTTTTAATTTTGCCTCTTTTGCTTGTTTTTAAGACTTCGACAACGCGACAATGTCCCTTCAAGATTTCCATAGATACCCCTATCAAATACATCCCCATCAAATAACCATATCTTGCTTGATTCAGCCTTAGCCCGGATAAAACATGAGTGTAGTCTCTCGTATGCCCGCAGTAGGGGTATGACCTTGCACTTTTAAACCATACCTGGACTGAAAGAAAGCCGACGACACTAAATCCACATTTTAACACTGTTTCCGCTTGTTGCCGCCATCACGTGATTAATTCTATTTACAGACGGAACGAGGTTTGTTCAGATGGAATGAGGTTGCGTTTGTTAACGGGTGGGACAGGAGTAGGTCGGACTTCCAGAAAACACGTTATTTCTACCTCCACCCGAATCTAGACAGACGCTTAGTCACTTAGTATGTACTATTCTGATCACGACAAATAACCCCTCTTAAGTTGCAAAGGATTCTAGCGAGACGGGAGATTCTGAACTTCAACCTGACGAAATCTTGGTATATTCGTTGCTTTAGCATTTCACAGATTGCAGAGTTGACAAGAAAATAGTGTGGTCAAAGACAGAGATAGGCTAAGCTGAAACATTCACCAAGGATGACTGCTCATTGTACAAAGGGGAAGTGCACGGGAGCCCAGCCTTCCGTTTGTCACGAAATGACGTTATATGCCCATTGAACTCGCCTCCCCCCTCCCACCCCCCAAACACACACACACACACACACACACACAAACACACACACACACACACACACACACGCACGCACGCACACACTTCCCTTCCTGTGTCTAGGGAAGAACCAGTAAAGATCCGTGTTAGAATATCTCTTCAGAAACCCATGCTTTGCTACAACAGGCGACTCTGCTTGTCGTAAGATCGGGTTCAGGTGATCAGACTCACTGACTTGGTTGACACATGTCATCGTATCCCAGTTGTATAGATCAGTGATCATTCTCTTAATTACTGGATTGTTTATTTGAACTTGTATTATTCAGCATTGAGGGGATTGGTCACGCGTTATTCAACTTATTAAAGCCCGCCCCCGAAAAATACATGGACAAAAATACATGTGGTCTGATTTAGAGACCCCTACCACAGCTGGAATACTGCAGGGTGTGGCGTTCAGCAAGAGACCGACAAACAAGGAATCTGTAGTATCATAAATCATAGGGTTAAGCTGCGACAGGTTGAGTGGTATACTCACGCCTTTGTTTCATATGTAAGTACATTTGTAAATAGTGCTGGCACATGTGTAGACATACTCCCGCAGGCTGCCACTGAGTAAATACTAGTATACTGTTGATTCAGTATTCAACGAAGAGTAGGTCACTGTAACAGATGCGCGGTTGATGCAGAAAGCCTTGAATATTCATTTGAGAACAGCTACAGGGTAGAGGGTGTGATGCTTTTGGTGCATACTTAAAACGCAGCACATTTTACTGTGTTCTCCAAAAGAAACGGCGTGGTTCTGATAGTTTTGTCCGTGGAATAATGGCATGCATATGTTCGAAGCGAGACCGAAAGGCTATTGTATACCTACGCCTGTCACACCTTCCCCCTACCCTCAAATCACTAAGGTTGCATTAGGTATTCGAACCCACGTTCTCAGAGAAAGGCACTTGTATTTTCATATAATTGTCCAAGAGCGTCCGTCGTGGTTGCTCTCGGGTGGTAGTTTAGGATGGTGGACAAGAGGCAGGGAAGATAAGAGTCGACGGTAGAGATGAAAACAGCATCAGCCATGTGTTATTACTGTTTGGTTGGTCGAAATGGTATACACAGTGGTAAACATGTGACAGAACGCACATCGGGACTGAGTGGCCAATGATCCCGATGTGGAGACCCGCTCTGTCACTTAAACACGTTCAGAATTCCGAAGGCGATTCTCCATAGTCGACGTAGTCGTAGGTGGGGCGACGGCCTTGACCGACACCCCGACTAGCCACACAATCCGTCCACCCAAGTGTCGATGATCTGGTTTCCCTGCTTGGTTCCCGTGGCCGGTCTCGCTGGTTGGTCACCCTGGTTGGTCTCGCTGGTTGGTCTCCCTGGTTGGTCACCCTGGTTGGTCTCCCTGGTTGGTCTCCCTGGTTGGTCACCCTGGTTGGTCTCCCTGGTTGGTCTCCCGACTGGCCATATATCAGTCAGGTTTTTATACGTATGGCCATTACGCCACATTGTGCAAGGTCACTGGTCCATACACATGTACATACGTAAGATACGGCGACTTAGAGAGGTATTAATTGACATGTATTGATAGCGTTTGAAAATTAAGGGTCCTGCCCGGAGCGGGGTTTATGATAATAGGGGATACACAGAATGTTTGCTGAATACATTACGTAGACAAAGGGGATAGACTTTCGGTTCACATTGGACATATATTGAAGCAAATAGATCCCGTGAATAAATGAAGTTTTAAATAAACGTATTGAAATGATTTAGTCTATGACATAATCTACATTAAAACAACTCGCTTGGCAAGTAAGAGACTGACGATACCAACACCAACCCACAAACAACACAACACAAGATGCTCGCGAAAATTAGTTTCAACAGTTCCAACTGATATTTGGATTTCTTTAGAAAGTCCAAAAACATTACCCTCGTCGGTGCACACTGATACTTGGCAATACGAGATTGACGATACCAACATACCAACCCATGAACAACAGAACACCTGAATATAAACGAAGAGTTAATTATAAAGCAGTCACAGGATCATCTTTACATAATCAGTCAACGAAAGAATGATTTTCAATGATCATTAGAGTATGTTAGCAATGCAGTCAGCTATCAAAGTACATAAACATCACGTGTATATTCATTACACATAGTACATTAAACACGTAACGCAATAGTTCAATACGTCACGCATCACCCGAGTCTACATTCTACGAGGAACGTTTTGTCAGCTTATGGCAGGAGGGGCACGTGTCATAACAAATTCTAGACACAACAATAAGTTAGATATGATGGCTTCATTCACCTAAGGGTTTTCACAATTATTATCACTTTGGGATGCAAAGATAAAGAAATCACTGATCGTATGTGCTGGTGATGGGTAAGGGTGCTCCTGCTTATTTCACAGTTTTCCTTTGGTCTCTACGATTTAAAGAGAGCCCAAAGACGATGGCCCAGGGTCAGACAGGCTTTCAGATGCCACCCAACCGGAACCAAAGCCGCTATAGAAAGACGAATTTTGTCTGACCGACAAAGGAAAGTTTTTGGACTTTCTAAAGAAATGCAAATATCATTTGAAACTGTTGAAACCAATATTCGCGAGCATCTTGGCATGCCGAAGGTATCTGCAAGATGGATACCAAGAAACCTCACAGCTTCTGATTGCCATCAGAGAACTGAAAGTTGTCGACAGTTCCTGGATCTCTATCTACACTGCTTCTTCAATTCTTTCTCGTCTAGTGACAGATGATGAAACATGAATCCACCCGAGTGAACCAGAAACTGAATTGGAATCAATGCAATGTAAGAAATATGATAAAATATCTGTCTGTTTGTCCGTCTGCAATAAAAATAGACCCCTTGTTCGCCTCCGAAGTAGAAGTTTCACACCCAACCTTCGGCTCGCAAGGTAATGGCCACCATATTTTGGGACGCAAGAGGCATATTGCTGATTGATTATGAGCTACCAAAACTGCCATCAATGGGCAGTGTTATGCTTATTTCATGAGAGATTTGCTAAAACCTACACGCTGGAAACTCCGTGGTGTTCTACTTTTGCATGACAACACTCTGGTTCACGAGTTGAAAATAGCACAGGCTGATATCCGTGAAGGTGGATTCGAACAGCCCAGATCTCACCCCTAGTGACATTTCCTGTTGCTATAAAAGAAATCTGCCCTACATGGAAGACGTTTCCATGGTGACATGGACATGAAAGCTGTCACAGAGACTTGGTTAGATGGCCAGTCTGCAGGGTTCTAAAAACAAGTGCCATTAAAAGCTTGAAGCACAAATTGAATAAGTGTATTGAGGTGAACGCAGACCATTTTGAAAAATAAAAGTGTAAAAACATTTCTTTCACTTTGTCTTATATTGAAGTTGCAAAACATATTGAACGCCCCTCGTACAACAGTCCCAAAACAGCACCGTGAGCACAAAACGTAGTGTGATAGTTACCCGATCCTCTATATGGTCTATAATAGTCACAAACAGTGGTAGTGTGGATATTTATTACACAAACAATCCTAAACAATAAATAATCATAAACAGAAATATTCAATTCCACCCAATTCCTTTTTCCAGCATGAAGACCATCAGCACATGTACTCGATTATAGACACAAAATTCAAAATTCACTTCCGCTTTTTCAAACCGATTATGCTTGGCAGTACAAATCATACAGAGGAACTCTGAAGGAGGCAGAGGGAGTTTTTACATACATTGTTTTTTACGTTTCGGTCCTGACAATTTGTCTGTATGATTTCCCCATAATCTGTGTCGCACTGGCAACAAACTGCGACCACTATCTTTGTTGACACTGACGAGCTCACTGGCGGTGGAGAATGAGGAGCCTCGATATATCGACGATGCGAAGGTATGTGTAGCACAGGATTTCACCAGGCGATACATACGTACAATGCAGATAAACGCCCTGCGCCCCGGCTCTGTTAGCTTTAGAGATACTGGTCCCGGTGTATGAACGATGCTCGTTATCAATGTGACCCTTTGCTGTGGGTTGTTAACTTTGTCCGTTTGCTCCATGTTGATATCTCGATAAACATTGAAGGCATTCTTAACATCACATTCCTGAGATTTTGTTATACACTAGTTACAAAAAGAAACTGTGCATTGTCAAGATATTTTCCAAATTGATAAGTACGATGTCAAAGGTATATATAAACTTTAATGGGGGATCATGAGACCATAACAAGTCGGGAGAATTTCAATTACAATGACGTCACGAGTCTACAAGCGGGACAGGGGTCAAACAACCATGTCACAAGCTCAATAACGGGTATGTCTACCATCGACATTGTGAACAGCAGTGCATCGACGACGCATAGAGCCTATCAAACGTGCAAGAAAGGCTTGTACGATGTCACGCCAGATTCTCTCAAGTTCTGTTGCAAGGTCAAGAACGTTATCTGGCGCATGACGTCGAACTATCTCGTCTATCGGGGAGAGATGCGGTGAATTTTCGGGCCAAGGCAGCAAGTTAACGTTGTGGTGTTGCAAGGAATCCATAGCAACCCTTGCCGTATGAGGGCGTGCATTGTCCTGTTGGAATGTGAACCTAGGACCATGACGTTGAAGAACAGGAATTGTCACAGATCGAAGAATCAGATCCCTGCAGCCTTCACCAGTTAAATTGCCCTGAACAATCACCATTAGAGGTCTTTGGCGTGCCGTTATTCTACCCCCAAATCATCACGGAATCACCAACATTCCTCTCCAAGTCACAGAACTGTGCATAACGTTCTCCCGTATACGCGTCTATAGGCACGTTGACGTCCATCACAATGGGAAACGTTGGACTCATCTGTAAAAACAGCATTACTCCACCAAAACAATGGTCTGCGGACATGAATTTGGCACCACATTCGGCGAGCTTGTGGATGACGTTGTGTCAGGATAGGTAGTATGGCGGCACGCCGTGGTCTGACGTAAAAAGTTGTCGAACTGTGTTGGGGTGAATACTTGATGTCCTGGTCCGGGCAGTCATCACTGCAGTCAGAAACCTGTGAGAAAGATGGGTCACCCTTATCCATGTGTCCTGTCTTGACATTGTTATACGTGGACGTCCGGAACGTGGCCGATCGATGACGTCGTTTTGTTCTCGTAGCGTCTCTTTAGTGCAGAAATAATGTTCCGGTGGCAGTGGAAATGTGCAGCTACATGTCGTTGAGACATTCCCCCACGGACCATCCCAATGGCCTCATGACGTTGTAAAGACAGTAGCCTTGGCATGCTATGAGTTTCAATAGCCGTTTAATTTTCTGAACGATCGCAAGGGCAGGGGTTGAGCTTCCCAAAGTGACAGTATTGTGTGGCATTCATTAAATTGCAGGTCACAAGGACGAAACCACTGACGTCACGGAACGTGACACGTGCATGCATGTTGGATACATGTCACTTACTTTAAATCCTTATGCGTCTACATAGGTTTGATAAGTTTCGATTCTAATTTTGATTTTTTGCATGCTAGATTCATGTACCACTTGTTACACCTCTTGTTTACACGCTGATGGTTCACATCGACTAGTTCTTCGCTTCAAGGGCGAGTGGGTTTAGTTTTACGCCGCACACAGCAGTATTCCAGCTATACTATATGGCAGCGGTCTGTAAATAATTGACTCTGGACCAGACAATCCAGAGATCAAAAGCATCAGCTTCGATCAGCGCAACTGGAAACCGATGACATGTGTCAACCAAGTCAGCGGGCCTGACCACCCGATCCCGTTAGTGGCCTCTTAAATTTTAAAGACAAGCACAGTCGCCTTTATGACAAGCATGTGCTGCTGCAGACCTGTTCTTCCCCGAATCTTCATTCCATTCGAATGGTAATATGTTTCAGCATACCGTGTGTCATATAATAGTTATCAAGAACCCAGCTGGCATGATGTGCTTCGGTAACAGCTGCCAGATCAATAATGTTTTGATGATATTTGTACGTATTACCTCAAGTCGAATTTTCAAATGCAATATTTCATCATTCTGGTAGAATGCACAATTTCAGTTATAGTAATAAGGAGAAAGGATGACTGTTCATGGATACTCAAACATCACTCATGTGGGGAATATACAGCCAATTCCCATGTCTTTCACTTGAGATTCGTGCTTTTATTAGTCACGTCACGTTCTCACGGCAAAACGGAAAAATCTCATGCCAAACAGGGTTCACAGCAAATATAACAAAAACGCCCCGTCTCAAGAATCCTGTTTCACTTTTTGACCACTTGAAAGCACACACATACGTCTAAATACTTTTAATTTGTTTTCAGTGACGTTCGGGTTTTCGGAAAATGGATTCTGCACCTCTATGCAACCGGTCAGTTTTTTTTTTCTCTTAGAGCTCCACGAGTATGACACAGGCGGACATAGGAAGAAAAACGGGCCTGACAGTGATTCATGCTGAAGATCCGTGTTGAAATTGGTCCTCAGCAACCCAGGTGGGTGAACAGCCTAGTTGTTAAAGCGTGCACTCGTCACGATGAGGACCCGGGTTCGATTCCCCACATGGATACAATGTGAAGTCCATTTCTGGTGTCCCACACTGTTATTGCTGGAATATTGCTAAAGGCTGGCATTGCAGGGATGGCAAGGAAGAAGGGAAAAGTATGTGGATCTGGAGCTGAGAGACAGACTGCGTAAAAGCATACTCACTCTACAGCAATCCATGCGTGTCCTAAGACAACACTGACATGTTTGACACATGCTCTTGTATCCCGGTTTGGTAGATAGAAGTGTATTTTGTTAATCACTGAGTTATCTGGTCCAGACTCGGCTATTTACATGTCGACGACATGTAACTGGAATATTGTTCAGTGTGGCGATAAAAAAAATGAATAAAATAAAAAAACAAACCAAAAAAAAAACCTAGAAAATAAAAAAGCTCCCATAAACCCCGGGTGTGTAGGTATTTATCTATATATATACTGGACAAAAATAATTATAGCTGTGTGTAAATTTTGAAATTATGAATAGGGATCTATTTATTCACTGACATACTGATAAAATATCAACCATAAAATTACCAATAACCCTAACTTTTTTGCCCAGTATAGATACACTATCCATGTTGGAAAAACGCTTGGAACTTTCAGAACTTCACTGTCCCACACATTGTCGTGGGTGAACAGGTCTATTCGTAACTACTCGCGTCATTCCGGCAAGCCGGATGGCGTGAGACTTCTTGTAGGTCTCGAAAAGAAACGAGTAGTTACGAATGTGAACCGGTCGTCCTTTTCCGTGAACATCACGGAAATTTACGAGGGAACCAAACGTCCCTGACCTCGCATCCATTGCCCAGCTACAGAAGCTAAGTGTTCACCATTGTCCAGATGAAATACCTGATACGCGTTCATCAGAAACCCTCTTATAGTTGACCCATATAAACCAATTTTGTGTGACCCATATATCTTAAGATGCTATGTTACGAGCGGCCCATTTCGCGGCTCATGTTCTTCAGTTCAGAACAAATTTAAGCCCCTTGCGGTATGCGGGATACCTGCGCGTACACATTGGAACTGAAGTCATGAATATGCGCCTCCTGTACATAATCTTGCCATATGTAGTGTACGGTGTCTGGGCACGTTAATGGTGAATGCTTTAGATTTCCCTCAAGAGCACAATTACTCTAACGTCTATAGTCTGGGTCTGGTATTTTCACATTTCTGCAATCTCTTATGTGTTGATTCGACACGTGATATTGCTACCCAGCGGTTTCACACTATGTGTGCGGAGTTGTCCCCATTAGACGTTGCAGGATCAGCTGAGAAATTCATAACATGTTCAGTATAGCAGTATAAGGAATAACACTGTGCTTAAGTTTACTTAGACCGTCAACATGAAAACAGTATTAAACGTACTTAAATTTGAAATGATTCAGTTTGAAAACAAGTTAGTATTTATACGTGTTTGAATTCTGATTAAATTCTATTTCAAGAGATGTTCCCTGTCGCGGTATTAAGTCCAAAATCGTGTTCAGACAGTACATGTCATATAAGATTTGTTATCGCAACTGTTTGCACATCTTGTCTGTGTTTTACGTGCTTAACACAACACATTTTTCACAGTGTAGCGATAAAGTTTTACCTACAAGTCTTTATTTTTTCAAAGGGACGGTGGGGTAGCCCAGTGGTTAAATCGTTCGCCCGTCTCATCGAAGACCCTGGGTTCGATTCCTCACATGGGTACAATGTACAATGATTCCCGGCATTGCTAGAATATTGCTAGATGCGACGTAAAACCATATATTCACTCACTATTACTTTTCAAATATTCAAGACATATCCGAGTGTACATCATCTGCCAGAAGAACGGAAGATCGAAGGTCGGTGGTTCAATCCTTGGCCACGTCAGACCAAAAGACGTTGACAAATGGTACTTGATGTTACCCTGCCTGGTGCTCGACATTAACCCCATAAAGTGGGGTCGTTTTTGCTGGGACGTACTACACTATGTCTCAGTGATTTAACTATGTTTAAACTGTCATGCTATCTCAGCCGCTAGCGTTATAAAACTCTTATTACACCGGACTACACACGTACACCCGTACACAGATACACGTGCTCTCTGTCTCTCTCTGTCTGTCTCTCTCTCTGTCTGTCTGTCTCTCTCACTCTCTCTATCTCTCGCTCTCTCTCTCTCTCTCTCTCCTATCCGGAGTCCATGCAACGTTGATTTCCCAAGGTACACTTCTCGAGTGAGTGAGAGACGATAACGTATTGATTCAACCTTCTTTTATTTTGACTAATCAGTTTCTCTCATTCATGAGCACTCACAGACGCAAGTGCTATTTAAATCAAGACACTTATCCGTCAGATAATAAATAATGACAAAATGACATATCACATGGTGTGGTTTTACACAAAAATACAGGTCATCAAGCTTTATACGACAGTAGTACCTCGACTGATTACCCAAGCATAGCCTGTGACACAGTTCGATAATCACCTGGGAGCTTCACCATGATTAGTTAATGTTATATAGCCATTTTCACTCAATGACTAAGCTATGTTTTGCACAATCACTCATCGATACAACATCTCCATATTAGGAGACACGCAGTCACGTTTTGACCTTATATGGATACAAAAGGACTCGACTGGCTTCGCGACTGCAGCCAAGGCTACTCTAGTCTGGACCAACGCCCGTGCACTTCTATAACACATTCAGGACATGTGGACGGGACAAACTCTCGTTATTAACCGATTAACGTGATGACCTCTGACGGTGTTTGTATAGCGAGGCGATTGTTTGTAATATGTACTTACTTCGCTTTAAATTCAGATTAATGTAATGCTGATTAATATTCTGTATTTATGTATAGATTTTTTATCAACGCTTAGTGAAAGTTGCTTTTATTGACCCGACAGTACTGATGTTATCAGTATTTCCTCGTGACTGTTTACATGTCGATGATTCGGGATATATGTCACCTCTAGGTCATACATACCGAAACATAAGTCTCACTAACCTATTCAGACAATGACCTACTTTTCAGATGATCCGAATTTTCTCGTGTGAAAGCGTAAATTGACACCACAAACATCTCTGGTTAAACTGAATTCCAATTCCTTGTTTCATAAGAAAATGGTATTTACAAATGAATTTCAATTTTAAACTTTAATTGCACCGTCATTCTCTACTTTATGTCGAGGTTGAGGCAGCATACCTTAACTATGGAATCACAGATTGCCCCTGTCTGATGAGGTCGTAAAACGATTTACAATGTATCTGGCACACTGGTTAAACCTGTTATGTGTTGCTTTGCACTTATTGAGCGTAGTTCTGTAACGAACAATGAGGTTGATGTAATATCAGTTCCGTCAGAGACCGCTAAACTTTTCTAGCGGCAGAGCCTCGTTTTGATATTTCCACCATTTCCAGGTTCCTGTTTATCAGAGCTCGCTGTACGACATAGCACGCCATACGACGTATTTACTAGGATTAGAAGGAGCTTAGTGTTGCAATATACAACTGCGTAGACTTATCAAATCACACTGTTTAATATATATGCATTCAGTTAAATGACATGGTCTGAAAATACTGGACTGGTTATCGCATTAAGCTGCGCAATAGGACAGAACCAAGTAAACAGGAAACGAGACTTTTCTGTAATCAATGTTTTGACATGTTTTTCCTTAGGAAGGCATTGACTTTGGTAGAGCATGTAGTTACGCAGGAAATAACAGGTCGTAGTGTGACGCCACCAAGTATCCTGAACTGGTTCGCTGTCTCGGAGCGCCAACGACTCATATCCAGGAAACCTGATAACATGCATATTATAAACATTATACCCATATATAATATAAGCCTGTCCTGAGAAGCTGGAATCTGTGCCCCAGACGTCAGACATGAAGCAGTTTTTAGATCAAATCCAAATTCATCTTGAAAATGATATTCAAAGGCATATGCTTTAAGCCTCTTCAACTGCATTTTTAAAATCTACCTTGTTTGCTTGTGTTTGTTTAAGAAACGGAGACACTATGTGCATTTTCCATAATCAGACGTAGACGTCCAGTTGCATCCGATCCAGGAAATACTAGTACTAGCAGTTTATACTAGCCCGTCTTTGCGGCAACAGACTTGCTTCTACTAATAGTAACAAGGGCGGCCTTTCCTCCCTCGGAGAGTAAAAACTGCTGTAACGACATGAAAAGTATGCTGTACCCCCTGTATTTTATCATGCTTTACACACGATGAGGGTTTGTTCATGAAAGAGTAGGTCGCCTGTGTATGTATAACTGCTGGTGGTCGCATTGTTACGGTATCACTTGCTGGTGCAGATTACTGCAGAATTTAAGTTCAGCTGGTGATGTATTGATATAGGCTTTAGAATTTAGTCCTGAAACTATTTGACGATATTCCCTGCGTGGTTTAAACATCGTTCTACATCTTATTTTTCTCTTTACCGTCTCACAGATGTGTATTTTGTCCAGCTTTGTTCAGCAGGGCATTGCGAATAAGAGTGTTTAAAATATTCTACAGGCGTGTTTACACAGACCGAAGTTGAGAGACGACACCCAGTAATAGTACACGCGGATAGTTCTGGGTAACTATTTCAATTATCCTTTATAGTCTGTTTCTGTTTTTGTTGGATAAAAACGTCTTCAGGTTTGTGTTTAAACTTCGGTAAGAACTTATGTCACGTGACCTTTGGTTTCCGTAATGTACTACATGTAGGCTACCGGCAGGGTGGTGTAGTGGGTGAAGGACTTGAATGCCGCGCCGAAGACCCTGGTTTGATACCCTACGTCGCGTCAAGTTCACTCGGAAATCTCGGGGCTTTTCTTTTGTAACTCAGGGTGTTTCATTTAACACCTTGTAGATCCGGATTGAATCTTCAAGAATTGATCTTCAGTAACCCATGTTTGACTTGGGTTAGAACTGGTCTTAGCAACCAATATGCTTGTCTCTCCCGTGAAGATCCGGGTGAAAATTGGTCTTCACCAACCGATGTTTGTCTCCCCCGTGAAGATCCGGTTAGAATTATTGATCTTCACCAACCCATGCTTGTCGCAAAAGGCCACTAACGGGATCGGGTGGTGAGACTCGCTGACTTGGTTAACACATGTCATTGTATCCCAGTTGCGTAGATCGATACCCATGTTGTTGATCACTGGATGGTCTGGACTAGATATTGCTGAGTGTTGTGTTAAACAACAAGCATAACGTCAGCTTTACTTAACGTGCCAGTTTAGTCAATACCTATTAATGTGTATATCTCATCAACGGGTGACCAAAGTCGATCATGTGTGAACAATCCATTGGCCGGATTCGCCTAAACCTTTAGGTGTGATTTCCAGCGTGGGTATACTGTGTCATGTCTATTTACCTGTCCTCAACCGTATTACTAATGGTATATAGCATCGCGCGGCATGACCACGTGGCCACACCCACTCACTCGCTCACTTGGTTTATGATATGAGTCTGAGTCACATGGCACTCTGAGTCACAAGACCTTTAACATCAGAAAATACTGGAATCGGTTTAGACTTGGTGATTAGTTTATAACTAGTCGTGCTAGTTAACTAATCAATATATGTTTTAGCCAGCGTGGAATCTTATAATATACGCCATTTTATACGCCCTTTATCTTGTAGCTTGTGTGAATGTGGTTATCTATTAACTCCCATGAGCGTGGTTAGTCAATCTTTCAGTGCAGGCCCGATAGGTTTGAACGTTTAATATTCAGATAGTGTTGATGGTTTGTCCAACCTTTCTAGCAGCAACCGTGTGATGTCTGGGTTTGTTTTATAATTGTAGCTACGCCCCGTACTAAAACACATACTTACATACTTATTTTCTTTCAAAGGTTTCAGTAATATCTGTATACATGGGACAAAGGATATCGTAATAATCATGAGAATGCAGATGCTGCATTGTGATGACGACACACGCCTTGTCTTTATCGGCTTATTTGTCCCAGGTGAGTGGAAATCGGGTTCAGAACATGTTAGATCCTCGAGTTTTCGAGAATACCGCAAATGGTATAGTTTTGTTGACATTCTACAGGTAATAATTTCGCACAAAACTTTAAGCATAACTTCTTGTTTATTACGCCGTTATCACGCGTAAAGTTGAAACGTTTCGAATTAGGTTTTTTCTTTCTTTTTTTTCCAGTGTTTAACGCCGCGCGCACTCAGCAATGTTCCCTGTAAATAGAGACCAGGCCAGATAATCCAGTGATCAACAGCATGAGCATCGATCTGCGTAAATGGGATATGATGACCAGTGTCAACCAAATCACCGAGCCTGACCACCAGATCCCGTTAGTCGTGTCTTACGACAAGCATTGTTTACTTAATATCAATTCTAACCCGGATCTTCACGGACCTTCGGCGTTGAAACGGCACCGAAAAGTCGCTCTATGCTAAAAAAAAAAACCAAGAAGTTGTTGTCCATAAAGTCGTATGGACAATAAATCTCATACTCACACATCCCGGTCACAGTCCGATTCCCTAGACATTGGAACAAAACAAAGAGACAGCCTCAGAGGTACTCGAGTGAAAACATGTCTTCCTCGTCTGGCGGGAATATTTATGGGCGCGGCGAAAGCAGACGAAAGGTAAACACTTACTTTTTCGTGAGGATATCACGTGAGCAAGCGTGAGATATAGACTAGCAACTAGTCTCTGAAGTGAACATATTTTACAAACAAAAAAGTCTAAAAAATACAATGAAAAGGAGCCCTGAGACGTTCTTCATTTCCTGAAGCTGTGACAATCTATCCAGACATGCGAGTGCGTGTGGGCATCTGTGTGTGCGCGCTGAAGAGTCTGTGTGAATATTTGCGATGTGAAAACAATACGAGACGCTGCTTGAGAATCGACCTACAAGCGATGATGTTTCATTCTGAAAAGTCGAGGATCATGACAGTTGAAATCAAAGTACACTCTTAAAAATTAGACTTCACAATAAAATTACGAGAGAGCAAATATGATGCCTGCATCAAACCCATTTGTGGCCACAATGAAACACTAACTGTTTTCGGGGGTGTATACCACTAGCTACAATACTTTAATTTTATGGTTTTAAAATGCATATGCTTCAAACTGACAATAAAATGTGGTGATGTCTTGACTTGTGCAAGTCGTATATCACATAGCTTGCGAACAACATAGTTCTATATCTCATAAAGGAGATGTGTAGCCCTGTGGCGTAAATGTTGGTTTGTCACGTTAGAAGTCCGAGTTCGATTCCTCACATGTATATGGACATGACGCGTGAAACAGGCTCTTTTATGGCTACTACACGTAACAAAGAAATAAACATAATCACTCTCTTTCTAATGAAAACTAAATTCGCTGACACACTCTTTTAATATCAAATGTATGCAACCTCGAATCTTGTACTTCGTTTGCTATTCACCACACACGGTTGCTGTTGCATTAGTATATCAACCACATGCAAAGGTTGTATACCATCTTTTCCCGACGTGGTGGGACGTTGCTCATACTATCGATCACTGGATAGCTGTCATGTAGGTCGAATACAGTTAGTACGACCAGAAAGAATAATCAGTGTGTATATATATGTATAGCTTGTAAGCTCACATTCTTACATTGAAGTTAAAGGGGCGAAGGGGTCGGGCTTGCATAGCGGTTAGAGCGTTCGAAGATTGCTAAAAGCGGCATAAAACCATACCCACTCACTCAGTCAATCTAAAACTTCGAACCATACACACGGCTTACAAATTTAGGTTTGAAATTAATACTTCCATGTCTTTTCATTACTTTCTTCCTCTTTCCTTCATCCAAACCAGAGATGAAGACAGCATATGATCCAATAAGCCGCAGACGCCATGTCACGTTGTTAAATAATAGCTAGTGTTTAACTGGACATAATGTTTCCTTTGGAGAGCTTGGGCCCACTGAAACGCGCGGTCAGCCAAAATGTGGGCTACTGCAGAGTTTTGGACACTGTGGACGGACCGGAGAGTTGAGACTGTCAACTAATGTGCAAAAATTTTGGTTGGAGAAACGTAGTTGCCAAGGCAGCCTTAAGACAATCAGGAAATCTGCTCTGTCTTAGAACACACATAAGTGATACATGAAATCTGCTCTATCGGCCAACACCTTTTAGCCAAGGTGGAGATTTTCTCCATCCTACAACACACACGTCATACTGGAGACATTATTTAGCCTATAAAATACACTTCAAACTGGAGATCTAATCTGTACTACAGAATACACGTCATACTAGAAATGTTTTCTATATATCCTATAACACACGTCACACTGGAGATCACTGGTGATCCTTTCCGTCCCACAACTCTCACGTCATAATACTGGAGATCTTCTCTCTCTCTCTCTCTCTCTCTCTTTCTCTCTCTCTCTCTGTACACACACACACACACACACACACACACACACACACACGTACGTCACCAAAGGTATACAGTATACAGCACTGGACCTTCTACAACACACCTCCATGAATTAACTGTTAGTTTCGTACAACGCCCTGTTTGTTCTCACATACTACACGAGATACACTGTATGCAACAAGAGTTTATGCCTCCATTCTCCTTACAGGAACGATTGTGGGTTGAAACCTTTTTAACCGTTAATTTAGTCTTGACGCCTTGCTGAGGATTTTCATATGGATTTGTTGTTTAACACCATATTCAGCTATACTCCAGCTAAATAATTCCGGTCTGTAAATAATCGTGTCTGGATTAGAGAATCCAGTGACCAACAGCATGGCCATCCATACGCATTTGGGATACCACAACAGGTGTCAATCAAGTCAGTGTACCTGACAAACGGATCCCGTTAGTCACCTCTTACGATAAGCATGGGTTTGCTGAAGACCAGCTCTAACCCTGATCATTACGGGGGACTGTACTGGATGCTATTTGACGCCACTAACTGCAGTAACCACGGTATATCATGGCGTCCTGTGAATAGTCGAGTCTGGGCGAGACAATCCAGTAACTAGTCGCATGTGCAATGAATAATGCTGTCGAAATACGAACAGAAGCAGTCACAATTAAACCAACAAGTCTACAAGATATGTGTGTTCGTGGGCTCCGATTCCGTGAAGGTCCGGGTTAAAATTTGTCTTGTAACCTAAGAGGCGACTAACGGGGTTTGCTCAGAGTCGCTGCCTTGGTTAACATATGTGAATGTATCCCAGTTCCGTAGATTGATGCTCATGCTGTTGATCACTGGACCGGTCCAGACTTGATTATTTACAGACCGGCGCCTTATAGCTGGAATATATATCTGAGTGAGGCGTTAAACAGCAGACCAGACAACGCATAGCACACAATGCATATTTCCAAGTCATCAGCGCGTGACTAGTTCTAGCGGTATGTAGTAAGCACCATATGGCATAACTACAAAACAGACATATCCATTTATATATCACACATCTGTTCCATATTTTTTATTTTCCATTCAACTGAACATTCGTTTTGTGTTTTTTTTTTCTGTCAGAGCATCATTTATTTAGCCGCTTCAATAAAACTGCAGTCCTTGATGAGAAAATTGAATAAAACATTATAAAGGTTATTTACTTTATGCATATATTACTGATTAAATGGACATATTCATTACCAATGCGCGTTACGGTTGGACGCAAATGGTAGTCATTTGCACACGAATCGTTTATCACCACTCGGCCTTTTCCGTAACCAACAAGGAGGCGCTTTTCGGCTTTTCCCGGAATAACGCGAGTTGGTCACAATTGGAGACGAACCTTCTAACGCAGGTTCGGAGAGATGCGAGAAATACCGAATCGAATGTGTACAAATGTTGAAATGGACTATAGTGCGACAGGTGTTCCTATTGTTGTCGGGGTATCTAGAGTTGTCAGATGAGAACATAGGGACGAGGTGTAAAGGAAGCGGTATTGTCCGAGAACACGTTTCCGATGTTGCCTCCTCTGTGGTCTTACACGCACTAGCCGTGTACATCGTATAAATGGTTGTCGCTGACGCCGCGAGTAGTTCGTATGTGTACCACGTATATCGGCTTGTGTTGTGTTTAGTGGAGGTCGATATCCTGTCTTTTGTGGACTCACATACAATCTGTACGTGTTAAATGCTGTGTCATAAGTGAGTAGTTTGTGGTTAATGCTGCAGCACCAAGTCTGAAAAAAAATCGACATGACCGCACCAATGGTTAATAGCATGATCACTGTATTCATTATAGTCACAGACCTAACCATACCGATTCATTTAGTCGCCTGGTACACGCATATGTCGCAGGATACCTGCGTGTTAATTTGTTGTTTCTGAAGTTAGTGAGTAATTTGTGGTTCATGCTCTCGGCAGCATCCATGTTGTATCATGGCGGGCCGTACAGATAATTGGTGGGCTGGTGACTGTGTGGGGAATAGTTTCCAAAATATACTCACCACTTGGGCCAGCTATGCCTGAAAGTTACTAGCACTCACCATAATTTGAATGTAGACACGTGTTTCATCATTAAGCTGCTAATGTGAATATTTTATCAGGCCATAATCTTGTGTAAAAGTGTTGGAGGGAGCGATATATTTACAAAATGACACAACGAAAATTCACTACCCAGGCAGGCCAGTGGTTGTGGAGATGTATTAGTCCTTTTGGATTTTTAGTAGCCTTGCGGGCAAGTGGTTATTGTTCACACTGGCTGGTGGCTGATAGCATGAACAATACACTCATTTGAGTCACTGGACGTGCCCACTTGTCCACCACACAAGGGTTTCTTCATTAAGCTGCTTATGATAATGATGAACATTTTATCAGACTACAGTCTTGTATGATTTAAGAGTGTAATATAACTTAACAAGCCGGAGAGAGTGATAATTTACTAACCACTCGGGCCAGTGACTGGAAAGTTACTGGTCCGACTGGCTTTTTACTAGCCACGGGCTTGCGGACCAGCGGCTCTTTCGCACACAGGTTGCAGTAAATCTGTAAGTCTGTCTCACAGTCTGACACAGTGTGTCACCAATTACATAATACACTGTAAATTTCAAATTGGGGGAGTGCACGATACCACGGCAAAAAGAAACTTAGCCAAGGAAACAGCTAACATGTGGGATGTCGATACAGTAGGTGGTACACACCCTTAGTCTGTCTCACAATCCCTGAACCACACTGTCTCCATGCAATGCTGGAGCCCTGAATGATGCAAGTCTAGATTTCATCAGGTTTTATGTCTTCCTATCTCACTGTGGTTCATTATCAGTTGTTACGACCCAAATGGTAGTTAGTCAGAGACTGAGCATTAGTGTTGTCACATCCCCTTCGTGAAATAAATTACCCTCTCTGAACAGTTTTGAAACGTAATGCTACTGTATGTATATGGCAATAGTAACTGGACGCTCTTTGCGCCAGATAGAACAGACGAGCTGTGGTCTAATTAAGGAAATCAGACGGGACTGAACTGTGCAATACTATCCTTGGAGGTTTATCTCGTTGGTGTATTGACGTCTCCAAATATGGAGTTACGCGGTGAGGAAAACAGGGACACTATATTTGGACTGACTAATAGTGAAAAGCAAGTCATTACTTGATACGCATGATAGGGCGGGTCGTGTGTAATCATTCTGAATTAGCTCTACTCATGACAGTATGACAGTAAGGTGACACTGTATTTGTTGACTACATACCCCATCTCCCATCCCATTTTCCTCAAGGTCACACAAGCACCGACAGTGACGTGTTTGTTGTTATTTTAACACCAAAGCTGGGTGGTGGGGTAGCTCGTCACGCATAAGACCCAGCTTCGATTCCCCTCATACGGCGATGATGTGATGCCCATTTTTCTTGTTCCCCTGCCGTGATATTGCTAGGATATTGCAGAGTGCGACGTGAAACCTCACTAACATCAAGACATTCAACCATATGAGTCATTCTCAAAAGATGCAGCATTTCACGTAACAGGATTAAAACTTCAATATTACCCTCAAATTTTATCAATGTGTTAAGAAACTGATTTCTCTCTCTTTGGCAATATCTAATCTAGCTTGGGAAATTGTTTTACTACAAGCAAAAGGACCAAATACTTTTCATTTTATTCCTCTTTATAACAAGGGGCATGCATTTTGTCACGTATCCGGTTCCAAAAAACTCACATCATGCGTTTGCTTAGCACTAAATGTAGAAGATATTGTTTCTGGAGTAGCTGACAAGAATAGACCTTGTTCCCATTCCTGGTAGATGTTTATGATTTTCATGCTTAATTTTATTATTTTTTTTAAAAAAAAAAACAACAACAAAAATAAAACAAAACAAAAAAAAAAACCTCTTTCTCTTGTCTCTTGTTAACAGTTCCATAAAAGTATGAAATAATCAGTGATCTCTCATCCTGTGAAAGTGGAACTCCCTATCATGCTCATTAACAACATCTGGTTGAGAGTGGCAAACATGTGGTGTTAAGTTCGAGACAAACATTTCAAAGAAAATCACGTTGAAAAGGTAAACATCTGTTTAACAAAAAGAGTCTTTCTCTTTGCATTTGGAACCATGAGTACGACACAAGGATATTGTCTGACATGGGACGGGACTAGTCATTACGTTTTTCTGAATTTACTTTTACAATTTGTCTCTCATATAACAGTCTTTTCTGTAACAGCTATTGTGTTATATATGCATGGCGAGTGCAGATGCACTACCAATGCAATTCACTGCAATAACAAGATCATTAACCCAATTCTGCCACGGATACTGGTTATTTTCAGACCCGAATTTCTACCGCTTTGGGAAATGTGAACCGTTTACCTAGAGGAGTGAGATTCCAGTATCATGATGCTGGATTTAATTTTAGATACTTTCGCAAAGAAAAAGTGAAGAGGAAATCGAGATCAAATACACCAGATAATCACCCAGCCAGGTCTGCGTGTGTTATTCCTACATATAGATATGAACCACCCCTTGCTAACATTAATTCATAACTGTCAGCTTATCTGCAGATCCGAATTAGAATTGATCTTCATCGGGCGGTGGGGTGTCCTTGTGGCTAAGGTGCTCGGTCGTCACGCCGACGACCCGGGTTCAGTTCTGCATACCGGTAAACGTAAGCCAACTTCTGCATGGTATCCTTCGCGTGATATTGCTGATAACTGCGTAAACCTTAACTCACTCACTTTCAATCCTCGGGCGGTGAGATAGTACAGTGGTTATAGCGTTAGCTGCGCACGTCGAAGACCCGGGTTCTATTCCCTGCATGCGTACTAGTCCATTTCCGGTGTCCCCTGCCGTGATGTTGCTGGAATATTGCTAAAAGCGACGTAAAACCAAACAAACTCACTTCACCCTCAAATTTGCATATCGTATACAAAACGTCTTAGTATTGTACGAGAATAACCTGACAACTGACCATGTGAACTTTTCAATGTTACCCAGCGTTTATGTCTAATTTAACTAGGAGTCAACGCAGAGTATTTTCACACAGTGTTCAGAAAATAAAATAATCTTGATTCATAAGTGGCGTAAAGACCGATACATATGAAAACAAAATTAATATTCAACGACTATGCGTTTCAGTGAAAAGAAGCTACGCCGGCGATACATCCTGGCATAAACATATGATGCTTTTAGGGTAGAGGTGTGTCATCTGAAGATTCGATGGCGGTATAGTGAAATCGAAACGCAAAACGATGAGTGTTCTTTGTTATTGTTAAAGACACCGTCACCCCTTCGGTCCCAGTCCGTACCTTTGTCTCGCCCAGGAAATATCCCTACCATGACGCCTTCTATTTTTAGGAGTTGTGTAACACTAAAGGCACAATGCAGAGGTGCGCCTCTTGTCAGGGAGCTGTAAGTGCAACACGTGGTGCTGTTTACAAGATACGCTGATAAAGACCTCCCCGGCTTGGTTTTCAAGGACATTTGCCACTCCGAACATATATATATTCTTTAAAAAATAGGGGCTCTTAATTTTTTAAAATTTACGATTAAAAATAATTAGGAAATTTTGACATTTTTGAATGTCTTTAGAGTGCATCATAATTTGCACTTCCTTACAGCCATAGTTATTTGGAATGTAGTCGTTTTGAAAGATGATTGGTGTATGGCATGTACTTTGCATGTATACGATTTTCATTTTAAAACAAACAACTAGAAACAAACACTAACACATGTATGATGCAAGATGAGTGTCAAAATTAATGTTCTTAGTGATTTCTCGACCCTCTTGAAAAAACGTCAAAATCAGGAATGGGACCCAATGCACCTGTGCACGTGCAAATCATAATAGGGTTATAGGGAAATGGTGGTGCGTTCATAAGATGTCTGTCCTAGAAACATTTGTTAAGTTTACACTTCCTATCCAAATTGAAAGTTCATTATACCATATACATATACATATACCAAGTCATCTGTTTGTGGTGTTGCCCAGATAAATCCTGTATGACTTTGATCAGTACTTGGGCCAGACAATCCAGTAACAGACATCATAAGCATCCATCAATCCCAGCCATCAGGATACAATGACAGCAATCAAACTAAGTCAGTCCATGCTCTTGTCTACAACCGTAAGCTGCTATGGACATTAGTCCTTACTGGAATATCAGTTCAAAATGTTTTCAGAACAATCTAAAAAGATTATTTTTGTAACTTTCCAAAAGAATATCCACTAACATGGAACATTATTCATCTACAGCAATCGATATGGAAATGATATGTGTGTATACAATAATTACATAATTATTAATTAATGTAGGATTCAGTGAAAAATTTATCTTATGATTTGTTGATATTGTTTTCGACTTAAAAGCAATAAAAAATTGAGGATGTTCTATAATCGTAAAACAACGTAGTAAATGCAACATGTTCTTTTAATAAACAAAATGTAATTAGCTCTGTTTGTTTCAGAAATAATTAGCTGTTTGTGTTAATATCTTGTCTTGACAGTTGCAAAAATGTCACAAAACATCATTGAGCCTTCAACCAGGTCAGTTTCCAGTAGCGGGAAAGTAGCTTAATACAAAATCCTCCAATGATGAGGAGGCCACACACATACAAAGAGCCAATGACTGCTTGACTATGGCTCCTAACAGTCGATCAAGAGTTACTAGCCTTTGTTGATAATTAAAAGAATCAGTCATAAAATCTCCTGAATCGGCACGAGGCAGCACACTCCCTTGCCAAATTACTTCAGCTTACATTTTAACTGAAAAGTTTAACTTACCAATGCCATCTTTTGGTAGTCTGAGAGGTACATGTTTCATATTTGTTTTGGAGATGTTACATGTACAGCAAAGTGAACAAAATGATGCATAGCAAGACAATTTTTTCATGTAAGCTCAACTAGTTGAAGTGCTTGCATTTATATAGTATTGAGGGCTTGCCAAACTTTCATTTTTTAAATCATGTGTGAGCCTAGACCTTTTTCATAACGGTAGCTATGCCCCTGAAAATAAATAAATGCAACATTTTATCTGACACAATCATGTGGGTATGCCATGACATTTCATGACAAATTGACAAACAATATAAAATATTAATATGTTTTGAAGGAATAAACTCCATGAAAGTACTTTTGAGTGAAAACATGTTACAGAAAACATTACAAATGATATCGCATCTCATAACTGATTTATTATCACCTGATATGTTTGAGGTAACAAAGCTCCATGCTTTCATGTATATGTAGAAGTTACTGATATTGGACAACCACCACTTATATGACTAGCCACCAGAGGCTATGCATATCATCACAAATACACTTTCATACTTTGTATTTTCTTCATCAAGTTCTTGTTATCTTCTCTTTCCTGAAAAAAAAAAGCGAGAGCTAATACCAGGTTATTTGTGGTATGCATACCAGCAAATACACTACAAAAGATATAATTTTTTACAGAACTAATTCGCACTGGACATGCAGCAAACAAGGGATGCTGTATCTAAAAGGTGCCTGAATTCTCAATCCACACATGCATGGACATTGTGTTGTTACATGCCCTTTCCTGGAATCTCCATATGAATAAACATTAGCACTATGTGTTGTGACATATTCGACACTATATATATTCATCAAGTTGTCACCCGTCAATCAGATATTTTTCGAGCTATAAGGCACTAGATTCTGTTGGGGACTTTCCAGACTATAGTTCAAACATTCTGACAAAGTCCTCAAATTCCCTTAGAACATACAACCAAGAGGTACTGGGGAAATACTCTTCCCATAGGGCATACAACTATGAGGTACTGCTGGGGACCTACTCTGTGTTTAGGACATACAACAAAGAGTTAATGGGGGGACCTACTCTTCCCGTAGGAACATACAGCCATGAGTTACTGGGGACCTACTCTTCCCTTAGGACATACAACCATGAGGTACTGGGGATCTACTCTTCCCTTAAACATACAACCATGAGGTACTGGGGCCATACTCTTCCCTTAGGACATGCAACCAAGAGGTACCGGGGATCTACTTTCCTTAGGACACACAACCACAAGGTACTGGGGATCTACCAGACTCTGATTCCTTTGGATATACATCCATAAGGTGCTCAGGACTTTGACCTGGAACTCCAAGACATTTATCAAAAATGAGTTACAGTAATATATGCCAAAATTGAATCCCCACCTGTTGTAACTCAGCCTGTAGTATGACTCCATGTCTGGCCTCTCCACTGATGCGATTCCCCTGGTACACCAGCAGTGTCCTGGAATACAAACACTACAGTGTTCAGGCAACTGAAAGGTTGCCTTCAAACTATCCAGTAGGGAACTGGATAGTGGTTGGCAGATCTAGATACAGGTGATATTAAAGTTAGAATGAGGCTTACACTTACATGTTGCTACTTACAGAAGTATGAAGAATAGGGGTATCACCACTGTGTCTGAAAGGCACCATGTGAAAACACTTTTCAGCCACTCCACATCTAAACTGGCAACAAAATCGTTGTATGCTGATGTTGGCATGATACCAGTGCTAAATGGTCCGAAGCGTACTGTGGCATTGTGTGTCCTCCCCAGGTCTAACGTTGGACTGCAATGTGTAAATAACTATGTTCAATTGACAAGGACATCCATCTCATAAATCACTGTAAGGATCTGTACAACTTACAGCAACAGAAGACATGACATGTTATTGTGTTTTCTCCATCACATGAAATTACTTTGTCAGAATTACCCCATCACCCACAATTTTCACCATTCACCTATAATTACATTGTTTTTCACTGAAATTGTATCTCAGTTACCATATCTTCTAGTGACATCTGACATGGCTGCTCTACCATCCAATGATAACAGGCACAGTTATTATACTATCCAATGATAACAGTCATACTTACCCCACCATCCAGTGATAACAGACACATGAGTTACCTTACTGTCAAATGATAACAGGCACAGTTACCCTACCTTCCAATGACAAGCACATCAGTTAACATACTTTCCAATGATAACAAGCACATCATTTAGCCTACCTTGCAATCTTAAAGGCACAGTTAACGTACCATCCAGTGGTAACAGGCACACTGTTACCCTAGTATCCAGTGAAAACAGGAACAGTTACCCTACCCTCCAGTGATAACAGGCAGTTACCCTACCTTCCAATTATAATGGCAACAGGAACAATGATACAGAGCAGTGAGAGGAGGAGGAAAGTCATGAAGAAGACAGTGTTGCGAGACTGTGCCCAGCGCTTGATCGGTGGCATGCCAGTGTGTTTAATGATGCCATACATGAGGAAGAAGAAGACCAGGTCGGACAAAGTCCCGATCAGAGGCAGGACAGGACATGCCAGAGTACCAATCTGAAATAGATAGCAGTTGACGCTTGGAAAATCCAAACAGAAACAATCCAATCATATATTTCAAATTCAACATCAAGCATATTTTATCCCCTTGAAACTCACATACCATCTCAAACTGACTTCAGCAGCAGATATAACCAGGGCAATATCACAATTTAGCGTTCTTATTTAATTGTTATGTCATCAGTTATCATGACATCACAATCAGATGACAATACTAATCCCTCAGCCACAGAATAATTGTTTATTACCTGGAAGAAATGATTTGGTATGATAATTGGAATCTCACCCTTTTGTCTTTTCTCAACTTGAAGCATTAAACTTTTTCCAACTAATGTTGACATCTTTGAAATGAAAAGACTCTTGCACAATTCTTAGCAAAAAATCCAATTTAAAAGACATTTAATATTCAATGGTTTTTCACCATATAATTCAATTTCCTTATAAGACAGACAAAAAGCAAAACACAAGCTAAATGCTCTAAAAATTGTAGTAGGTACATGACAATAGTGATGCAGGTCATTTGTGTAAGTTGATCAGGCAACAGTTCTGAATAAAGGCTTACCCAGATAAGAGCTTGTCTGTAGATGAGCACCAGAACAGATGAAGAGATGTTAAACTCAGACTTTTTCATAGTCCAACAGTATCCGATGAACTTCAGCAGTACATTGGCAAGTGTCTACCAACAAAAGTTTAACCCAGTCATGATGAAGTGATTCTCATCACATGAACTTCAAATACAGTTTGTTTGCAATCACAATATAATTTGACATGTTTACTAAATTCAACATTCATTAAAAGCCACTACAATTCACAGTTAGAGTAACTGGGGTAGCCTAGAGGTAAAAGCCTGTGATACTGAAAGGTGGATACTGTATTTCCTCTATTAAGCGCTGGGTTTTATTATGGGCTGGGGGATAAAGTAGTGCTTTAAGAAATAAGTGCTGGGCCTCTGATAAGTGCTGGGTCTCATGAACACTTGGTCTAAAAATAAATAAATTAAGGAATGGTCCCTGAAATGATTACTTCCTGTCATCCACAAGGCACAGACCACATGGTTGAAATTTATTTATTTATTTATTTATTTATTTATTTATTTATTTATTTATTTATTTATTTATTTATTTATTTATTTATTTAACCTTCTGACCCTAATGGTATAAAGAAAGAAGAAAAGAAGTATATCATGAAATATCACTCATATCGTTTGCTATATACAAAACATTACAAAGTGTTTACTGCAGTGATTATAGCCATGTAGTCTGACACGGTTCCATTATATAACGCGTTAGTCTCTACTTTTTCATGCTGGATTTCAGTGGAGGTTTTTTTGTTCTCAAACATACAAAGTTATCTAACTTACATGAATGATTGTGTCCATAATGACAAGTTTGTACAGCTCCTGACCAATCACAGTCCCTGTACAATGGATGCTGCTGGCCTTACCTGGCTGGAATGCACAAATATATCCTGCTCAGACCAACTTTGTTCTTATTATACCAGTGCATGAAATAAGACCGCCCAAGGCAACCTAGATTTCTGACAGATGGTCTAAACTTCAAGTTAGCCAGTCTGATGGTCTGATAAAAAATTTAGATGTGCCATACATCAAAATATGTTCCTAATATCTTTCTGTCTGTTCTGGTTAAATCCATTTCAAGCTGGCAACATTTTGAAGTTCCCAGCCCTGATGTCTAGCTGGGTTAATGGATTATTTCATACACTGGTCATACACATGATTCTGGTCAAGAGGATCTTTGCTTTTATTGCCAGAATCAGCAATACGTCAACATATATGCTGGCTGCTTGTAAACAGCATCTGATTTGGGGTTCAGACAATCCAGTGATTGATATCATGAGCATAAATCCACCTAGTTGGATATCTGAACATGGATCTGAAATTCAATCCTACCAGTTGCCTCCTAGGACAAGGATGGGTTGATGAAGACAAAATCAAAACCAGCATCCAGTTATTGTTACCTGTAGGTACTGTTGGGAATAATAGAAACCCGATCCACCATCAGCTATCAGAGGGCTAGTAGTGAGCAATTATTGATTATAATTGAAATATATATCTTTTTAATGTAATCACCAACTTTAATGGTTTTCAAAATTTTACACCATGTACATTCTATCTGAGATAAGATCACCATAGTAAGTTGTCACAATAGGAAATTGTCTATTTTACTCACCTCATTTTCATTTTGTGAATTTACGATATTATACAAGGAGACAATGAGGGCAAACAGATTGGCCATTCTTAAGGTGAAGATTCTCACAAGAGTAACATTCAGTTCAATCCTTCCACTTGCATATTGCTCCATCTTAGGTAGCTGAAAATGAAATACCAAAAAAGCTTGTGTTGGTTATCACACACAATATGCAGATCAATAATCAGAACACTGTTGTTGATCAATAATAAGTGACTGTCATTGTAAAACCCATCACACATTTTACAGAGTCCTAATAACAGGACACAATCATGACATAGTGGAAACAAAACATACTGATTAATTCTGTGACTAAGAGGATCAAGGATACTTCCTCTTGAGACATGCATGTAGGTTGTTACATCAGAGTTTTATGATTCAGGAAAATTCATCTCTTTATATCTTGATTAAGACATATACCAATAAGAAACATACTTTCTAAAGCTGAATTTGATGCTTCATTTTTAATGAACAGTATTCCAGTCAAATCATGCCATGTTAAGGAGAGTGAGTGAGTGAGTGAGTGAGTGAGTGAGTGAGTGAGTGAGTGAGTGAGTGAGTGAGTGAGTGAGTGAGTGAGTGAGTGAAGTTTTGCACTGCAGTCAGCAATATTCGAAACATATGGCGGTGGTCTGTAAATAATCGAGTCTGGAAGTTGTCAAAACCGGCACCTGTTCAGTCTGGCAAGTTGTCAACACTGGCATAAAATCTGTCCCATCCGTGACTTGTACATTTATCACTAGCCCTACAATCCGGCACACCCTCTAACCAGGATTATTTCTTCAGTCTCAGTGAGTGCCGGTTGAGACAGCTTCCACTGCAATTTCTTACTAATTAATGTCTGTTCATTAAAATACACTAAGGAGTATAAGGCCTTCAAAGGCTGGAAGTTCTTTTCGTATAATAGAAGCCTTATTAAACAGTCCGCAGTCCAGTTTGCAAAATCTTCCCCAATTATTACAAATGCAAATAATAGCATGGCTCTAAACATTGAGCTGCCTTGACACAACTACGGCCAAAATGTGAGGTCAGGGCAACTACCTGGACCATATCGTCACCTGAGAACCAGAGAGTCCCCAAAACCTTGTTTCGAAATAAACGACCCTAGGGATTTGTATATCTGTGATTTAACTAATGTTATACCTAATCATTTGAAACTTTGTATAGAGATGCAGTATGTCATATAGAACAAGAAAAATCATCACATATCACTGACATTGATGACAAAAGCCTTAAAGAATCAAAATATTGATTGGAGATAGAACAATTGTCTAAATTCAATGGTACTTATATTTACATGTGGTTCCAGAGTGTTCTATGTGCCTCTAAAGGCATTAATGGCCAGGAGAAACACACAGAAGATTAAGTTGCTCATGAACACTCTGTCTGTAGGAGTCATGAACTTTAACACTGAACTTATGTCTGAGTTCCATCATAGGAATCATTGTGCACATCTTCTGCAGCAGTTACCAGAGCTAAAACGTGATCGACATCAAATACTTCAGACATAATTTAGCCTGTACCAACAATCAACAAATTCTTCCTCGATAAAGTATGCAAACACAGCTTCAGTAAATGTGTCATCCAAGCTCAAATAAAGAAAAAAAAAAAACTATAGAGAAGAGAAGAATGCAATGTTTAAAAATTCAATGCACTCATCTAGAGTGAACTTTACTCTAAATGCCTCATGTTATAGAATTTGTTCTTGAACTGAATGTTCTCATCAACATGCTGGGCGTGACCTGTGTATAATTCACATTGAGGTGTTCCAGGTTTTTGCATGATTTTATAAATGGGTACAGAGTTCAATATTTAACAGTAAGAAACATGTGATTTATGTAAAACCATCGTAATGCTTCAGCCTACAGCAGACCTGTTACAAATATGTAATCTGTAACTGATAGTGGGCAGTTAACATCAGTGAATGGAATTTGTAAAAACCTGAAGTAACGTGACCTTGAAAGGAGAGCTTGCAACAGAGTATATGTCAGTTGGAGACTATGAAATTTAGTGTCTTTCCAAATTTGTGAGGAATTCTGGATTAGTTCATTAAGGTATTTGCACGCTCTACACACATTCAAAAGTAAATCTTGTATTTGTACAGAACTTCTAATTTGAATGATGATCTCTTCTGATAGTTTTGTCAGCATTTGTCAACTTTATTCAGAACTGCAAAAGATATGAATGTATTTTTTTTTAAATCCGAAAACGATGTTCTATGTCCTTGGTACACAGTAAGAAAAACACTTCATATATTTAGAACCAGATTGTTCTATCTCCATTTCAAAACTGAACGGGATATTTCTGAAAATCTTACATTCATAATAATATTTATGAAAAGTGAAAAAGCATCCTGAATGTTAATTATTACTTGTGTAGCATTTTCTTAACTTAATGCTTAATGTTTTAAGAAAACAGCGTCAGAACGTTACTCACCATTTCATTGTGTCTATATAAGGTCTTAGGTCCAGAGTGACTCCTATCTCCATGTCATGTGATAAAATGGAGCCTTTCAATTAGTTAGTGACACAGACCACCCTGGAACTGAATAGATGTTTTATTTCTGGAGATAGAACCTATGTTATTTGTGAAAAAAACCCCACTTTCTAAGGCACATACAGCCATGAAAGTTTATTTGGAGATTGAATACACACCAATACTTATCCTAGACACCTCAGTTTTCACCACAAGTGAAGATAGAACACTCTGGTTCTCAGGCGACGATATCCATTTCAAATATTTCAGTGATCAGTGTCACATTGATATACACCAGTGTTGGCTCAAAAGAGGGTTTTGGAGTGTTTTGACTCATCAAATTCAGTAAGGACCCCCTCTATTTTACATCTGCCCATCTATTTAACATTGGAGAGGGTCCAGAAACATTATTTTCATCAATTTGGACCCACTCAAAATTTCACCCAAATCTAACACTTATACACTATTGACCATGGTCTTTTCACACCTTTTTTTTATGTCACTGAGACAGTAGCTATTTTGTCCTTCAAAACATTTATACTTGCACAAGTCCATGGAGTGGGGTGAGTGAGTGAGTGAATACAGTTTTACTTTGCTTTTAGCAATTTTCCAGCAATATGCAGGTGACACCATAACTGGTCTTCACACATTGTAGCCATGTGGTAAATTTGAGCCCGGGTCTTCAATGTGATGGGCTAACATTCTAACCACTAGGCTACCCCGAGCCTCACCAATGGAGTGGAAGATCCAGAATGTTGCTTGTGAAGTAATGATTAACATTTGCTGTTGTGTGATTGGTACTTGGTCCTCATTCTAATTCATTAGGACTTTCATAAACTGACCAGACATGATGTCTTTATCACTTCAGTATTTTCCATTGTTTTAGTCAATGATAACACAAGGTTGTAACAACATAGTCAAAACATATCTTGACAAGCCCTCTAACATGACATGGAGGAGATGCAGTAATTAAGGTAATTTGGGATGATTATCTGCATTACAAAATAAATAAATATGTTTTTTTTTAAAAAAAGAAAACTTAAACAAATAAGGTTCAAGATATGCTATACATGTAGATCACAGCTTTGAAACTTTACCTTGCCATTCATTATCACCAGTATCATCATATCGTTTAATTCAAGTGTAACGGCTTTAGTTCCCAAACCCAACTACATTTGTGCAGGCAAACTGGAAAGTAGGCAAAATGCGATTGTTGGCAGAATGAGATTGTAGGCAGAATGGGATGTAGCATCAGAGGACCTTGTAGAGTGTTTACCTGATTGAGACAGAGTGGTACGATCATGTTGATGAGGCTGAATGAGATGGGAGTGATGTAGGTCTGGAAGCCAGGCAGGTACTGCAACAACACAGTGTTACTAGGGATGTTACCATACCAACATCCATCTCTCATAAATATTTGTGCAATAGGATGCCATGTATTTAAATATTTGTATAATTTCCTTTGCAGTGTTTTAAAACATATGCTAGAATAACAAAAAGTACTGAAAAAAGGAGCACAATGATATTACAGGTAAAAGAAAATATACCATTCAAACAAAGTAGGGGAGACTGGGTTTACAAGATTGATAAAATGCAAATGAAGTCACAGAGGAAAAAGATGAAGAAGAGAAATTTAGAAGAAATGTGACAATTTATTCCATTGTTTTGGAAACATTTCATCTGTATAGGTTTATATCACATTTTCTCATATGCATTGGCAGTGACTAGTGGTATGCTCACAAAATGGAATATCCCCTGCTTTTATTGAATGGTAGAGTACTAATGGTAAACTGGGTATAGTAAACATGGAGTCCCACAACCCTCATCTCCATTCCCATTGCTTGTCAGTCTATCCTGGGTCTTGTACATTTTGAAACCTCTTGCAGTGACTCACTTTACAAATTCCTTTCTCCAATAAATCTGTGGCAAATCTCCTCAAGTCAAATATTTATACTGTTTCATTACATTATGAATATGTTTGTTGATTAAGACCACATTCAGCAATATTCCAGCTATATGGCACAGTTTGTAGATAATCTGGTCTTGACCAAATATTACAGTGATCAATAGCATGAACATCAATGCAACTGGGATATGATGACATGTATCAATCAAGTCAGTAAGTCTGACCACCAGACCCCATCTGACCCCTCCTATAACAAGCATGGGTTGCTGCAGAAGGCCAGTTGTAACCAGGATCTTCATCAGTGTGTATGTGTGTACATATGTATCATGTTTGAATATTATAGGACAGTGTGTCTTACCTGTTCCACTCTGACATCGTTGATGATGATGTGAAAGTCAGTGGTGAAGTTGACAAAGATGACAAGGTAGACGATTCCTGTACAACCAGCTCCCACTAACACTCTAGGACACATACAGAAATTGAGTATACTACCTAAATGTATCATTCATATATATGTCACTAATGTCGACCCTGGAGTTCAACCTTTTACTCTTTTACTCAAAGGCCTTTTACTAGCAAACAAGAAGTCAGGCTGGTGCGGAGAATGTATTTATGACGAGTAGGCGGTGCAAGGCAATGAGCAAACCCATTTGGTTTGTTAAAGGTATAGCAGTTGGAGGTTTGTGCACTGTGATGGAGTGCAGGACAATTGATTCCATGCCTGTCTCAGTGAATTTGCTGAGACAGGCCATGCGCTTCATCCTTCGTACTACACCTGATTGCTGACAAGCTGAGGCTGCTTCACTTACAATGTTATCACAAGATCAAACCAGAAAATTCCACAGAACATTATTTTTTTTCAACACTCAGGCATGAAAAAGTGTTTAATGACTTTGTCCTGTTAGTTTTGTATGTCTAAATCAGCAGACTGGAATACTGTTTGTTGTTCAGCACATCAATATTACAGCCAAACTGGGGCAGTCTGTGACTATTCAATATCTTGAAATCAACTGTATGTACATGTTTAAGTCTCCTCAATTTTGATGCAATGACATGTCAACCAGGTCAGTGAACCTCACCAGCCAATCACAAGCTTGGGTTGCTAAAGACCAATTCTAAACTGGATCTCCACAGATCAGCAATATTCTACCTATATAATGGCAACCTGCAGATATTATTTAAGCTTTGAACTGTGATTGATATCATGAGCAACGAGTCAAGTAAATATAGTAGGTGAGTGAGTTTTTTGTCGCTTTAGCAATATTCCAGCAACATCACCAGTAGTGGGCTTCACACATTGTGCCCATGTGGGGAATCAAACTCGGGCCTTCAGCATGACTAGCAAACACTTTAACCACCAGGCTACACCACTGCACCTAGTAAATATAGTAACTGAATCATGATGATCAACCAAACGTATAAGTGGTTGAAAGATTTACTGGAATTTTCACTCATTTAATGACAATAACTGAAGTGTGTCTTATGCTGGGAAAATTATAATATTTGTCAGTGTGTATCAGGGTTTTGTTAATCAACTAAAATGGAATTCAACCAAATATGTCTCAAGCATTACATGAGAAAAAAGTTATCAAGTGAAAATATCTGCATTTTAATAAGATAACTATCCAACCATACTCATAGCTTGATTTCAGTAGTGACATCACCATCTCAACCCTGCCAGGTTAAATTTTAGTGTATCAGCCATACAGGATGCAGGGGACAGGCAGGGCCATGGGCCATTTTGCACATTAGAATGAAAAATGGCCCATTAAAATTTGGAAGTTTACCATTGATACAAGAGCATTGGCCCATTCTAAATTCCGAAAATGGCTTATAATTCTGAAAATGGCCCACTGTCAACGTTCTCTTTCCCAATACCTGAGGATGGAAAAGATTTGATTGTCTTTTTGTTGTTTAACACCACACACAGCAATATTCAAGGTATTTTGCATCAGTCTGTAAATAACTGAGTCTGGAACAGACAAAACAGTGATCAACAGCATGAGCATTGATTGACACAATGACATGTCAAGGATGAAGGAGAAGCTGCGGTAATGTTTGAGTGTGGATGATTTATACATAAAGTGACACTGATTTGAGTGTTCAAAGTATCAATAAATTACTAATTATTACTATATATTCAATACATATTTCAATAAGTACTAGCATCAAAATTCCGTGTCTGCAGCTACTTATAATTACCTCCCTTTAATCAATATGTGAAGGCTGATCTACCTGCCCATCTGTTGTGCAATTTAGTTATGGTAACCTTTACTAATTTAAATATTTCTGAGGCAGTGGATAATTAATTTAGGTTTGACTCTTATATATGCATAAATACAGTCACATAGAACACACATATTGTCATTAGCGCTATATATGACGAGGATGTCAGTTCTATTAATTACAACAGAACGAAGACAAAATACACAATATTCAACAAAGATGAAAAACGACAGAAGTCTGAAACAGGAACACGAAAACTCACAACAGAACAAAGTTAAGAACTGGCATATTTACAGTGTAATAAACCAAGCTGTCATTCGCCGAGCATAAACTTTGCATTTTTCTTTCCTTGTCCAATTTTCAGTTAAATCAGCAGCCTTGGCACCATGTAAGTTATCCTACAAGGAAACAGTGAGAGGGTGAGTGTATGTCATTTAATGCTACAGTCAGCAATACTACAGTTATAATATCACAGTGGTGACCTGTTAAATGTGAACAGGAATTTGTTGTGGATGTCAAACCAAGTGTGTGTGATGGGTAAATTGAAAAGGTATGATACTGTTAGGGCTGTAACAATGCATCAAACTACTGATGGCTTGCAATTGTTGAGTTTCCAATACCAATTAAGCCATGGTAGAAATGAAAAATTATCGAAGCATCAATATTAAATCTATTTCTTTGGGTTTTTTCACTGTTTGGGTGCATACTTGCAGATTCACTGAGTTTATTATAACTGTTACGTGATCTGGGTTGCAAGTCTCTTGTCAGTTATTAAAAGAAACTGAAACTACTTAAAATATTTATTGAAAAGATGTAATACCTTCAAGCTGCTAGCAATACCCTTGGACAGGTTGACAGAGGCTTCTGGTGAGCTTATGCTATGGTCCCATGAGGTGAACGTGATCAGAGCGAAGCGAAACCTGGCCCTCACAGACTCCGACTGGCTTGGCTGCATTCCACTGGCCATGCTGAACTCAACATTTCAATACAATACCAACTTGTATTCTAGACTCAGCCCAAGGGTCACAGTTCGAGGTTTGTTATCAATATTACAGGTCAATCTTCTTTTTAATATTATGATGCTAGAAACCTTAGAATCAAGAGTTGAAATCCTGGTTCGGCCAGCACTATGGTATATTAACCAGAGGTGAGCCTTTTCCATAGATGTGCAAGATTCTGTTGATTTGATCATGCAGGGGTCAATGGATTTGGCACTGGGACCTGCAGCTGCAACACTCCATGCTCATTTTCTTCTCTTCTCTCTCATTGCCATTCTCACCCCAATTAACTATTAGTACAATACATATACAAACACATGTAGTGTTTTCATGACAGGGATTCACAGGCAATGAAGTCAAAAATCACAATATTATTCAAAATAACGTCATTATTTATTATTCTTAAATTCTGACTGATTGTGAAAATTTCAATTTAAATTGGAATTTTTAATGCCCTATCTGCCAAGTTTGGACTGAATATCAGTATTTAATCATGTCTAGATAAAACCCTACTGTGATGACATCATTGTCAAACCCACCTTCTAAGTATAAATAAAAGACTTCCAAAATATGTGACGATGATCATGGAGAGGTAGGCAAGGCCAGTGTGGTAGGACTGGATGTGTCTTGGTATCTGCAGGTGCCCTGCCCCTAGCTGGGGAGAGTAGGCACAGAAGAACACCCATGACTCTCCGACTGGACCCTGACAACAGATAATGTCACTATATTTTTCAACAAAACTTGGCCGATATATCAAACAGATCCTGACTCCTTGCCTTACACTACTTATGATATTTGGCATTTATATGTCTCTTGATTACCATGGAAACAGAGTACAGTCTGTGATCATACCTGTCCGTCCAGCAGGTTGGCGTAAGAGAAAGAACTGTTTATGACTGCGTAGTTGAAGGTCACGGCCGTAGGCAGGACAATGAATCCCAGCCATACTACAGCCAGAGCAACGTTCAGTAATATCACCCATCTAGTGAACACGAAGAAAGTGCCAATTCCAGATCCAAAGTTACCTGGGAAAGATGTTTTAAATGAAATGGGAACAAAATTATTCTTAGACACAAAGCACTGAATAGAGTACCTGAATATATTTATTATTGCCAATATGTGTACAAATACTTAAGCACTAAACTCTGTTAGCACTTTGAGCACACTTTAGTGTGCAGTTTAGCACAACACAAGAATATTATACAATACAAGAATACATATTATTATTATCATCCATTCGTATAACAAAAGTTTATGTAGTTACCCAATTTGGCCCTTGTAGTTTCCATACTTGTAATTCCTTAAATTTGTTTATTATTTCAATGACTGTAGGCACTGAACACTTGAACAAGTGCACAAAGGTGCATGGAACAACTTTTTGTGCAGCTTCATATTGGTATCAGCATGACATTTATATTGAAATCTACAGGATCTACTGCACCAAAATCAGAATTAGCAATGACGTTTCTGTAAACAGAAATTAGTGCAAATTGAAACATCTGGCAGCTGTGGAGAACTTGGTGCAATTTGTTTGTATTTTTTAATGGTCTATCCATCCAGTATTTAAAAGGGACCATAAATTTCAATATGACAGATATTTTCAAGTGAGCAGCATTTGGTTCAGAGTGAGTTTAACCACCAGTACTGAAGAAGTGAGTCAATTCTTTTCAATGATGCTTTATGACATATGTACATATAACTGATTGAGTTGTGACGATTAATCGATATGCAAGTTATCGCGATTCAAGAGCTGCATTGATACGATTGTCATGTATCGATTTAACATGATACTTACATACTTAGCAGTCTACAAAAACACTGTCTCCCCTTCTATTTAGATTTTCATGGAAAATATTGCCATGGACATGCTCCGACTGAGATAATTTTCACAAATTTATTTTGTTATCTGTGCAAAAAAGCCAGTTGTGCCAATCTTGATCCCTGCTGTTCCATTTTTTTGGAAAACACTACTTTACTGACACATGCTAAACATTTTTAATAAAATGTCTTTGATGATGACATGTTTTAGTTTTCTTGGGAGAAGAATACCTTCCCTGAAATGATAACATAACAGCACATTATTTCCAGTACTTTTATTTTTCTGTATACAAGGACAAAATATCGTGATGCGTATCGTATCGTATGTATCGGGCTACCAGTATCGTGATACGTATCGTATCGTGGCATGGGCGTATCGTCACAGCTCTAGCTGATACAGAGAACATAATAATATTGCTGTTTCAAATTTCACATTAAATTGTATAAGTATACTACTCAAGACACGTTATGGAACACTTACATTCGCACTTGAAAGAAAATAGGAACAAGCAACAAAGACGTGTGCAAAATGCATTCTTTATTAAATGTACAGAAAGGGAAAATCATAAACAATCCGTATAATTTCATGGCGTGAACCAAGTGGTGACATCAGTAATGTCACTGGGATCAACACTGAAAATCAAGGCTCTGAGAGACGTCAGAAACATGTGACCTCCCTAACAGCCACACATGCAACACAACAACGCCTCATGGAATTTAACTATGTTTATAGTGCTCTAGCTCTATGTTCAGTGGATGAAACAGCAACAGACTCACTAGCCTGTGGCCAGTAAAGCTCAACAGTCACAGGCCCGACTGCTAGTGAATTCTTCATGGGGTCCTTTTATAAATATATCACTCTCTCTGACGTGTTAAGTTATAATTCACTTATAAATCCTGCAAGATTACATTCTCTTCCCACAGTGGTTACTTGTCATATCTTCCTACGTAACCTCTGTTCTAATACGACCATTTCATGGTGAGTGTTCAAGACTCGTGATTGGAGGCAATCAGATTTAGGAGTGCAATCAGCGACCTTGTTTCAAGAGTGATCGTTTGCAAGATCTCTGTAATTTCCGGATGCATCATGAAAACTAGAACCTCTTCCCGAGCGCGATACTCAAATGTTTCTTCTAGACAGAACTCAGTCATGTCATATTTGTTTGTCCACATTGCTTGCATTTGTCAAGTTGAATCTAGGTCGATGTAACACGTGTTCTGATTGGACAGAAAAAAGGGAAATAAATCTGCTGCCATTTTTTGCTGCTAGGGGATTTTATGAGAACCACTAATTATGGCCGTATTAGAACAGAGGTTCGTAGGAAGATATGACAAGTAACCTCTGTGGGAAGAGAATGGCAAGATTATGGCCTGATAAAAACATTCAACACATCAGGAGCATAATGATGATATGTGTCATGCTGATAACATCTTCTTCTCATCTGTTATTGTAATCTTTTGCTTAGTCTCTACATTCAAAGTATTATCGTGTGGGCTAGTATCTTTCAAGGATAGCTAGCCTGACTGGCTAACAAAATTTGGAAACTATTTCACACACTGTCTGTGGGGTAGCCTGCCACTCCAGACTCGGCCACTGAGCAAACTGATGCAGATGTTGATGGTGCACAGCGTGCACAATGAGGCCATCTCTGTAGCAAACAGCATTCAGATTCCTGTTGATGATGTACATAATGGTTCTGTGATGAAAAGAGAAGGTGTCTGTAGAGTGCCGTCTGTAGATAATAGCACACCTGTCAGTACCCTGCAGAGGACAGCAATTTGTAAGAGAAAAGAACTGGTGGCCACTGTTGTCTTGTACACTGTTGGTGATGCCATGTACCTGCATCTCTGGATGTTCTGTGACAAGGAGGAAGACGTGGTCTAATAGCTTGATATCGGGGCTGGAGGTTTCTTTCCCTTATATAGCTTCTAATGGTTTGGTCACTGACATTTATTCCTGTAGCAACCCTCAGTTGCTGTTGAAGGTTTGCTTTGATGGTACTCCTATTCAATGCTTCAACAGCAAGGCACTCGTCTTCCCTTCCTGTTGTCACACGATGGCAATAGCTCCTCACCTTTGTCTCCCACATACTGTCTGGGATTTTGGAATCACCAATGCAATCCGTAAATGGTGGATGGGTTAACTTTTAACCTCCGAGCAGCTTCCCACCGTGAAATGCCCTCATTTAGCCATCCAATAGCTCTAGTTCTTTCGTCGATCATGATCTATTGATGTTGCAGCATATTGAACAAGTTGATGCAGTTTCACAGCTAACTGCCTTTTCAAGGCGAAATTTCTCACACAAACTGCTTGTGGTTCGTGGTTTATGAGGATGAGAGAGCAAATCCACATCCTCCATTTTTACGGCAACAGTAAGAGAGCGAGATTGTGACCAAAATTTCCATGAAAAAGAGACAATGTTAAATTAAACCTTCACGAGTCCATTACCATTCAAATTCTTTGCTCTGGTCATCAAGTCACTTGACTAAGTGTAGTGTTCCTTTTCAGTATGTCAGCCATTGTCCAACTTACCATTCCAGCTAACATGGCAACAAAACACCACTGTTCAGTAAATTGTTTTGATTGAGTATATATGGGAAAGCATTTGGTTGTGTGTAACCTACCTAGATACAGTCACAGTAAACCCTTTCCATGTGATATGCCTGTCTTTGTTAATGACTTACTTTCCATGTCTTTAATGTATGACTTGAACACAGGCAGCTCCCAGTGTTTGTTCTTCCTTCTCCTATACCAGGTCTGAAAAATACCCACACAGGGCAAGTACAAAATAGTCGACATGTGGACAAAATGGATGAAACGTTTTTTCATTAAGTGCCTGCAAGCAGCTTAGCTGGTATTTGGCACTATATAAACAGATTATAAAAGTAATAAATGTTATTTCACAATGTATTTGTTCCCATATTGTTGGTAGGAAAATGTAGCAAGCCATCACATAAACCATCCAACTTTATACCTACAGCATATGTTATATTTTGTGATAATCTAAATGTAGTTTGTAAGATTTTGTAACGCCACTTAGATTACCTGACAAAGGCCCCCATTTGGCATTTCTTTGTCTGGATCGATCAAAGGATTAACCGATAACACGCTGATGGATTAATTAGTTTTATGGGGATTAAAATGGGGGATTTGTCAAAAGGTAGTGTTTATGTATGTACATTTACTAATCTATATTGAATACACTCTGTCGTGTCTGAGTCTATGTAAAACAACACCCTTCTTTCAAAGGAATAACCGCGAATACAACGATTGATTGCTCATTATTGGCTAACTAAACTAAATAACTTTTTAAAAAGAATGACGCACACTATGCAATTAGTTGCCAGGTGTGCTATCTTGGGTAACCAATGAAACTATACAGCAATGTGAAAAACCTGAAACGATACATCACGTTTTCGTATATTAGACTGTTAAAAGGCACATCACTTGGGAACTTTGCAGATGAATTATATATCACTTGTCTTTGTGGATATTGATGGATACATTCCTCGAAGAAGGTAATAGCCTGACATTGCTCCTATAACTTTAATTTTCAATATTTGCATTTTTGTTTTTAATAAGTTGTCGTAGCTTTCAACAGAATCATTGTTTTCGTCGTTAAGTGTAATGATGCAGACGACATACACTAGGACGTGCGTGCAAATTAAGATTCATATAGGAAAATTATGAAATGTCTACATATTACATTCCTGTTATACATTCACAGATCGCTTCTTTTTATTAAGTTGCAAGCAAATGCATGCAAGCATGATTATAAAGTAATTAGGATTATGAGACCAAGTATAAAGACGTATATTGACAAGTGTCTACATACTGGAGAGTGAATGTTACAAACCAAGTAAATTTAGCAAATGAAAAAATTTATCGCACAGTATTTTCACTTCGACCCCAACCTCGCGTAGGTTATATTACAGGTTGTGTCATGCAAACTCCTTTTGGTAATGATTCAAATACATATTTATGTAGTTTTGATTTTCTAATTTGATGAGAACAAACCATGCATAATCTCATTAATTCAAATGGATTTGACTTCACGATTTTCAAAAATGGCAGCGCCCTGTCTTGGGATGAATGCTATTTAAGTTTGTTTTCACCGACTTATAAAGGGACAATTACTTTTTACTGGTAGTAAAATATGTATTTCATTGATGAAGAATAGGATTTTGCATGACATTGCTAATAACATAACAATTTTACTCCTGGAAATGAGGTGGAGATCAATATAACATTGCTTGCAATATAAATGTCACTTCGACCCCCACCTTGCTTACTTGGAAGAAGTCCTTATGTTAAAAGTTGTGTCATGCAAAATCCTTTTGGCCATGATTCAAATGCATATTTAACTACCTGTAAAAAGTAGTTTTGATTTTCTAACTTGATGAAAACAAATCATAATTTCAATAATTCTAACGGACTTTAGCCTGTGACTTCACGATTTTCAAAAATGGCGGCGCCCTGTCTGAGGATGAATGCTATTTAAGTTTGTTTTCACCGACTTACAAAATCAAAATTACTTTCTACCGGTAGTAAAATATGTGTTTTATTGATGGACATTAGGATTTTACATGACATTGCTTATAACATATCAATTTCAGTCTTGGAATCGGTCAATAAAAGGGGTCAATATAATATTACTGACGATAATATTGTCACTTCGACCACAACCTCGTTTCCGAGGAAGAAAGTGATATATCCATGCAAAATCCTTTTGGTCAGCAATGTGTAGTAAGCAGTCTTGATTATATAAACTCGATGAAACTTGAACTCCATTTTCTATCCTGGAAGTGAGTGAGTGAGTGAGTGAGTTTAGTTTTACGTCGCACTTAGCAATATTCCAGCTATATGGCGACGGTCTGTAAATAATCGAGTCTGAACCAGACAATCCAGTGATCAACAACATGAGCATCGATCTGCGCAATGGGGAACCGATGACATGTGTCAACCAAGTCAGCTAGTCTGACCACCCGATCCCGTTAGTCGCCTCTTACGACAAGCTGAGTCGCCTTTTATGGCAAGCATGGGTTGCTGAAGGCCTATTCTACCCCGGGACCTTCACGGGTCCCTGGAAGTGTGGTTGGGGGCGAACCATCCGAGTTAGTATATACCACAGGCTTCCACAAAGCTCACTTCACACACACTAACAGCCAATTTAAGCACAAACTACGGAGTCTGGTGGAAATCTCTGCATAGTGACACCATCACCCGACCCCAAGGAACAATTGACGGCAACACAACAATTCGGCATGTCTTTCTTGACGTCGAGAAATAAGCAAAATGACGAGCTTCCTACACATTTTCTACACATTTAACAAGAAATCGTTCCTTCTATGATGTCACTGTAGGGCTCTGATGACAGGGTTACGTAACCTGTCTGCGATGTCGCTCTGCGGGCGAGAGAGAAGCAGACGGCTTTTTAGCAACTTATAAACGCTTGGTATTAATAAACCACAAATTTTTTTTTTTAAAAATGGTGTTTCATTTATGACTCACCAAAAGTCTTTCATATGCAGTGATAAAAAGAGTACCAAAAAATTGAGTTCAGTGGTCCTTTAAAGTGTCCCCTCACTAAAAAGGTAAATGAAGCACACATAAAATCATGAGTTGTCTCCCTTTTCTTTACCATTCAGTTGTATGATTTGTATGCACTCCAGAACATACGAGTGCTAAAGATTATAACTGTTAAACATAGTATCATCTGGCATGACTTTCTTACAATTATTTACATTAGATAAAAAAGTTGCTTTTAAAAACACTCTCTAAAAACCTGTTTCTTGATTTGTGACACAAATGACAAGGAGTGGTAAAGTGTAACAACAGACCAATGCATATATCATTCATTACTAAATGACTTGACTTGTGGAGACTAATACTTACTGATTAGAATTTTCAACTCGGCGGTCTTGGAAACTTTATGCCAATTATGTAAATGTTGCCAGCCCATTTTCAAAGTTTGTGAGTTACAGAAAAGTGGGTAAGCAGCTGTTTCTAACATTATCTGGCATGTTGTATGCAGTGATGAGTCAGACACTGGTGATTGCTGTCACCATGACAAGGTGGAGGCAACTGTTGTTCTTAAATTCAGTTAGAGCTTTGTCTGGTTGAATAATACTTCGACAGAGATAATGAGATTTATGTGGAATATCATTCACTGGAGTTTTAAGTCTTCACTTACAAAAAGCATAATCAGCTGAAGTTCAACTTTTTCAATCCTGACTTACCTTGAAGTCATGAAACTTGAGTTTCCAAAATCCCATTTTGGCTCTGACATTCTTTCTCACCAATCTAGACCTCCAGTATCAAGAAAAGAGAAGGAATGAGTAAAGAAAAGAGAAGGAATGAGAAAAAAATAATCTTGTCCTCATTCCATGATTACAGAGAATGCACACAGACTTCTTGTCTAAGGCTTGGAAAAGGCTTCTCTTAACATGATGTAATGTATCATAAACTGGTACAAAATCAGTCTTTTATGAGTCTGCAACTAAAGCCTTATAGAGGAAAAGTGTCAGTTAGTCATAGAACATGTTTGTTTGGCTGGACAACTCAAAATATTTCATGCATTAACTCAGAGATGCCAGCCACTACAATACACATAGGCACTACACATTTAGCCTCAAACTACACCAATACAAATGCTCTGAACATTCTACGAAATTTGGAGAAATTCATTAAAATCCAGATACACTGACAAACTCATATTTGCCAAAAAGAGATGCCAAAACGAAATGTAATGCTGATATAATTTGGAAATCTGAGGTATGTAAAATTAAAGCTTCACTCTTGATTAGTGTGATATTATCTGTTCCAGAATGCATCATGATTTGGGTTGGCATCTCTGCTAACTGGATACTGCTTCCCATCCCTTGTTTCATGCAACCTACCATATATTCTGCTCACCTTTTCTTTTGTCCTAACCGCTCAACTTCCTCAAGAAAGTCCTCATCCACCTCATCACGGTCTTGTGAAGGAATCTGTCCCACCATCGGGCCCCAGGAAGGCCTTCAGTCAACATTTTGTTGCCGGGGGTGATTGGTGACAACACGGTGAGAGAACACCCTACTCAGAGACATCCTGCTGTCTGTCACGACCTGCGACCGGGACAGAACATATTTCTGGAATATTAGAGATCGTTTGTCAAAATAAACTCATTGCTTTGAACTATGATTGAAAAGTGTGAAATGTTGTGTATTATGTCTATTTGCTGACTTTCCATGTAGAAGTCATGACGGCTGAGTGGGTTAGGCGGTAGACATTTTTTTGTGCTGGTGATTAGGTGCTTGACTGAGGGTGTGGGTTTGAATCATGGATGGGACTCAACTAAAAACAAGTACAAGAATTTGTACTTTACGAAGAAAGTGTTACTCACTTATCCCCATACTGAGGTAAATACCTTTGATGCTTGACTTGGTGTTGTAGAGTTTTGTCTTCTAGGCATGGACCCAGTCGAATTTCTCTGCTGCCTGGCTGATTCCATCTGAACTCGTGTATCCCTAGATCTTCGGTCTACTCTGTCGAATATGTTTGATTTCATATAAATTAAATAAAACATCATTTTGATATATAAATTTTAAGGGTACAGTTACAGTTACAGAATACAAACACTAAATTTTAGCCTAACCCTAACGCAAACTTTCAACCTTACCCTTACCCTAACCAAATGTAACCTTGCTTGCTTGCTTGCTTTCAAAGATGGCAGAAGGTATCTGCTATTCTCTGGCATTTGGAAAGGCTGGGGCCATGGGCCATTTTGCACATTTGAATAAAAAATGGCCCGTTCAGATTTTGAAGTTTACTATACATTGGTAGTGGCCCATTCTAAATTCGGAAAATGACCAATAATCCTGAAAAGTTCTCTGTCCCAATCCTTGTATTCTGTAATCCTGCCATTTTAAGATGATTAATTCTGTGAAAATCCTGGATATGTAGCAAATGCATGGCAAAACAATGGACACTTGGTTACCTGTCCAGTCATCTGTGTCTTAACTAATTCCCTCTGTTCCAGTTTCTGAGAGGTGTGTAGTTCACATTGTGCAAGCTACTCCATAAAATCTACTGCCTAGACTGTTTAATGTTACCTACATTACGTCAAACGACATCTTGTGACTTGGCGACCGTCTTTCTTCCACTGTATCACGAGACTTGAAAGTTTAACTATTCACAGACATTCGCCGTTAAATTACATCTGTACTGCATCATCGTAAAACGTGGCTATGTAATATAACAGAACTTCTAATCCTGGAATGTGACATCTTCGAGCAGACGAAGTCAAACAAGAGCGCCCGAAGTACTTTCAACTGGTCTAGCTATATGGATACGTAACGTTGAAAATTTGCTGTAGACAGGAACCAAGTTTATTTAGATATAATAGTGTAGTCAAAACTAGTTTCAAAATTAGCGTGTGTTTTTTCATTTCAGATTTCCCTTAATTTTAATTGTATAATATAATTTATAATTAATAATATAATTAATGTCACAAGAGTCTTATATTTTAAAATCTGAAAAGTGTAACACGTCCTCTTTAGGCTTGTGTGTACGTGTGTACAATGAATGCCATCATGTATTAAATATTTTTTTCAGGAAAATGGTATTAATGGGTCATTCAACGCATTCATGACCCACCCGTGTTATTCCGGGACATACCGAATGTAGGTTACGGAAGTGGGCGAGTGATGACGAATGCATTCAACGTCCAAAGCTGGGCCCCGTCTCGCATATCACAATAAGCTTTGGCGACTGGGCGCAAAGGGAGCCGTGAACCAGCTTATCAAAGCGCAAATAACATCTATTCAAGGTTTTCAAGAAGACGCTTTTTAGGATACGTTTAACACTTTTTCTGAATCACACATTTTGCTTAAGCGAGGGTGGCCCAGAAATATCTCAAGACTTACTTCTCTTAGGCTGACAGATTACTGACCTGAGACGTAAAATAAAATATGACGAGTTATTTTACATGTGGTTGAACTAGACAAGAAGTTTGCAGTTTGTAGAATTTAATTATATTACCTTCATTTTTTCTGGAACAGCTTGAAATAAGCTAGTGAGTGAGCAATCAGCAAATTTAACACAGCCAAAGCACACACACAAAAATGTCTTGTAACAAATCATCTTTGGTTCGTTTCAGGGGGTTAGAGAAGACGGGTGAGTTAGTGAGTGACTATGGTTTTTTGGGCACTTTTGGCAATATACCGGCAATTATCACGGCGGGGGACACCAGAAATGGGCTTCAAACATTATGTCCGCATGGGGAATCGAACCCGGGTCGTCGGCGTGACGAGCGAACACTTTAAAAACTATGGTACACCACCTCCCCATAAGTGTGTAGCGAAAACCAGATATGCTTATTTAAATGTGCGATTTTTAAAAAAAGTTTTATAATCAAATTATGCATTAAAACATGCAACAGATCCAACTCTCATCTCTGAGCAACTCACTGCCTTAATCTTAGATTTCATACGATTTATCGACATATCGATTCAGCTTAGAGGTTTGTATAGATTTCCAATAATCCGGCCTGACGATGGCTCGAGTTTGCATTACATTACTGCCTACCAATGAAAACCTGTTTAGTCTGTTTGCACCATACCAATATTAAACATTACACACATTATACTCATTCATACTTTTCTCGGTAACATATATAATATATCGAGTGAACCAGAAACTGTTAATGACAAATTAAAGTTTGAAATAAGTGGAAGAATTAAATGTGTTTCGACTTATCGAAGAAGGCACTCATGCACTCACCCAAATAGATCCACTCACACATCACCTACCGAAACCCACCCTACCCATGAAGATCCTGTTGAGAATTGGTGTTCTGTAGCTCATGGTTGTAGTAGCCCAAGAGGCGACTAAGGGAATCGGGTGGTCAGTCTCGCTGACTTGGTTGACACATGTCATTGAATCCCATACACTTGTTTTGATCATGTTGTTGATCACTGGATTGTCTGGTCCAGACTCAATTTTTTACAGACCACAGCCACCTATTCTGAATATTGATGAGTGCGGCGTAAAACACTAAGCACAATCAGAGCTCAATCACATATTCATCCCCATCCTACCCATCACCACCCATCACCACCCATCATCACCCACTCGCTCTATGAGATTGGAACAGTACTTGTTGTCTTAACGCAAACTAAAAAAGTCATCAGTACAAAACAATTCTAATCGCGGCACACCTGCCCGTATTCCTGCATGTATAAAGTGCACCCGCAGTTTATATCGGTTATCGATATATGATATCTTTATTTCAGAGCAGCTCGATCGTAGCTATTGTGTTGGGGCTAACAACATGGCGTAGCGTTCCGTGTTAAAATGGCTGACGTTTGTGAATAGATATTTTATCGGGTTTTGTTTGTTTCCAACTTCAAAGCATAAGTCTTTCAACCGCTCGATAACGGTAGAGATCTCCGCCCCACACGAAGCTATGTTGTTGCAATCACCGTGTGTGGTGCGATTACTTAAGTTACCATTTAAATGTAGAACAAAAATATTCCCATTTCAGCATATGTGAAAATAAATTGCGCAAGTTTCTAAAACTCAGATAAACAAAACGAAAAGTGCTATTTAAAATTGTCAAAGCAAAAGATACTCGACATTCTACATGTAATGTCATAGGCGAAGGTGTTTTCAGTAAGTATTTCTGAGAATTAATTTCGGGTCACGAATACTACGTAATAGTCATGCAGTAGGGGTAGTTGTGGTAGTGATGGAGGTGGTTGTGGTACTACTACTACTACTACTACTACTACTACTACTACTACTACTACTACTACTACTACTACTACTACTACTACTACTACTTCTACTACTAGGCCTTCAGCAACCCATGCTTGCCATAAAAGGCGACTATGCTTGTCGAAAGAGGCGACTAACGGGATTGGGTGGTCAGGCTCGCTGACTTGGTTGACATATGTCAGCGGTTCCCTATTGCGCAGATTGATGATCATGCTGTTGATCACTGGATTACCTGGTCCAGACTCAATTATTTACAGACCGCCGCCATATAGCTGGAATATTGCTGAGTGTGGTGCAAAACTCACTCACTCACTACTACTACTACCGTGGTCGCTGCTGCTGCTGCTGCTGCTGCTGCTGCTGCTACCACTACAACTACTACTACAGCTACTGTTACTATCACTACTACTGCTGGTACCACTACCACCGTCATCACCATCACCACTACTACTATTTCCAAAATCACAACTACGTCAACTACATCTACTACTATGACTTGGACAACAAGTGACAACACTACTTCCCCACCATTCATACAACAGTTACTACAGCCGGTCCGGGTGGGTTCAGTACACGACACGGTCCAGATTACTGACCCTAAATCCCCTCTAGCTGAAGCGAGCCCTTGTATAACGTGGCCTAATGCCATTACATGGGTTACGTTTCTTTCATTAGACGCATGGCTCACCAACAAATATATTCTGACGGTGTTACAAAGCTCACCGAAATCAGGAGTCACGGGTCACGTGTGTAATCAATTTCTATTGACTGAGCCCGTTCAACATCGACCCGTATGTGTTAGAGTCGAGACCCTTTAATGAATTCTAACTGGCAGCGGGTTTCTGGATGTGCGTTAAGGTAGGTTTTTGTTGTCTATTTCCACATGTATGTCCAGTAAATCTGTAGTCCATCAAGTATCCGTGTATGTGACAACGAGGCTTATTTTAGCTGGAAATCAAATCCCCGGACACAAACATTGCCACATTAAATGCATCGTGGAAAAGGTTCTCTCATGAAGATTTTGCAAAGGGAATAATTCTCATAGTGCAAAGGAACAATTCCACTTCAGGATCAGATAAAGTGTGACATTTACATCAAGAACATCATATAATGACTATTTAGGACCTTTTTTTAATGGACATTCAGCGACAGTATGAATGATTGTTGCAATGGCTTAGAATATATCTGGTGATTCACTGCGCCACGGAAACAAATTCTCCTAGAAATAGTACAAAGTAACAACTTCATACCAGGAACTGATAGCTTTTCACTTTTACAGTGAAAACATCACAAAGTGAACAAAGACAATGTTAATTTGTCACCATTTTCACCTCGTCAATCATGTATGAACCAACAAACACTGTCCATCTACAATTTAGTGCTAACTTCCCTTGTTATTTCATAACTGTTGTGGTTTTCACCTGCACATGCTGTCTGTTTCCTAACTGTTTTGTTTACCCGATGAAGGAGTAAGTTTTCCTAATTGTTACATTTCCCCGATGAAGGAGTAAGTTTTCCTAATTGTTACATTTCCCCGATGAAGGAGTAAGTTTTCCTAATTGTTTCATTTCCCCGATGAAGGAGTGAGATTTCCTAATTGTTACATTTCCCCGATGAAGGAGTAAGTTTTCCTAATTGTTTCATTTCCCCGATGAAGGAGTAAGTTTTCCTAATTGTTTCATTTCCCCGATGAAGGAGTAAGTTTTCCTAATTGTTTCATTTCCCCGATGAAGGAGTGAGATTTCCTAATTGTTACATTTCCCCGATGAAGGAGTAAGTTTTCCTAATTGTTGCATTTCCCCGATGAAGGAGTAAGATTTGCTAAGTGTTTCATTTCCCCGATGAATCTAGAAGGTTATCTAAAACGTGATACGCTACATTGGGATTCGATAAGCTATGTAAATCGTCCATACTCAGCGTATATATTTTGTTTACTTGACTGAGAATTAATCATTCCAGTGACATTACGTTCGACTCAGGTAGGTGTCTGAAGTTGTGGGAGTTTTATCTTTATAAATAAAAGGACCGGCTGTGTACTGAGCAATCAAGTCCAAGTCGATTAAAAGAAATCCTATATTTGAATAGGTAGGCATTTATCTAGCTTTCGCTCTCCACGATAGATACAAATACTTACTTGGTGGTAATTGGTGTTCAAATGGATTTGAACATTGAGGGGACCAGCAAAGGGTCAATGTAATCTAACGTTTGTTCCCTCTATGTATGCTAATAAAAAGGCCATTTTATAAAGCGTATTTGGCTTATTTTTCTGTTTTTTGCCAACCGAAATCGGAAAGCGCTAGCACAGCCATAAAAGTCTGCATTACTAAAGTTGTGTATAATGAAAAAAATCGATTTCTTTTACTAAATACAATATACAATCATAATGTATAATCATCAAAAACTAATAGTGGAATTGCGGTAACGTTGTGTATAATTATTAAGCCAATGGTTGTATCACGTTAAAGTTGTGTATAATTATTAAGCCAATGGTTGTGTCACGTTAAAGTTGTGTATAATTATTAAGCCAATGGTTGTATCACGTTAATGTTGTGTATAATTATTAAGCCAATGGTTGTATCACGTTAAAGTTGTGTATCATATCGTTCCACTGGGACAACCAATCACGAAACCCCAAAACTAGGAGTGCACGATTGTGTGTCCACGATCTGTAAGTCATCAGTATCACAATAACGCCATGTATAATGAGTATATCTACTCGCCCACTATCACTATGTATATATATATATACTCAACAAAAAAGTATAGGACCCCAAATTTTCAATAATAAAGTATTTAATAGTTCATGGACCATATAATACTTAAATATTGGTGAGGTCCTTAACTTTTTTGTTGAGTATATTTATTGACAACAATGACAGTCATTGAGTTGCCGATTCCTTGAAGTTATTTGTACTTTATGTTCGACAAATATCTCCGGACAAGTTTATGCTTCATATTCTCGTTCAGGGCTGGTGTTGCGGCAGAAGTGCCCGGTACAGATGTATTGTCAAACTCATCAGAGCTTGTACAGATTACGTAATGGCGATAATCCGCATGTAGACCAATGTATGGTTTTAATATTAGTCATGTAAGATTATTGGAGATAATCTACCTGTAATATCACTGATTTAACTTAGTGACGTCAGATATCCACGGCTAAACGAAGGGTTTTATGGGTTTTTTGGTTGCAAATGGTAGACACTGGACCAGAAAAACCAGTGATATTTGGTTCAAACGCCGACCAACGAAGGATACGATGTGATACGATCGTTCACCGAGTCTCATTGGGAGGTGGGTAGCCTAATGGTTAAAGCGTCGTCTCGCCACTTCAAGGGTCTGGGTTCAGTTTCCCACATAGGTACAACGTTGAAGCCCATTTCTGATGTCCCAAGCAGTCATATTGCGGGAATATTGCTAGAAGCGGCGTAAAACTAAAATTACTCTTTCACCGAGTCTCCTTGTTGACAAAAACTGGCTCCGGACCGAGTGCCGTCCGTTTACCATGTGTTATTCTTTACAAAATTTGGAATTTAAAAATAACTAAAATAAATGCTAGTATGTGAATAATCATAAATAGAAAAGGTGGACTGTTGAGCGTTTAGTGTTGGTTCGCCTCATGGCAGGTTCTATTTTTAGACGTGGCTAGTTCAAATCCAGATATGTGTACAATACTGAAGCCCTTCGGTGTCTTTCCTTGAGCGGTAGAGGCAAGAATATTACCAAAAGGGGCGTATAACGTTAGTTAACGTCATGGGAGAGGTTCTTGTGACATTCAAGGACAGGGACGCGGTTCGAAAGGTTAAAGCGTTCACTCGTCACGTTCAACTCCCAGGTTCGATTCCCCACCTGGGTAGAATATGTGAAGCCTATTCCTGGTGTCCCCCGTTGTGATATAGCTGGAATATTGCCAAACGCGGCGTCAAATCAGACTCACTCGCTCACTTCCTCAAGGAAATAACGCCTGATACAGATACACGTGCAGGTACACAGATACAGAGACACATATACTGACACACGTGCACACAGACACAGAGAGACACACACAGACACATGTGCACACAGATACAGAGAGAGACATACGTACACACAGATATATAGAGGGACAAGGAGACACATACACAGGTACACAGAGAGAACACACAGATTCACGTGCACTCAGATACGAACAGAGAGAGAGAACCACAGACATAGATACGGAGAGAGAGACGCACAGAAACACACGCGCACAAACCACTACCCCCCCACTCCAACTCCCCCCCCGCTCCCCCCACCCCCACCCCCTCACACACACAGAGAATACACACACACACACACACACACACTCAGACTTTCATGAAAAGATCTACCAAACACATGCTGCACTGATCCGTCCACCCACCCATCTACCCGCCTACTCCCCCGGCCCCCTCTCTCCTGCAGCCCCACCCCCACCCACCCACCACCACACCATCAAAGACACACACACACACACACACAGACACACACAGACACACAGACACACACAGACAGACACACACAGACAGACAGACACACACAGATGCAAGCACGCACGCCTCCCCTACAACTATCAAAACGGCATCACAGAGCCAGCGTACAAATACAAACCATTCAAGAAATAAACATCAAACAACAGTTTACTAACTCGAATATCTCGAGACATTAATAAATGAGTTTCCCGTCAGAAAGAAAAAAAACACGCATAAAATGTCATATAATATAATTATGAACGGCAATGTCATTTTCTCCAGACACCACAGATATTTCAGCCATAGCCAACACAATGACCCACACCTCACCACCCCGTCCTTCAGTTGACATACTTAATCCCATACCATGCACGAGGATTAAATATACTGAAGAGGGAAAACAAGAAGCAAGCGAAGTAAGTAAACTGTCTTCGCTAAAATTGAAAATATTAATTGATTTCCTGTACGGAAATCGATCAGACAGCAATATAATTGTGTAGGTTTGGAATATTAGTTTTCCAGCTCCATCGTAGCGACTGTCGTATGGTAATATTGACTTGTTGATACTGCTCATTAAGCATGTCTTGATTATTGATACACAGGCTTAACTCGAGGACAGCGACCAAGTCCTGTCAATAGTGAACCTGTTGAGGTTATCTGAGTAACGGTGGTGGCTGTGTTGTGGCGAATGTTTGTGTTCCAAATATGTGTGTTTGTGTCTGTGTGTGTCAGTGTGTCGGGTTTCGGGTGTTGGAGTGAGTGGTGATTGTTTTGTGCCCCACTGAACAATATTCCATCTACATGACTGGACCAGACAACCCGGTGATCAACAGCACGAGCATCAGTCTGAGCATTGGGAACATGATGACAAGTGTCAAACAAGCCTCTTAAGACAAACACGGGTTGCTGAAGATCAGTTCCAACCCGGATCTTCTACGGTATGAAAGCTTGATGAGGAACTGAGTTGGTATTAGAGATGATGGGTGAATGGATAAATGAGCGGGTGGTTTTTCCTGGTATTAATTAACAACATGCATATATTCAGTATCACTGACAAACCGAAATCCTTTCTGTCTGAACCGTTACAAGTGAACATCTTTGAATGGTATGTAAAGGTTGGTGTAATGAACAACGTGGACACACATGGATAGACAGCTTCTCTAATACTAATGTGACCGGCGTCTAGGTGTAGCTACAAACCCTTGCTTGATTACCGCGTTATTACCATCACCGAAATGTTGGTCATGTTGATATAACACAGAGCTCTCTTCGTTGTTCGTACCAAGTCAAAGCTTATTGTCCCTCTGTAAATATTCAAACGTAATATGCAATTGTGAGAGTGAGTTTTACGCCACTTGTAGCAATATTGCAGCAATTTCACAACGGGGGACACCCAAAAGTTGGCTTCACACGTTGTATCCATGTGGGGAAGCAAACCCGGGTTTTCGGCGTGACGAGCGACGCCTTAACCTCTGTAATTGTCAGAGAGGTGGTGTCAGGATCAGGACAATACCTTCATTCACCACTCGTCACTCTGAAGACCTGAGTTCGATTCCCGAAATGGGTAGAATGTGTGAAGACCTTTTCAGGCATTTCCTTGCGTGATATTGCTAAAATATTGCTAAAAGCGGCGTAAAACTAAACTCACTTTAAAATGAAGACTACTTAGATGTTGCAGGTAGTTAGATAGTTAGACATCAATTTCAAATTGCAAAAGCGCTCACTAGACATCACTGTGTGAAGACAGTGTAACATGCACACATACCGAGGGCAGTATTCGTCATCCGGACCTGTCCGTTTACAGTCATTTTAGCGCTATCATCATAGCCGCTTTGTCATGACTATTTGCCTGTTCAGAGAATAATAATGATAATAATAAAAAACAAAACAAACAAAAAAAAAAAACATCCTGCCTGGCCGATTAGACATTTTTCCGACTTGACTCCAGTTGATAGTGGAATTTAACAGATCGACTGAACTCGTCACCAAAAATTCATTTACTCGAAGTATCGAAGTAAAGAATTGACTTTCATTATAATAGGCACGCACCTTGATCGAGGCCACCGTACCCAGTCACCACAGGGGGCGAGGATGTTATCGTTGTCTTGATAGATTGAAAAGGCCAATAAATTCATGTCGATATGTGTCCCCATGAACATGTCCAGATAAGGATAAACACATACGATCTACTCCCCACTGCAATAGACACTTCACAAGACAAGACGACGTCTTCACCACAGCAATCATTACTGGTTACTTTGATAAGCTCTGCTTAAAGACGTTACCGTGCACTTGGAAGGTTTCTTAAAAGTGGAAATGGGCCAGTGAATGGGTCATTTGACTCTGTTTTGAATCAGGCGACGCAATAAATGGGATTTGCCAATGAATGAGCCTCCTGATGAAAGTGAGTTTGTGGTTTTGGGATTGAGTGGGAGACTTCATACACGGGTTTTTGGAATGAGTGAGTGACTTAATGAATAAATGTGTTTTTAGAATAAGGCAGTGACTTGATAAACGAGTTTCTGGAATGAGAGTGACTTGATAAACGGATTTTTGGAATGAGATAGTGATTTGATAAACACGTTTTTGGAATGAGTGAGTGACTTGATAAGCGGGTTTCTGGAACTAGTGAATGAATTGATAAACAAGTTTTCAGAATGAGTGAGTAATTTCATAAACAGGTTTGGGGAAGTGATGAGTGATTTGACTGACGGGTTTGAAAATGAAATAGTTCTTGCAGAGCGTGATGTACATAAGGTATCATATTTACGTTCTGCGCTTCAAGCTTTGAGTGTTCCAGTGACTGTTCCATGCCTAGGAACATTTTGTTAGGACTATAATCTTCCAAGTCAATATTTTCTGTGACGTTGTCGTCTACATTACTGAATTGTCGGCGTTATGATGGTTCTGTGTACAAATCGTTAGCTCGGAACGCCGCAGTTTCGGTTTTGATTCCTGTATAACTCTGGTAGGTGACAGCACATTGTGTGACCTGGTGTAGTTATGTGGTTTTGGCTTCGTTATAATGCCACACCTTTCATATGTTAAGATTCTCACCCTCGTAGCAATTCACTCTGCAGGTGGGCGTACCAGGTGGATATGCACGAAACATGACATGGCAGTGTGTTCGAACCCAATTTCTAGGTTAGTCACTCACTCACTCACTCACTCACCAGCCAACCCACTCACTCACTCACCCACTCACCCATCCACCAACCCACTCACTCAGTCACTCACTCACTTAGGTGGTCCGGTTCGTTGAAAGAGTTGATTCATGTCATCACAAGCCCATGATGTCAGTCACTGGGTTATCTTGCCCAAACCTACTTCTTTACAGACCATCATCTTTGTATCTACATTTTGATGAGTAAGGCGTTTTACAACCGAAACAAAAACACCTAACACAAAAACATCCTAACTCCGACTTAGGACACACATATTGGTTACCCAGGTATGAGGGGCTGAGGGTGGACTATTATGTAAAGCGGGTCAGTTAGCTGTAAAAAGTTATGTCCCTTCGCCATGACATCATCCGCATCTTGCATTCGATTCGCGCACATGGTCTGTCCACTACAAGCGTGTAAAGACTCTGAACATGAAAAAAGAAAAAAAAGCAACAACAACAACAACAAGAGCAAAAAATAAAAGAAAATAAATTAAAAAAATCAAAAAATCAAAAAAAAATCAACCAAACAAAAAAACACACAAAAAAAACCAACAAAAAAAACAACAACGTGTAATTGTTTCTTACAACGTTTCAGGGTTAGATTTTGCACCCTTTATCTGGTGAATATGATCTTGCCTTAACCAGAAAAAATGCATTCTTGTTGATATCGTTAATCACCTGACACATTCTCGCTCGTTAGAACTTGCGTGGCCCAGAGCATTTTTAAAGATTTACACTGATCTACACTGACGTTGTGTCTACTGGGAAACGGACGGTCCAGTCATATGTTCCCTAGTTCTCAAATTTTTTAAGACCACTTTGACATGTGCACATGTACTCATTACATAACTGAAGTGAAAATGTGCCAGCGCTATGGCATGTTGAAACACCGCAGCAGTAAGACCATGTGGTTTATGAGTTTGCGACAATATAATCAACGCTCCTGTCTACTTGAACTGTAACGTAGATCCAAACTAAGTCCAATCAATGCTACCTGTTCCGAATTGGGTTTCTAATCATACCCACGCCCTTTCTATTACTGCTATTTACATTAGTTCACTCGTTCGTCTCACAACGACAACAGCGGACAAACGCACCTCAGGATTCAACGTAACTGGCATCTTAATGGAGGGACTGAGCCGATGGATAAATCGATCGCCGCGAGTTAAGATCAACACCGACAGTGTACGGTAACTAAGGTGCAAATTCGGGGAGGTCGAGTTTATATTGTGGATTTATTTGTCATTTAGGGAACGTTCACTCACTCAGACTTGGCTAGAACAGCCCGGTCGACATTTAAAGCTTAATAGTGTTCAGCGTCAAAGTTTAACGTTGTTATTCAGACCCCGAGTAGTCAAATATCACAGATCGCCTGATAAACGTACAGGCGGGATTAACCCATGTTGGGCTCACTGACTTAGGACCCAAGGAATGCTGGGAGGACTTGAGAGGGAGATTGTCATTTCAGGACAAGTAGTGGACGACTTTGTTTGGAGATTGTCAGGAACTGTTGAAATCCCATGTGAAGGGTATTTACCTGGATACCTCGAATGGTGTATAAGTGCGACGTGCGTGAGTGGGAGAAGACTTTTTCAGGATTAGAAATTAGAGATCTTCCGGAGATATCTCGGGATAAACGTTCATTATGAACTCAACGGAGACAGATCAAGGAGATTTGCACGTGCTGTTGTAAGACGCAGACGACGCGATTCAGAAGCAGACATGATTTAGAAGCCGCTGCACCAAGTAAGGTTGTACAGAATCAGACAAGAACGATGAGACGCATGTTGTCACGCATGGGAATCAGACGACATGATTTAGAAGCAGACGACATGATTGAGAAGCTACTGTACATAGTCTGCCCGTACAGAATCAAACAATAACGTTCTAAAGATATGTGTTATACAGTTTGACTTTGGAAGCAGACGACAGGATCTCATTTCACCGATACATCCGAACTCTGCTTACTCCAGGTGTAAGTGTGAATGTGCCTGCACCGCTATGTCAAGAATCTCACAAAGGTATGTCTTGTCAGCATAAACATACTCAAACTGAAAGACAAAGGAATGTGAATGTAAAACACCCCTTTCTTCATTAGTGTGTACAATGAACCTGACTCTGTTTTCTTTGAAACGAAATGTGTATTTGCCCTCAACTTTTAAAACCTGGCAGTAAATACTCACTCTGCTCATTAGTGTGTACTGTAAGACTAACACCAGGTGTCTTTGAAACGCCGTGTGTGCGTCAGTTGCTGTGAGTTAATCATTGTTATGATGCAGGTGATATCGAAAATGATATCTCATTTAATACCTCACCGTCAAAACATTACCAAAGACAAGTGCATAATAATAAATAAACATGAATATATAATGAGCCTTCTCTATGTAAAAGTTAATGCTCAAAGGGCTAACACACAATCTGATAATTATTGTAAACCAAGCTGTCTGTGAGGTACTGGAAGGTTAGTTGTCATATGACATATCTCACCGGATAGCCATTTCTTGCTATGGGAAAGAGGCAACTTGGAGGCAACTTGGATCAAACTCACTTGCCTAAAGTGAGACCACATCTATCATATACTCTTTAAAAAAGTAGAGGATTTTCATTTTTTAAAATTTACGATTAAAAATATTTAGGTGATTTATCGTAGTCAATCAATGGTGACATGATATTATTGAATGTTTTGAGAGTGCATAATAATTTGCACTTCCGTACAACCATAGTTATTTGGAATGTAGTCGCTTTTGAAAGATGATTGGTGTATTGCATGTAATTTACATGTATACGATTTTCAATTTAAATCAAACGACTAGAAACAAACACTAACAAATGTGTGATGCAAGATGAGTGTCTAAATTATTGTTTTAAGTGATTTCTCGACCCTCTTGAAAAAACGTCAAAATCAAGAATGGGACCCCATGCACGTGTATGGGGCTACTGTTTTGTGCACGTGCAAATCAAGCGTTGTGTTTATGGGTAGTAAGATTTACATTTTGTTTTGACCTGTGGCTGACGCATCTCATCATAACCCAGTTGCTTTGTATCAATGCCCATTTAGTTGAGCACCGGATTGTCTGGTACAGACTCCATTAAATACAAATACTCTGCCATACGCCTGTAATAATCAACAAACAAACATTCCGGATTCCTTCAGGCTAACAAATTGCAGTGGGATAGTCTAGTGGTTATGGCGTTCGGTCGTCACGCCGAAAACCTGCGTTCGAATCTTCACAAAGGTACAATGTGTGAAGCCCATTTCAGGTGTTCCACGTCGTGAATATTGCTAAATGCCGCGTGAAACGAAACTCACTTACTGTAGACTAACATCAGTGTGTGTCAGTGTGTTGTTTCATGTAGTCTTCATCATACAACTCAACGCTACCTACTTAAATGTGAAGCACAGCTTAACAAAATTGATCATAATGCACCGATACGATACAATACAATACAATACAATACAATACAATACAATACAATACAATACAATACAATCCTTGTCATAGTGAAGATGAATAACGTGTATATTTAAATGTAACCACTGGCAACCCGAAAGTACTGAAACTTTTATGTGCTTTTTTTTAAACTTAAATCTTTTTTTTGTCATTATGTGTCTGTACGCTCAGTGGACTGCCACAGATCTTGGTACCATCTTACAAAGCGATCTTTGCGCTCAGGTCCCACGCCCTATCATAGACTTAAGGTTTTTTGGTACAACAGCACCCAGTTCGTTAAAACAAGTCACGATCAACAACGTAAAATAGATTTACATTTCCTCCCTGAGGCTCATATCCTTCTTCAAGCAAACGATTATGGAATTATGGAATTCTAGGTACGACATTGTCGCTTTGTTGTTCATTTTGACTTGTTATGCATGTTTCATGAAGCCCTGAACACAACAATACGACAAAGCGACAATATCCCCTCTGGGATTCCATACTTGGCTGTTTACGACATGGGAAACTGCTCTCACACCTAGCGACTTTTGAAACCGCCGTGATAGGTTAAGTCAGCCGAACGTGTTCAATTCACTTCCATAGACAAGCAAACAAACATTAACATGTTAATAATACACTTCTATGCGGGCAGTATATGTCGTTACGGCGGCGGCTGTGTGTTAGACGTGCAGGCTTGTATACCAACTACATGGCTACAGGACAGGTGTATTTTGCTAGTGTTTCTTGTCGTACACAAGACGCTTACTTGGGACTCTTGTATTAAGTAGATTTAAGTGTGTATGACATGACACGTCAGTGGGTGCGTTTTGATGTCTGTTACCATAACATTAATGATTCCCGATTAAAACTTGAGATATGTTCTTTTTCTCCACCCCTGGAGACCAAGGACTCCTTTCACGAAGAAGCCTTTACTATGGTAAACATTAACTTCCATTCTTTAACACTGAACTAAGTTACCTTTGTGACTTAATATCACCTTAGTGCTGCGTGAAAGTAGGCCATGGTAGTTACAAGCACCAGTGATATGAACAGTTATAGTGAAGAGTGGTAATTACTGGGAGACTGTTAGTTACAAGTTGTGCTTGAGTTAAGCTGTTGAATTTTGTGAAAGGTCAGTTAACCTGTCATAGTTGTTGTTAAGTCTGATGGAAATTAACTGTTACGTTAAAGTCGGACCTGTTGTTACGATATTACAAGTAGGCTTAAAGTTAATGTTCCAGGTATACTTAGGTTGTGTGTAAGTACGACTTAAATTTAATGTTTGATCTGTACTTAAGTTGTGTACAAGTGCGACTTTAACTTACAGTTATGTTTGAGCTGTACTCAGCTTGTGTATAAGCACGGGTTAAAGGTAGGAATTAAAGATTTGATCCCTAACAGGTGGACACACTTAAATGAACTACTTTTTCTCTGTATTGGTTAGGTTCATAGTCAGTGTCCTTAGTGGTTATAACATTTGGTAATCTGATTGATATCTGTCAATATTCCGGTCAGGAAAAGAACCAAATATCGATTCTTTTTCCCTTTGTTATTTCAGTTACGACTGAGAGAGTTAGGGAGTTAGGTTGGTTTGAAACAGCTTTATATTGTTATTATTATTATATATTATACATTATTGCTCTTTATATTAGAACAATATCACGTCGGGGGACACCAGGGGCTCCTTTCACCGTCTCTTAGGTTAACCTAAAATCCCATTCCTTAACATTACTTTAAGGTTACCATAGTGACTTACGATCACCTTAGTGCGCATGCTTTGTGAAAGGAGGCCCAAAAATGGGATTTTCACACTGTACCCATGCGGGGAGAAAAGAACCTGGGTCTTCGGTGAGGCGAGCTAACACTTCAACCACTAGATCACCAATCGTTTCATTTCATTTATGATATTAGCGGTATGGTTAAGCCAGGAAGTAGCTGACTAGCCTGATGTGTAAAACATGTGAGTACACATACCGTACAATAAAGGGTATCCTTGTGTGTTACGATGTGTCAGGTAACCCAGTGCTTTGCACTGCATGATGTATTATGAAGCCACCGTGTGTGGTATTGTGTACTATATTCCGCCATTCTCAGCGCATTAAAACGCGTAGCCCCGTGTAATATTGTGTGTTATAATATTACGCCGTATTCTCGGAGCAGAATTAAGTGTAACAGTTGCTTTGGTTGAGAAATGTACAGTGTCACCACCTGTGAAGATCCGAGTAAGAACTGATCACCAGCAAACCATGCTTGTCGTAAAAGGCAACTGACAGGATCGGATGATCGGGCTCGTTGACTTGAGGCACGTTATCATATTCCAACTGAGTAGATGAATGTTAATCAATCACTGTATTACCCGATATTCCACACTGCATCATAATACGTTACCATGACTTCTATGGTGTAATATATTACCAGATATTGTCACACTTCATCATAATACATAATTATACTATATTACTCAATATTTCTCAGTTCATTGTGGCATATATTTGCTTGCATGTGGCATTTTTCGTCTACTTCCTGTCTCCCCATGCAGCAGCACATGTCAGTACAACGTTACAGTGTCTTCACGTAAAACCACTAGTGTTGCAGTACTATCTATTTCACATGTCCTCGTTGAAACATGCAATCATGCGTTGAGTCTTTGTAGCATACAGTGGTAGCGATGTAGTCAATAACAGTTGTATCTGCAGTGTAACGGATCGGTATCAGGTATCCTGACATCTGCCAGTGTTTCAGACAATGTCATTGTTCAGTCCATTGTCTCGTAGATGCCCTCAAGCGTGCCATGTGTATAGTTAGGCTTAGATTTCACTTTGGTATTTTTTTACAGTTCCGTAATGACCACGTGTGTGATGTTATTACAATATCAATGCATAATTAAATCGTGGTTGTATTATCAAATGGCAGACATTGCCTACTTAATCATTTATTTATGTGAACACACCACTCGCATAATCCATATGATTTGTCATTCATCAGCCTCGACCATCGTTCATATACTTGGAGTACTTAGATCTCCAACCTTACCCTTCCACCTAACTGATCACTAACCATCCGTAAGAAATCTCTAGAAGTTGTGGCGATCTCAAACCTTAACCATCCAGCAACTCTACCCATCCACCAAACTCATTAATCACCAACCCTACAATGGTCTCTTAAGTTACAACACCCTCCAGTCTATTGACTGGAGATGAACCTTACATGTCTACTATTCTCAGCGATCATCATCTTCTTAACATATGTCATATTTGGGATTTCACTTTCTTAGTAAAGTACAAAATCTAGTACTTTTTTCGGTTGAGTCCCATCCGGGATTCGAACCCGCACCCTCAGAGTCAGGCACCTAATCGCCAGCACACAAAGTCAGCCGCCTAGCCCGCTCAACAACCGCGACTACTAAGAAAGTGAAATCCCAAATATGTCATATGTTGCATTTGACCACTTTCTAAAAATGGCATCGTGTAATCATAGCTTTCGGCCGTGGGAGCCGTGCCAATTCACACTCATCAGAGGGGTACACAAAGTACGCAGTCTAGACTACCAGTTGTCCGACTTTCATTTTGGAAGTCCCACTCCATCTTAAGTCATTGATCTATGGACCCATCCACTGATGTTACATTTTGTTCGCCATATTTACTCATCAATTCTGCCCACATCATCTTAAGTCATTGATGTGTGAACCCATCCATTGACGTTACGTTTTGTTCGCCATATGTACTCATCACTTCTGCCCACTTCATCTTAAGTCATTGATGTGTGAAGCCATCCATTGACGTTACGTTTTGTTCGCCATATTTACTCATCAATTCTGCCCACTTCATCGTAAGTCATTGATGTGTGAAGCCATCCATTGACGTTACGTTTTGTTCGCCATATTTACTCATCACTTCTGCCCACATCTTCTTAAGTCATTGATCTGTGAACCCATCCATTGACGTTACATTTTGTTCGCCACCTTTACCCATCAGTGCAGCCCACTGATCACTAACATCACCAGCATCCACCATCTCTGGACCACCCATCTAACAAATGCAGTCAAACCAGTGCTGCCCTTTCCAATCGCTCCTAGCGCGGTACGTGCGTGTCCTCCATGGTTTAAACCTCTTGTATTAAGCATTCTTTTCATCTGCAGTTAACAATGTTCAACATCAGGTAATGTGCTTGAGAAACCTGCTACCTTCATTCATAAATAATACTTAATCAAATCATTGATATTGTTATCTGTTATCAATGCTATCTGTTAGCTCCCATTCGCCGGAATCACTGAGGGCCTCCTCTTGGCAAGTTGAATTTTTTTAAAATGAGATCTATCACGGAATGAAGGTTTCACTGGACGATGAAACTGATATTTGAAAATAAGGGCATTAACATAAATTTTCCCCTTGAGCGGTGCCCTGTGACTCAGAGCATGCAGTACCAAGGGGTCTGGCCCCACAGGCTCGAACCCCTATTGGACTTGCTGAATACAAACTATACGTTTAAGGAACCCTTAGTTATTATTATTATCATTTATTTATATAGCGCCGAGTTCGAGCTAGGCTGCTTACAGGCGCTTTTGGTTTCCCTCGATCATAGGATCAATCTCAACAGCACTTCGGAGTATCAGTCTCAACCCCCTGGGGATCATACAAATCTTGCAGCCTCTCGGCGCACCAAGTTAATACGGTTTTCCCATCTTCATAAGGTACCTATTCACAGATGTGGACTGGGACACATAGTAACAGTACTTATCCATGTGTACCCGCAACTAGGTGTTTGCACGTATTCATGTGGCCATCATCTGGTCATCTACCAATGGATTCGTGGGTTCGTTTAAATGCAGAGGGTTGTGTACTGTAGGCTAGAGGTTGTGACAACACTGAAAGAGTCTGCACACAAAGCTGACACTATATTTTTACACACGGTCACAGTTGGGTTCGATCCCGGCACTCAATAGCTATAGCCTGGCTCCTTGTACAGTTCGCCCACCACGTCCCCATAAGCTGAATACACACTCGCTACTCTTTCAGTATGTTCACGATCGTGTAACATATACAAGGTGCCACAGTTTAAATGTACGTCGGGATCAATAGACTCAAAATTTATCGATTTTTTCATTGCTATATAAAAAGTGACTAGTTCGAAGCTACCCTCTTGTGCCAGGGATTTCAATACGTATTTTACCGCCATACCCTCGGCCCTACAAACAGCATATAGAAAAGCCGATATAAAATGAAATCGCATAAAGCGAACCAACTCTGACCCAAAGAAACTAAAACCAACCTGATCCAGGTGCAAAGGAATTAAATTTCGAATTCTTTTGAAAAATATACGCTACTGCTTTATAAAGCCTCTTTATTAGTCCATACAAAATTTATGCACTTACAATAAAGCTGCGGTACCTTTCTGGGTATGCCTACCAAATCTCACTAGCCGTCTTCTGTTCAACCAGGAATTCAACCCGGATTAGGAATTCAACCCGCCTGTGATTGGCATCTGGTGGTATAAATCAGTCAGTGACGACTATCTTACGGGATTAGTTCAGCTTAACGGTTTAGTCTGGTGTGAAATTGTCTACTCAGCTCGACATGGCATATAATACCCATATATTATTTGCTGTTATTTGACAAGCCCTACAACGAGGGCTTCATGTTGCAAGGTTTATTACCAATTATGGCCGATATGAGGTTGTAGCGGTGTGAAGTACATCGATAAAAGTTTTGTGAGAGTTAGATTTCCGAAGTTTGGTTATGTATGAGATTGAGTTTAAGTGAAAACTAAAGCTCGTGGGAATATTATGATGTAAATTTTCTTTCTAACTTAATTGTAGAACTTTTACACATTTGTTCAAGATGAGTTATGTAATGAATTAGTACTGAAAAAATCAAATATTGGGTAAAATATCTTCTTGCATGTTGACAATAAACGCAGTGTCTTTTGTTTGAATCAAAATTTCGGTTATATTTTAGCCTCGAACATGTAAAGGCTGCAGATTCAATGGCCAAAACCCTTTCTGTAAACATGGCCGAACGACCACCCTTTGATAATGCTCCAGACCCTTCGTCCTTAATGGTCAAACACACTTTCTCGTGTGTTCAAAGACCCCTCTTCTTCAAGTATATAGCCAAACATCCCTTCTTCTTTAAGTATGGCAACATTTTACTCTCTGTTTAGGCATTCAATACAAACATTCTTACTGCTTTAAGCATGACGAAACAAGTCCCTAGCACGAAGCAGTTCTTGCTATGCTACGTTTCACCATGGCTGAAAAATCTCCCTTTCAGCATTTCTTAAAGTTTGAGAACATTAGAAAACTGCATTAGGGATAAAGAATGTAAGCCATAGTGTTACCAAGGGACGTGTAGCAGAAATCAAAGACAAAAGAAATACTGGTGGAAAAAAACACCACACTGAATAATATATAAGGAAAGATACTTCCTGCTTGATGTCGTCAGAACAAAGCCGATAAATACACGGATAGAGAATGGAATTAATCTGAATAATTGAAGTGCCACTTTATGACTTCGTGGTGTACCATAGCTGAAGCAGGAGGCGGTGGTGGGAGACGTATTATGACGCGTGACCTTGGAAACATCACTTTGCAAGAGTGCAGGTAGTTCAGTCAAAAGATCTCTAATACCATTTGTGCAACTGTTACTGGGAGATTGGAACGTAAGAAGAATTAAATCACACCCAGTGACCCAAATCTTGTCCAGGCGTTCTGCAGTAATTTAACACAAGATGTCATTTTGTACTATTGGCCTCATGGCCATAGCTACGAAATAAACCTGTCTGTTTGTCTGTCTGTTAAATCACACCGTGTATGTTTCATCTTGGTCAACCCATGCTTATCGGAATATGTGACTACCGAGATTTGTTCTGTTTGTGAGCCAGTGATCAACAGCATGAACATCGGTGTACGCGATTGTGATACAATGACATGTGTCAACCAATTTAGCGAGTGGTCGCCCCTTACGACAATCATGGGTTAGTGAAGATCAATTCTAACCCGCATCTTAGAGGGATCTGGGTTATCACAGATCTGCATATACCTGAAAGAATAAGTAATATAAATAATATAAGTCTTACGTGAGTTCGTATTTCACGTTTGATAGATAGCTACCTTTTTAGCACGTCTTTGCCTTTAAAATACGCAATCTTTAGAATTGGATCTTTTATTCTCTGTCTGATGGATGTTTGTAAAGATTTCATCTAAGCTTTTGACAAATGTAACCTAAAGAAAACTCACCAAACACCTTATCGTAGACGCCTCGTTTTCTCACTTACGATGTATTAAATTTCTGTGTTGCAGATTTCAACACGATATGAGACTTCGTACTGGACGGAAAACGACTGGATCGAAAATAAATCATGACGTCATAGCACGGAAGCGAGGGACTATTCCTCTGGGACATACACCTTCACTAAACGTAATCTCGGAGCATGTAACTGATTAATTGGTTCCAAGATTTGTGCTTTTGATTACAAATGACAAACGACTGTTGAGGCACAGCACGCTCGTTGATATTCGATAATCTTGAGAAAGTTCAACCAGTCAGATCATTCAGTGCAGGATTGCTGGCTACAAAAGCTCGGAATTCGCACAACGCTTTGCCGTCGTCGACGCGTCATTGATAAGACAAATGTTATGGGTGGTTTGAGATCACATTCATTACGGAATGACTGGCAGTCAACATAATACACAACCTACCCGACGTGGATACAATCTGTTACTGAGCGAACTGTAGGCAAGACGCACGGGTATTCAACGACCTGTTACCTCTTCAGGGTCGTTTGTATTGACGAAAACACGATTGTGTACATATCTTACAACAGCTCCTACCGTGAATGGCAAAAGTGTATCGCTTGTGGAAAGCCAAACAATGGTGGCGTAGCCGGTGGACAGAGCCGTTGCTACTCGCTGTCTTTGCTAGTCAATAAGTTTATAGAAATTAGTTCATATAAGTGGTAGAATGCGATCCAAAACAGGTATAGCCCCTCGCCTGGCGAGCACTCGCGATGTGTCTGGGAGTTATGCCAATTCCCCATACCCCCAGTGGATGAAATCCTTAGAGGTGAAATACCAGAAGTTACATACGAAGATTATGCAAAGTACAAGTGTTAGCTCTGTCCGGCAGTTGTCAGGACCTCGGTCCAAGAGGTCAGAGGCCAGTGTGTCTCGGCTGAGTAACAGAACCCGTAACTCCATACCGTTCAGACGATCAGTTTGCAAAAGCAGTGTTGACATTGGTTTTGGAGGCACTGGAGCCGGGGTGAACGAAGTGGACGACTTCGGGGACGACGATAGTGATGATGACATTCTGAAGGAGACAATGAAACCGGATCCTTGTGTTCCTAGACGGGATACTGTCCCGGAGGTCAAATTGTGGCGAGACAGGTCCGAGGTGGCTAAGACAGCAGACGACATTTTAAAAGCATGTGGCGCGAGAACATGCAGGGTCGTGGACAACACAACCTCCATTAATTCCCAGATTAAGAATGTGGGTCAAGCGACCAACGTGGCTCAGTCTATGGATGCTCTTTTACCAACGCCACGAAATATTAATACATCTGTGAGTCGAGTAAGTAATAAGACGTCCAGATCATGCCCCGCCGTTATTCAAACCGCAAATGACTTCCCCAGACCGTCTGGTGTCAGACCATCTCGACTACCCAGACCAACTAAACGAAAAAATCTCAAAGTATTTTCACGTATGTCGTTAGAAGCGCAACATGCCATTAATGAGACCTTGAACGAAATGGGAGCAGAGAATTCTAGTCTCAAGCCAGTTGCTCCATGTGAAACAATGAATAAGGGTCAAACATTAACTGACACTGACCAAAGTGATGTTGCCATTGGTATGCTATCAACATGTGAAGTTGAGGATGGATCTTTAGACAGTGCAAGAAGTTGTGCATCAAGTAGTACCGTCACTGAGTTAATGGATTCCAGAAACAGGAGAGGACTAGGGGGAGATAAGTGCCTCTTACCTCAGATAAGCCAGAGGTCGAATATGTTACCCAAATCCTCTTCTGTTGAAACACTGGACAATGCAGAAGCAATGCGAATCCCAGGGGTGGGGAAGTATAATTTAGTCAAACGAGAACGAACTTTTCAAATAACATTTGGTGATTTTGATATACGATACAGAGACATAATCTCGTGTGATCGGAGGGGATCAGAGACGCCTCCAGCAGAGATCCGAGAGAAGGCTATAGCCAAATGTACACAATGGTTGGAGAAATATACGCCCAGGTGATATATGGACGGTTTAGCTCATTTACATGTTTCTTCACATTTTCAGGAAATCCTAACAGAATTGTGATTTCTCGTTGCTCTGTATTTAAAAAGGTAGGTCCGTTAATTTTAACAAATCTGAACATTTATTGGAGAAATTTCTCTAAAGGTTTTCAGCGTTTGGTATATTCCATGTCTGCTCTTTATTTGTCTCGGTCTGTTAAGCAGTGCATTGGTCCGACTGGATTTTTACTAGCCACCGACTATCGGGTCAGTGGTTAGCTCGCTCACTGATATCTGTATGCACAAACAAATCGAAGGTACACATTATTGGCTAAATGTCGCTGACAATCGACACTGGAAGGTAAGGAAACGTTCATTTCTGCACCTTTGCTACCTTGTCATTAGACTCGGTTCTTTTGTCGTGAGACCCAATATTTCGAGTTATGGGGGTTTCACTGAACAATCATTGCCTAAGTCGAAGGGTAACAACAATTCCTAGTGATCAGTATTATGTTTCCAAGAATCAGAGGGTTTTTCAATGAGTTATGTTATGTGTTATATATTAATGTTTTCAAGAATCTAGTAATCGCGATCACGTTATTGCTTCATGGATTTTTTACATTCAATAGCGACTACGGAATATATTGGTTATTTGGAATGTGGCCGATTTCTGTGGAGTGTTTTATTAATCTATTGCTCAGGATCCGGTTGTATCAAACTTAAAAATAAGCTTGAATTGTTAAATTTACTATGATTAGTTAAGCATTGATTAACTCCAGTTGCAGGAAGCCCTTATTAAATGAATCCCTTCATTAACCAATCATTAAGCTAATGAAGGTTTGGGGGTATCATAAACTCAACATTAGCCGCATCAACATTGCAGACAACAGAACATTCGATCAACTACCTATCCGAAAACATTTTTTTTTGTTTGGCATTTTGAAACATTTTGTCCCATTTTGTCTTGATTTCTTTGGACGTTCTATTGCTTATCCCTAAGCTATTGATCTCGGCCGTTAATTTGTTCCGTATCTGCTTCTTTTTTTGTCATTAGAAATGGAGTTAGTCAGTTTGCTGTTTAACACACGGATGTGCTCTTCAACTAGGTCTGTTAATTAGAAATTGTATTTCACAACTTTCAAAATTTACTTTGATTTCTGACGACAGCCATCATGCAGATGATAGATTAGTGTTTACCCGCAATGCATCATGGATAATAATTAGGGGATTCCCCTACGTTAATGATGGTTTAATGACGAGACCTTCATTAGAGGCATACTTAGTTAATGGTTGTTTAAATAAGGGTTTATACAACCGTATTTAAACACTTCATTAACTAATCAAACATTAAGAATTTAATCAATGATTAGTGTTTAAGTGATGATTATATAATTACGCGTTGATACAACCGGGTCCAGGAATGTTATCCACTATCGACACTTAGTTTGTATCGAAGCACGGTGTACCGGAAGTATTTGTTTTAGTCACCAAGACTTCCGGAAAATGAAAATGAAGATCGTAATTTCTCTGGTTTTAAAAAGTCATATTTGTCTGTTCGTTGTTTACTGGTGCACGAGTCATACGCCCACAGCCTTTGAATAATTCAGCTTTGAACTGTGATTGATATACTGAACAACTCACCACCTTGTCGATCCTGCACTCACTAAGAGACCTTGTAAAGGACGGGTATATCCGGCTAATGCTCACTTATTGTGAAAAAACTGGCCTATTATAACGCAATAGGTGTGCTGGGCGGGACTATAGTGGAAGCTTAATGTTACTGTATGATTCTTAAGACTAACACTGTTCAGGAAAATATCGCTCAAACCTGGGCTCCTTTTCTCAAAATTTAGGCCCTGTTCAGTAAAATATCGCTCAGACCTGGGCTCCTTTTCTCAAAATTTACGCCCTGTTCAGTAAAATATCGCTCAGACCTGGGCTCCTTTTCTCAAAATTTAGGTCCTGTTCAGTAAAATATCGCTCAGACCTGGGCTCCCTTTCTCAAAATTTAGGTCCTGTTCAGTAAAATATCGCTCAGACCTGGGCTCCCTTTCTCAAAATTTAGGTCCTGTTCAGAAAAATATCGCTCAGACCTGCGCCCCGTTCCTGAAAGCGATCGTAGCTAAGATGCTCGTTACTCCAATATTTTAACATAGACTTACGAATGTCGTAGCCTTACGATCGCTTTGAGACTTCCCCCAACCTACCCCCGCCTCTGTTCCATAATCCGTCCTAATCTGAACTCCTTTAGGATCAGATTTCACAGTGGGAAATCGTATCTTAAGTGAGATATTGTATTCTGTTATTCTATGTGTATTGGAATGCGGTTATCCTGAACTGCGTCCACCCGATCCTCTTATGGCTGACTCTTACACTTATAAGCTTTATTATTACACCGAATGCATTGACGTCATAAGATACGGTACTTCAGGGTATATAAGTATTGATTAGATCCTATTTAGCGTGATTAACGGAGCTTTATTGTGGCAAAAATAAACTAAGCAGAATGATGTAAGCTTTAGTAGATTATTATAATCGTGTATTTCTGAGGCTTCTGTGACACCCATCATTTTTACCATCGGATGTATTTGGCATGGTTGCCATGACAACCTACGTCTTTATTATGCAGCAAGAGTTAAAAATCTATGTCTCGTGACATGAGTTTTTCAAAACTGCCATTTTTTAAGTGTGATCGTATGGTTGGAGATCTCTTGAATTTTAACTGCCCCTTCCCCCTAACAGTTAAGGACTGTTTTTACACACTGTACTGGACAGCAAACGAAACGCAATAAATAAATAAATAAATAAATAAATAAATAAATAAATAAATAAATAAATAAATAAATAAATAAATAAATAAATAAATAAATAAATAAATAAATAAATAAATAAATAAATAAATAATCTCATGAACGTATGCATTCTTGTTTATGACTTCTATTTATAAACTTGACAAAAAACAGAGTTGCGTTTCTTTAGCGGTTGAGTATACCATAGTCAGTCCACCATGACGTGATCTTAAACTTCTTTTGAGTGATATATTACGTATTGACTATGATATATGTTGGTGTATATGTGTATGTATATCCGGTGATGGATATTATGCGATGCATTTTTTTTATTGAATATGTGACGTAGAATATTTGCATACATCTGTGATAATTGTGGGAACGGGCGAATGCGATTTTGTTTGGAATGTCTCTCCCAGAAGCAAAGGTGATACATTTGTTGTCAATGGTTGTTAAAGCTGCAATATTTTGAAATAAACAAAACCACATTGGTCGCTATTATTGAAGGGTTTTCATTGGTTTTTATGAGATATTACCACACGTTATTAAATATCAGCAGTATTAACATTTAAGCAACTTCAATATAAAAATACAAACTCGCGACATCTGTAACAGTATAATCCCAACAACAGAGTAAAAATGAGTAATAACAACGTTCAAACAGGATCAATATAGACAGCAACAACTCACGAACTGTATTGCACAATATGATACTAACAACAGGGAAAAAACTACTGATATCAACAGTAACAACGTTCAAACAGGATCAATATAGACAACAACAACTCACGAACTGTATTGCGCAATATGATACTAACAACAGGGAAAAACTACTGATATCAACAGTAACAACGTTCAAACAACAGCAATATAAACAGCAACATCGTACTAACTGTAACAATACGATACTAACAACTGGGAAAAAAGATTAGTGATATCAACAGCAGCAACGTCCTAACAACATCAACATAAACAGTGACAGCGTGCAAACAGTATTTCAAATTGCCGAACTTATAATGTGTTTGAAACATATTATGTTGAAACACAAATCTCTCCCACAGCTGAGCGAAGTTTGTTCTGTCGTAATGCCCTCCTCAAGGACGTAACACACTTCCAGTGAACACGTCACGACATAACCTTTCACAAACTGCAACAATTATGACAAATTTTAGCACCTAGTCTCGCTTCAGTCTTTTGTCACACAAACATTTGAAGGCCATAAAATGTTCACGGAGCTATTAACGATAGCTGCGTCAATGGTGTTAGGGTACCAATAACACCGACAACACTTTCACCATACAATAGCTTAACACTTTGGATATTGTAATGGTACATTGACCACCATAATGGATTGAGTGAGTGAGTGTGTTTTTACGCCGCTTTTAGCAATATTCCAACAACATCACGGCGTGGGACAGCAGAAATGGGCTTCACAAATTGTGTCCATGTGGGGAATCGAACCTGGGTCTTCAGCATGACGAAGCCAACACTTTGACCATTGGGCTATCCCGCTGCCCCTCCCATTATAATGCGAACTGCGCGCGCGCGCGTGTGTATAATCGAATGTGAAACAGACAATCCCGTGATTAACATCACATGTAGTGACCGAGTAAAAGCAGTCGGGATGCAGTGTCACTTGTCAAACAAATCAGCGAACCTGACCACCCGATCCTGAAAGTCACCTCTAATGAAAAACAAATTGATTGCGAAGACCAATTATTTTTTCAGATCTTCGTGTGTCTCAATGTAACAGGAGAAGGAAATAGGTTATTCAGAGACAAATCTGTTGGTGAAAATAAGGGAATGTTATTGTTTTAATGTGATCCGTTTTTATCCCCGGTATCTCTGCACGCTTTGACCATTGGGCTATCCCGCTGCCCCTCCCATTATAATGCGAACTGAAGAACCCAATTGGGAGAAAATAAGGGAATGTTATTGTTTTAATATGATCCGTTTTTATCCCCGGTATCTCTGCACTGAATTGTCCACACCTATTAAAACCTTAACTTCTGCGCCTTTTTGGGTATAAGTACTGAGCATGAAAATTCAAGAAACACTTATCTCTTTTTAAAGATGACCGTTTGAAACATTTCACCGACACCTCACAGGTGGTGCGTGAGTGCGTGAATCAGGGAGTATTGTTTACCCTGCTTTTTGCAGAAATATAAGCAATATTCCGCCGGGGAATACCAGAAATTGGCCATGCATTTCTTCAGGGAATCCAACCCGAACAAGCCAACGCATTAACCACCTTTCTATCCCACCGCTTTGGTTTCTATATATTTATCTTCTATGTTTGAATATTCACTTCACCCCATCACAAAAAATGAAATGGCAATCAAACCAAAGAAAACATAAACAAATGAACACGCATGCATTCAAACTTCTCATCCCATGTAGCTATATGAATCACTGGATTGTCTGTTCTAGACTCGATTAACCACAGACCGGCGTCGGTGTCATATACAAGTAACTTGAATATTGCTGAGTGTGGCGTGACGCAACACACAAACTGACTCCTCTTATATAGACCGACGCCCATCTGCACTGTTAATCAACTGATGACGTTCTTGAAGCCTAAAGATGAAATGATGGATATCACCATGTCAGGCAAGAGAACAAAAACAGAAACCAAAAAAACCCACTCACACCCGAAAAGAAACCCCCCAAAACAAAACAAAAACAGACAAACAAACGAACAAAAAATAAAATAAAGTTGAAATAAAACAAAAAAGTCCAAAGACAGCAGTTATTATCTGTTCGCAAGGTCTCCACTCAATTATTTAAAACGTTTCTATAATACCAGAGTTCCACGTTCACACATTTTCCTGAAAGGTGCAACGCTCCTTGCAAACACTGCGATGTGCACTAAAATAGGAGTTGTGTCATGTATAGGTATTCATTTTATCATTCTATATCTCCGTTTTATGATATTGTCCATCGACCATCTTAGCTTTTATGTTAGTCAGTCTACAGGTTACCATAACATGACTACCACAACCTTTGTGAAACATGTCTGACATCCACACTGGCGCTTGACAGCTAATTGGTTACGACAGACTGAAGGCATTCATTTTCCTCTTTATGTTTACCAACATTTGGACTTGAGACCCCCATGAAAGTTACGTGCTACCCGACGACCCTTTGACAGGTTGGGACACTCGTCTGTTTGTGATATTTGAAACGCGTAATATTTTCTTTGATGTGTGAAACGCTACTCTGGATGGAAGATTTTGAGACTCTCCTCAAAAGTACTCTTTCACAGAAAGGGATTTTGTTTGTGTGTTTTTGTTTAGCGCCTTTTGAGCAATACTTCTGGTATGTGTCGTCGACACGATACGGCCATATATGATTAGATCAGCAAGTGTTTGGCAACTCGGTTCATTAAGTCGAGTGTTGCGACAGCATAATTACCTTTTAGGTGAGTGAGGGAATTTAGTTTTACTCTGCATTCAGCAGCAGTATTCAAGCTATATGGTGGTGGTCTGTAAATAATCAAGTCTGGACCAGTGGTCGACAGAATGAACATCGATCTACGCAGTTGGAATACGCTGACATTTTCCCACCAGTTTCAGCGAGCTTGACAACCCGTTTCTGTTAGTCCCCTGTTACGACATGCATTGGTTACTGAAAATCAATTCTAACCCGGATCCTCACGAGTTAGTCACCTTTTAGACAGGCATTGGTTGGTCTGGGCCTATTGTTTTAATCCGAAATTTCTGTTGGGCTCAGAAACTGTTGATTAGATATCGAACTGGGATGGAAAGGAGGGTACGATATCAGTCTTAACTGACCACCTCACGCATATGCACACACGCACGCACACACGCAAGCATGCACACGCGAGTATGAAACGGTGAAGGATAAACGTTCATAACTGTTTACAATGGACCTATTTACCAACCTAAAATGTGCTTTGGAACTTAAATGTTCTGGAATCCCCATCCAAACGTTACCACCTCTCTTGTTTATCTCTCGCTTGCTCTCTCAATTTTTCTCTGTGTTAATCATTCTCTCCCTTCCTCTGTCCGTTTCTCTCTCACACACGCAAAGAGACTCACAAGCAACTCCACCCTCATCCCAACTCAAGGTCAAGCTTCAGTTCCAGTATCAAGTGTAAAACCTGTTAATCGTCCCATAGTTTCATACAAAGCCAGTAAAGTCCCTGAGTAGGTCATTAGCATATCCACAGACAGACACAATAAACTGGCTTCAATAATCACAACCAAGCGTTGTTAAACCAACAATACAAGGAATCAATAACCAGCGGTAATGTTTCATGACACAACGTTGCCTTTATGACATTGATTCTGGAGTTGTTCTGGAGGATTATCTACTTACTGTGGTCCTAAATACATTACCTGATCGTAAAAGAGTTACACCTGCATCGGATTCGAAACTTATATCTAATACAGCTCGGACAACACTATGGAATACACTGCGTAAATAACTGAATTATTATTCGTTCGCATCTGATGATATCTGAGCACAATATCTACGCCATGGCTACCGTATCTGAGCCGAATGCGCTCACTATCTGAACCTGGTAACTGACCTCAGTATCAGATCACAGTATCTGGCATTGGTTTATGAACCAAAAATATGACCACGGTAACTGCACACAGTATTTGAACCCAGTATCTCTAACAAGTATCTGCCGCCAGTATGTGATGTCAGTATCTGACAAAGATATTTGAACCACGTATCTTAATCAGGTATCTAACTCCAGCATCTGACCTCAGTATCTGAACCAGAGATCAGACTGCAGTATCTGACCCCAGTATCCGAACCCGTTAACTGGTTAACTGTTTTTGGACCAGGTATCTGACCCCACTACATGATCTCAGTATCTGACCCCAGTATATGACATCTGTATCTGACCTTAGTATCTGACCCCAGCAACTGACCTCAGTATCTGAACCAGGTATCTAACTCTACAGTATCTGACCACGGTACCTGCACCAAGTACCTGAACCGGCACCAAGAAGCAACAGTATCTGACCTAGATATCTGACCCCAGAACGTAGCTAGTGTACTTGACCGGAGCAAATGCATTTAGAGCATGAGCCTATGTGTGAGCAATAACAATACCTACCGAAGTAAGATTAATAAAGTTTGCACGTCTGAATTAACTCAGTATATATATGCATGTAATAGAGTGTATATGCATGAACACTAGAGTTTGAAGAGTCGAAAAGCTGACGGAAAACAATGGCGCAGTCCACAGTGTGGGATTTCCTTGGGCGTTTCCAGAATCGTCTCAGCATACATAAAAGGCATTAGACTTGTTGAAAAAGTATCTCATCATGTACCGCCCACTAACATAAGGTCATTGCAATATCTGTAATCAATAGCCAAAACTCCAGGAGTGCGGATCTTAGAACTGTAATGGCGTGACAACGACGCTTGCCACGAGAACTCAGGAATTGATACTATCTGAGCCCGCAAGCTACCATACCCGATTAGAACCCTTCTGTTTTATCCCTCCCTCATGTAATGTGTGATGTAGTGGTAAACTTAATGAATTACGCTGCATTAATGATGGGATGGATGCTGACAGCATGACCTTCAGAACACATGTACATACTGACCTAGATCAGAGTTAACAATCTTCACACATGCTGGCCACGAAATAACTACGTTTTAGTCATTCTCCCCTAAGTGTGAATTTGAAACATGTCCACGAATGAAACACCTGGTGTCATGATAAGATCTCTGAAGGTTCATGGGTTCTGACCTATCCGGAGACCTCGGTGTACTTACAGTAAATATTTTCCACATCGATGACCTTGACCTTCTTTGAGCTAAAACATAAACTTTTGGATGACCTCGATTCTCTTAGATTGAGTATTGTGAAACAATTGATGTCCTTACCAATGTTATCATTGTGTCCTGTAAAACTTCGACGAATGTATATCATTCCTGAATAGAAAGAAAGAATTTGAGACATGATCAGATATCCGACGATCACACTCTTTCCACATGACCGTGACCCTTTTTTACAGCAGTTACTTCTCAAAAACTATTTGATGAGCATACCGATCTTCACGATCTTAGCTGAGATACAAAACGGTTTCATTCGAATAATAACTGACCAAATTGACATCAGACACATTACCTATTTTACCACCCATAATATGTTGCAGTGTTTCCACATGTGAGCACATGACTTGTCTTTGCGTGTGTTTGTGACAGATGTTAACGTTGTTGCATGATACGCCCGCATTTTTGCGATCGCCTGACACCACAATCAGATCGTGATTTATACACACATACCTATGATGTAGACGAAATGGTACCATTAGTTATGTGCCAGCAGAGATTTATCACGATCATGGAATTAACTTTATATACTGAACAGCAAAAGTTTCGATAAAATGAAACATCATAAAAGTAAGCGTTCATGTTTATGTCGTCTACCTAAAGACTTGACAAAAACCCAAAGTATCTTTTGCTGTTCAGTATATTTGTAAGGAAACCTTACACCAGTGTCATATCTAAGAAAGAAACTTCTTATATCCATTATCGAATTGAAGGAAATCTTAAACGGTCCGATTAGGGCATAGCGAAGAGCCGTAGGCTTAACCAGAAGAGGGAACGTGTCGAATAATATCGTTAAGCATTCTACTGACACATAGGAACCTGGCATGGAAGGGCGAATAACCCTGTGAATTCCCTCTTCAAAAACACTTTATCTTACACAAATATAAGCCTATTCGTATATCACACATCGTGGATTAAGTATGTTTGAAGTTGACAGCTTTGTTTACAAGGAGGTGCTTTGTTTGAAATGGAAAGGGTTTTCTGACGCTGTCAAAGATGATAAATTGAATACATTGTCCCTAGCGAACGAGATAATACAATACAAAGGTGGATTGTGGGTACACTTGAGCTGTTTGAGTGAATGGGAGTGGCTGTATGTTGATTGTAACAATATCCAATCAATATATCGGAAGATTTGTTTGGGTTGTTTGTTGTTTAAGTTCGTTTGGCAATATTCCAGCTAGATGTCTGTAATCAATCAACATCATGAGCATCGATCTATGCATTTGGGATACGATGACATGTGTCCAGCACCATCTGTAATTACTTTCAGATAAAAGCACAGATAGAAACAAAATTTCATGCATTAGATCTTCGTTGTATGATTTAACGCAGCATTTAACAGACAACCCAGTGATTGGTATCTCGAGCATAGACCTAATCAGTACTGACATACATTATGGCGTGTCATCAGTGTCGGCGAGCGCCACCCCATCCCTTCAGTCGATCTTTACAAGCTGTTGAAAACCACTACGTAACACGATTTTCACAAGTAAAGTAGATATTTACGCAATGAAGAATAAAGTTTAACATTATCAAACTATCAACAGGAAACCTGTGAAATATGTTAAACAGGACAAAGCCGAAAAGTATGATTATATTTTTATACATCTTGCACGTCTTAGTGACATTGCCAGAAAGAAAATACAGGCAAAACATATGACACCTCGCAGCAAATATAGCTGACTCTTTAATTCCAAAATATAAATGAAACAAAAACAAACCTAGACATAAAATTGCCAAAATATATTAGAAAAACAGGAAACGTTCGTTGGACCACGGTATTCGTAATCCTATTATTAACTGTAGAGTTACGACAGGTCCTAATGTTACAAGATACCACAGTTCCCAGCCACCATTCTGTATTTGCAGAGATTCGACAAGTCGTAAAGTTACGAAAGCTCTGTGGATGGGGACCCATCATGATATCTTTCCTTGTCGAGGACTTGCCTCTGTATATTGCAGGTTCCTATTTCCTATAAAACGCATTCATGATGTTATAGAGTGAGACATTGCATTGTGTGCACCGATGTGTGTCGGGGTATCTGTTATAAAGAAAGCTTGGAATCAAAGACGTTAGTTTTACTATCGATAGCAAACTGAAGTGCTCTGCTCTTTCCTTTATTCAACTTTATGCTTATTGGGGTCGGCAATGATTAACCCTGTGTGTAGAAGCTCTTCCACTGAAATTACACACAAAGACCCGAGGTCAAGAGCTTAGTTTCAGTGTATGCGAGAGTGAGTCTAGTTTTACGTCGCTTTAAGCAATGTTCCAGCAATATTACGACCGTGAACACCAGAAATGGGCTTCACACATTGTACCCATGTGGGGTATAGAACCTGGGTCTCTGGCGTGACGAGCGAACGCTTTAACCATGATTATATTACCCTAGAGTTCCCTCACATTAACACGTCAACCCGGGAGACTATATAACGTTTAATTAGAAGATACAAACATGAACGTTTACTTTTATGAGGTTTCATTTCTGGGAAACTTGCGTTTCGTTTGCTGTCAGGTATCTATTAGTACAGAGGTGTCTGTTATTTATATCTATAAAGTGTAATAACACACGGGCATCCGAACACAACGGTGTAATGTATTGTCATTATATCTCTCGTAAGCGAACAATGTACACCCTCGAGCTTGTCTAAATCCAAAAAGCCTTGATAAGTTAAAGACAAAATTTATTGGAAGCTTATCAGCTATCGATGTAGGCCACGAGGTCACAGAGACACGACAAAGTGGTTCTGGGTAGGTCATGGTACAGAATAACGGAGGTCAGCTGTTTGCGTTATTCTTGAGGCAAATCGATTGTTACAAATATTCGCAGTGAACTATGTCAAAGTCAGGTTAATAAAGTGCTACACTAGGGGCAAGCATGGGTTTCTGAAGACCCTTTCTACCCCGGATCTTCACGGGTCTTGCCTATATATAGCTGACGTTTTATATTGTTATATATACCTCTACTCTTGATCAAACCCGTCTTAAACTCTGTTTATATTACACAAAACAATGTTCATATTACACTCTCAACTATATCTCCAACTTCCCTTGAGCTCACCCCAGTCCTTTACAAAACAACACGGCGGTGGGGTACCTTTGTGGTTAAAGTATGTATGAAACCCATTTCTGGTCTACCCTACCTTGACATTGCTGGTATTTTGCTAAAAGCTCCATAAAACTAGATTCCTTCAGTAAATATATAGTATCCACCCCACCCCCCACCCCCTCCCCTCCCCCCAACCTCTCTCCACACCTCACCACCTCCACCCCAAAGAAAACAAACAAACAAACAAACAAAAACAAAATAAAAACCAAACAAATACCCCCTCAAAAAACCCAAAAAAAAACCCAACAAAAAACAAAAAAAGAGAACACAAAATATAAAACAAACAAATAATATAACCAGAACAATAACAACAGCAACAAAAACCTCGCATACTCGCCTACACAAGATTCTGTTGCAAAAATGTTGTATTTTCAAACATGTTCAACTCGTCTACAAGTAGACTTTAGTACATGGAATTTTACACCAGTTTAGAAGAAGGTAATGTCTGTACAAACAAGTGGATACTTTTAGATGGATGATGGTAGGGTTTCCTGGCTCTCACATCAGTCTCTTTGAACCTATTCCGTACAGTTTGACCGGATATCCTCTGATGTCCAGGCACACTGGCTGCTGTGCTCTCACCCGTGGCAGTACGATCACGCAACTGTAGTACCCGGAAGTACCGATCTTGGCTACAGTGGTGAATGAGGTCTGCTTGTACGGGGGCGCTCATTTGTTATACCTGTTTGGTTGTAACGAGTTGCAAGCCATCATATCTTGCTCACACACACATTCAGACGACTCGCAACAGAAGATTGGTAATCTCCAGTATGCATTCTTTCAATGGCTATGTTCCGTGTCGCAGAGCCAAAGATGTGACTTATTGATTTGACCGTGAAACTCCTTCATAACGAATGCCAGTTTATGAAAATAATCTGGATACTTATTGCAAGACAGTGGATGCTCTTTGCTGCACAATTTCAAATGGAAGGTGATTTCTGTTGCAGTTTGGCGATGCCTTTCTAATCTTCTCAGAAATCTCATCAAAATCATCATTTTCAGGTAAAATCGATTTTTACTAGTGCAGTTGTGTAACATCATGCTATCAACACTTTTATTACGTATTTTGACGATGGTTTGAACGCAATAGGTAATTACTAGAATTTTAAAAATACAAATCTCCTATGCGTTTCTCCTTTTGGGTAGTATATATATCTCCAATATTGTTCATATCCGCCTCAGACCTATTTCACATCTTTACCATGCAACAGCACAGAACATGCACTGGTTCTTGGTGTTGTTCATTGCTGTAGTTAAAAGGGGGGAATATTGCGAGAGGGAGATTAAGTGGTGCTCACTTGAAAGACATTGTGTTTGTAGTGGACCCTGTCCGGTTGCTGTTGACGACCAGTACATTGATTGACAGGTGTTCAATCATATTGATGGACTCCCCAACATCTAAAATGCCGATGAAACATATTGATGGATTATTTACTTGAACTGTACACTTTATTGGCATGTGAGGACAGCTCTTGTGGACAAGAGGGTCAATGGTCATATTGATCTTGCGTGCTTGTCCACACAAGGTCATGTTTGTGTACCATGCCTCTTCAGCATAGTGTAACTTCAGGTCACTCAACCCAGATTATCAACGTGTTCCTTATGGGGCATGTCCACTTAAACATATTGACGTTTATTTATTTAAACTCATTTGTATAAGTTTGTCAGTTGTGGATTCCTCTTAGCTGCCGATTTTCGAACACACTGATGGACTGGTCGTGATCTGGGGGTGAAATGTTGTTGAGTCGTGGATTCACAAAATACAATGTATATCTGGGCTTCATACGTTGTTACCGTGAGGGGAATCGAAACTGTGAAGTGACCCGGGGAAAATGTAACCTTAAAATTCTCTGTACAGGCTTGGTCACACCGGAAACCGATGCATCCGGGTTCGAATCTCTCTCCTGTTATGTTTCAAGGTTTGTCTGTCCCAAACACCTACACGTGGGTGTCACCTAAGTGGTAAATGATACTTCGGACTTTCCTCCTTTCAAAGCAGAAATGCCCTCACTCTCAGCCTCACCCACGCTCAGCCTCACCCACTCTCAGCCTCTCTCTCTCTTGCTCTCTTCCTCCCTGTTCTACTCACACTTTTAGCTCACCACACGTCAGATTTATGCATGATACTTACACGGGACGGTAAAGTCATAAGAAAGACTGTTTACAGTCGTACATTACTATAAGGGTAACGCTATTACCGCTAATTAACGCTAATATAATAAGTATAAAAACAGCGGCATCGGTTTAGAAGCATTTACTGCCAACAACAAAACGACGGAGGTCACTGACACACATTTTGCAAATATAGACACGTCATAGAACAACACAGATGACGTCACTATTGCGAGTGACGACATTCGACCTTGACCTTTGCCCATACTACCAGCCGCCATTGTTTTCGTTGATCAACAAAGTTAGATTTCAAGTTGATATTTTCATTGCTGTATGTTGTCATTTATGGTACAATTGTTATGGCTGGCACACGCAGGAAAGTGCATAATGGCACAGGCACATGTGACGAATGTGAGCCAGATATATGGTCAATAATGAGCCCAAGTTCAAACGAGCCGTAGGTGATTGAACTTCAACAGCTGAGCTACTTATGACGTCACCTAACAACGGGATTGATAATGGCCCGTCGTCAAGCATTTTACATTTATCAAGTTACAGTGGCCCGCTTATTTCTGATAACGTGCGGTCGTTTTAATGATAATTCTATCCATTTTAGCTATAAATCAGTGTAAAGCATACGGTTCGACTTCTACACGCTGTTTTTCTTTTATTCGACCGGAACAGGTATGAAAAGGACGACTGTTAAACCCTACAATGCACATGTTAGCGATTTCACACTGCGTTCAGCAACGTTTCAATTATATGACATGGCTTTTCACCGTATTGCCCTTGCACACATCCTGTGATTAATATCATGAACATCGAAGATGTATGATCCCTATTGATGAAGGTTGTGGGAACAATGCGACAAACTAATTACAATGCTTACGTGCCTGTGTTCATGACAATTACTTCAACCAAAGAATCCTTCAGGAAATATGTTTGATTTTACGTACGCGTTATATCAAAAAACTACTCCCAAAGCACAAATATAATCGAGTTATACGGAATATCCGCTGAAGTCCGTTGTGTTTTCAGTTAACAACGAGACTGAAAAAAGGCACCCTTATGAAATATTGATAATGTGTACAAGAAACAAAACAAAAGAAAACATTTTTTTGGTATTATTCTATCATATTTCACAAGGACAATGACTGCGTCGCAGGCCTGTTGTTCAGGAGGTTAGTACGCTTTGCTTGAGACACAAAACAAAACAAATGAGATGACATATTTTTGGCATTTTTATCATGTTTCACAAGGAAAATGGCTGCATCATGACAGGCCTATTGTTCAGGAGGTTATTACGCTTTGGTTATCTCCCTTGAAGAAGTCGACTGAAAGCGAAGACCGGATGGGAAGAGTGAGGTACCCGGAAGTTGCTGAGGACAAGATCCTTGGAACTTGTTGCTTTTCATCATATCCTGTTCGTCAGATGAAATAGTCACCCAGCTAAACAGTGGAATCTGACCATACAGTACGTCATTAACAAACCAACGTCTCTGCTAACATATTAATTATATCATATCATATTTCGCTTGTTTTAAACATATTTTATTCCTTAGACAAAAAACGTTTTAAGATTTCCTCACTGCATGGAGTTTGGAGGTTACTCTAGATGGCTTTCATTAAACGCCAGATTGATTGTAGTGATATTAGAAAAGTCTGATTTCTTTAACTTGTTTTCAGCCGTATAGAGGAGAAACCATTATTGAATCTGACGGTTTTGAGTGGTAATGGTTTTACGTCGGTTTAGCAATATGCCAACACACTCACGAAGTCTGCTTATATACGTGTTCTGTGACCAAAGATGATATTTACCTGTGTACTATAATTACTATAATGACAGTCGGGCTGAGTGGTTGAAGTGTTCGCTCGTCAATCCAAAGACCCAGGTTCGATTTCCCACATCAGTATTGTCTGGCAGAAAATGTTTGAGGACGGTGTTTGGTAACTTTACTCAACACGCCCTTTGAGAGGTCCAAGGCATGTTGGGTCCGTTTGAAATATTTTTCAGGGGGCTACAAAATGGACGGTCCCTTTCACTTTCCCGTTTGAAATAATTATAGATTTTTCTAAAATGTCTTTTGCGTCAGCCGACAACTTGGATGTGGACATTTCGCTATGTGTAGATGTGTGTGCACTTCGTGAAATGCACGTGCTTTAAGTCACATGACATGATCTGCCGAGCATAATGTAAGAATGTGACATGTGGCCTGCCTATTTGCATGACCGGGTCGCTGTTCCAGTAAGTAGCTCAACACCCTTGACATGTGATGAGTTGTGACTTAAAATAATGACAGCTCTTATAGACAACTTTCTTATTATCGAGTGATAAATTATGACAATTAAAATCCTCAATGGTAAAGGAATTACAAGCCTCATACCAAATTGGAAACGGATAGCACTTATAGTTTTAAAGTAAAGTCCTGAAACATCTTCTGCCAGACTATACAATGTGTGAGGCCCATTTCTCGCGTTCTCCGCCGCGATTGCGTTGGAATAAAAGCGGCGTAAACTGATACACATCCACTGAAATGACACTCTACATAATGTTTTCAACCCTTTGTATGCAATACAGTGACAGTCGATGACCGTTAGAAACGTAAGTAAATATATCTTTAGACTTACTATGGCACGCCGAACATGCACTGGTATAGACAACCTTAGCTTTTTGTATGTCACGAGGCATGGCGATAGATTTTTGTCTTGCTGTTGATCTGAAGGAGAAACAAAAAACTGTTGATAATTCCATGTAAAACTGTCCACATGAAACTAATGTGCATTGAATCAGGAGAGAGACGTATGTACATGTATTTCTGCTAGATAAGTTATGGATCGTACATGTATCTGAAATATTTAAGACATTGGTCGCGTTCGTAGGCCTAGAATAAATCAATAAGAATGACTCAATACTGTTTGGTGTAATACAATTTCTAGGACAATTGACATTGTTTACATACTATTCCAAAAAGAAACGCATTGCCGATTTGTATTTTCTATTATTGACCTATTATGTTCAAACCATCGTCAAAATATTTAAGAAAAGTGTTGATATAATGATTTTGCACAATTGGACAAGTGAAAATTCGATGATTTTGATGAGATTTCTTACAAGGATTAGAAAGGCATTCCACAACGCAACAGAAATCACCTTCCATTTGAAATATTACAACAAAGAACATGCAACCTTTGGCAATGAATTTCCAGATTACTTTTAAAAATTGGCATTCGTTTTGAAGGAGTTTCAAGGTCAAATCAATAAGTCACATCTTTGACTCTGCGACACGGAACATAGCCATTGAAAGAATGCATACTGGCGATTACCAATCTTCTGTTTCGAGTCGTATGAATGTAAGTGTGAGCAAGATATGATGGCTTGCAACTCGTTACAACCAAACAGGTATAACAAATGAGCGCCCCCGTACAAGCAGACCTCAGTCACCACTGCAGCCAAGATCGGTACATCCGGGTATTACAGCTGCGTGATCGTACTGCCACGGGTGAGAGCACAGCAGCCAGTGTGCCTGGACATCAGAGGATATCCGGTCAAACTGTATGGAATAGGTTCAAAGAGACTGATGTGAGAGCCAGGAAACCCGACGTTGGAATCATGCTACGCCAATCACCACTGCGCTAAGCGTCTTAGTTATCTAAAAGTATCCATTTGGTTGTAGAGCCAGGAAACCCTACCATCATCCATCTAAAAGTATCCACTTGTTTGTATAGACATTACCTTCTTCTAAACTGGCGTAAAATTCCATGTACTAAAGTCTATTTGTAGACGAGTTGTACATGTTTGAAAATACAACATTTTCGCAACAGATTCTTGTGTATGCGTTTCTTTTTTATTTGGATTGTATATTTACAAAACATGATTTAGGAATTTTAAAGCGATATGCCCAAAAGTCACATATATCAAATGCGCATCAGAGAAACCACATATGAACAACATCATCGACTCGACTCAACATCAACGACGTCGACTCACGCCAGTAGCGATGCAAAGAAGCGAGCGTGACCATCAAATCCATTTGCCGTTTATAACAGTACAAGCAGCAGGCTTCCAATTCAAATGCATGGTTTTACATCCAATGCAGTAGCAAGATAAGTTTGTTCTTGAGATTCTCGAGATGCATATAGATGTTGAAGAATATATAAGACGAGCATATGGATGGCCACCTCTTCATTGTACAACAGATCACTTCGAGTGAAGAAGGGACAATACGCAGCCCCGGCCACGTCGTGGTATAAATGTAGCTGTCATCCACATACCCGTCTTATAAATGTTGTTGTTATTTGGTTGTTTGTTGCTTAACGCCGCCAGTAGCAATATTCCAGCTATATGGCAGCGGTCTGTAAATAATCAAGTCTGGACCAGACAATACAGTGATTAACAGTATGAGCATCGATTTACTGAAGTGGGAACCGATGACATGTGACAACCAACTCAGCGAAAATGACCACCCGATTCCGATATTCGCCTCTTACGACAAGCATGGGCTACTGAAGCTTCTACCCCGATCTTAACGAGTGTTGCAGGGTAATGACTTACCTGTGTTTTTGAGTTGTATTTACAACACATGGCTCAGAAAGATCTATGCCAGAATAACTGAATCTGTATCAGACAATCCAGATATTGACATCGCCAGAAACGACAGAACGACGTTGATTAAGGCTGTTACCCATTCAAGTATGTGGGTCTGACCACCCTATCCATTTGTCTCTTGCATCTATACAAACAACAGATATCCAATTCCAATTTGCATGCAACATGTAAACAATCAAGTGTGGACCAGACAACCCAGTGGTTAACAGCATGAGCATCAGTTTACTCAGTTTGTATACAATGACATGTGTCAACCAACTCAGCGAAAATGACCACCCGATCCCGTTAGTCGCCTCTTACGACATGTATGGGCTACTGAAGATCAGTTCTAACCCGGAACTTCATTGGTTTTGTAGGACAATGACTTACCTGTGTTGTTGAGATGAGGGTTTGACAAACGTTTCTACCTTGCCTCGTCCTATATATAGCTACACAGCAACTTTCATTATTTTTCGCTCGTTAACCCTTCAACAAGCAACAAAAGAAAGATACTCTGCTTTATTGGTGGTTGGTTGTTGACAAGACGCAGCTGGAAAACGAGGTCCATTGAATTTCAATATTAACTGGCTTGTTTTTGGAGGGTATCTTCTCAGAGATGCCTCACTGCAATAATATCCCTTATTACCTACCATTCATGTTTTTACATTGCTGTTACCTGTAATTAAGTTTTAGACTGTGTATTGCTGACCACTGACTGCCCTTCGGATAGGAACAATAATGCCAGCCATCAATATTAACAAACTCTCAATATATTATATTTCCATGAGAACTGTCTCTACACCACGATATGCAATATAGCTACATTGTTTTAACTAGGTATGATTTCGAACATGTTTGTGTGAGGTCAGTATCAATGAAATATTTAGTTATTTTCAGAAAAGTGTGTATTCACTGATGGCGACACAGCATGACATTTTGAGACAGTTCAAAATATTGGCATTAGCTGCATGTTGCATATCATTTAAACTGGTTGATTCTATATTCAATATATTTACATTTCGCAGCAGATCAATGGAACCGGTTGATGTGACATCAACATCAAGGAATGTTCTTAATAGAAATATGAATGACATTTCTACTTTTTAACAGATTTATCATAGAAAAAGAAGAAGTGTATACTTAATGGATCGATACCAAGCACCGTCTAAATGGCGATGTGGACATCATGCATCATGCACATTTCCCGCATGCAGTGAAACATGCTCAAGTTGTCATCATCCTCGGTGGATATAAAACTGAGCCAAAATCTTTGGCCAGTCAGTCTTTGTTCAACAGTGCCATGCTTAAAGCAACTTGAGAGGAACCAGGCTATCGGACGGTTGGAAGAAGAAAAGGTGTTGCCCGTCACGTTAATGTCAACATAACCACGATCTACAGTCTGCACCATCGATACAACACAACGCAGACTAGAGATGACCTTCCCCGAAGCGGTCTACCTAGGGTCACCACCCTTCGACATGATCGACACATTACACGTCAACACCAGCAAGATCCTTTCCTGACAAGAAGCTCGGGATACGTTAGGAACGCATAATCGGCGAATCATGCGTTACACGCCCCCGTTCCAACAACCACGGCATCGACAAGCACGACTTCAGTGGGCACAGGGTCATCAAAACAGAACGGAGACGTTGGTTTTGGAGATCGTCAAGGAGATCGCTTTGCTGACAGAAATGTTTTGGAAAGGGATGCATGGGATGGACCTTGTGTCATGATATGGGTCACAATTGGCCTTAATGCGAGTCTTGGGCCAATGTGCTTGCAGAATGTGGATCAAGATCGAGGACGTGGGGTCACAGCTCAGCGTTACATTGTCTCAGTTATCAGACACCATCTTGTTCCATTTATCGCCCAACATCTTAACCACCTTTTCCAGCAGGATAACGCTGCAAGAGTTACCATGGACTTTCTTCAACAACAGAACATCCGTGTCCTACCGTGGTCGGCTGTCAGTCCTGACCTGATCCCATCGATCACTTGTGGGGTTAGGTTCAAAGGCTCCTGAATGAACAGCGTCTGTATATTCTGTACCGTTAAAATAAGTACACATATCCTTTATACTACACTTGCGTTTGCTTTTTGTGCGTGTCAGTTCAGATGTATAGACTTCTATATATGATTATCCCGTGTATCTGAATTCTTTCTCTGATGGCTCAGGGCTGTTCAGAAGCTGTTCCACCCCTATTTTGTATGCGGAAGACATTATCGAGCAATTAAGTTCAGTTATGCTCAGCGCGTATAATCAATCAGTCACAAACTCACCGGTTCTTAAATACCCTTGTGCAAAAAAAGTTTGTTTTGTAAGTAGGACAGTTAGATTCTGATGCATTTTGTCTTAAACTATTATTACACTTCTTAAATAAATATTATAGAAATCTCTACACATGGTATACCTGTTTTCCTTCTTCGTGTTATGAGGACAGGACAGTTTCGAAAGTTGAAGCACGTTCTTTTTTAATAATTTTAACACTATAAAAATGGTATGAACTAAGCTAATATTACCCAGGGGAGGATATCGTACAATTAAGATCACTGATCCTTACTGGCAATATCAATGCTGATTTGCTTTAAGACGATTGCCTAATTTTTTCCAGTTGTTCTTAGCCGTGAAGGTCCCGGTATAGAATAGGCCTTCAGCAACCCATGCTTGCCATAAAAAGCGAGTATGCTTGTCATAAGAGGCGAATAATGGGATCGGGTGGTCAGGCTCGCTGACTTGGTTGACACATGTCATCGGTTCCCAATTGCACAGATCGATGCTCGTGTTGTTGATCACTGGATTGTCTGGTCCAGACTCGATTATTTACAGACCGCCGCCATATAGCTGGAATATTCCTGAGTGCGGCGTAAAACTAAACTCGCTCGCTCGCTCCAGCTGTTCTATTCCAAATTTATTTCCGCAGTCATACGGTGTCACGGGGTGTGATCACTGAAGTATTAACACCCTACTCATACATCCTTTCACGCCTGTTTTGAATTTTTACAACCAAAGGAATCTGAATTACAAGCATCAGTTTCGTCTTCTTTTCACAAAACTACTTGCTCTGTTATGTGCTGATGATATTACATATCGCTAGCCACAGTGAACCCGGAATTACAGAAACAATAAATTCTTATATGTTTTAGTGAATATTGTGATAGATGCAAGTCAAGATGAATGCAGACAAGTGAACAATTCAAACATTCAGACATTTGGCGAAATTTACAAAGAACAAGTAAATACATGCATCCTACACAACGATAATCAACAGAATGGTAACGAGTACAAAAACCTTTCCGTGAAAACACCCTTGAAGCCACTAACGTTAAACTATCAAACTACATAATGTACAACCGATATATGGCTACTCAAAGATATAGGATGTCATTATACCACCTATCTACGAATTGTAAGGCTTTGAAACATTCAAAATGGTTGAAAGTATTCAAAAAATGCCATGACTCATTTACATTCAAGTTATTGTGTTATTGTCATCCAAACAGGTCATTACTCGTACTGGACTTGAAAATACAATGGGAATACAATTCCCGAAATTTAAAAGAGGAAATTGTCTTAAAGACCAATATATCTGACGATGTGACATAGACTCCTTAGGGTAGTGCATATTCTAAGATAATCAAAGATACTATTGGACATGAATTCCAAACATCTGCCCAATAAATGCACCTATATTTGTATACAATTCAGACTCTAACTACCGGCTACAAGATGGCTTTGGTTGATTGCGCCGTACACGAGTGTTGGACAGGACGTTCATTATACCAGTTTATAGTTTCAGTCTTGAACGTTTTCTTTGCAGCTCCTCTGTATGTATACCCCCTTGGTACTACCTGCTATTCACCTGATGAAGGAGCAAGCATACGTTCCGAAACGTCTTGTTATCCACAATAAAGAAGTTGACCTCTATATATCTGGCTTTTCTTATGATAAATGTGTTTAAAGGTAAAATGGCATTTATTGACATCAAGGAACTTTTGTCATGTTGATGTTAGTCAACCAGTTTAAGTGATTGTAACCTGCAGCCAAATATGTGTGTGTGTGTGTGTGAGAGAGAGAGAGAGAGAGAGAGAGAGAGAGAGAGAGAGAGAGAGAGAAAATAGTTATAATATGTATATAGTTATAATAAGTGTAGTGCTGTAAAATTAGTTCTCGTGGATGTATAACCACAACACATTTAGGTTTTACTAATACAGTTAGCAGACATTATCATACAATGGTCAGCAGCGCTCCATCTAAAACTTAATTAAAGGTAATTGCACTTTGCATTTGTATAGAGGACTGTCATTCTAATTCCTACTTCCAGGACATTCAGTGGTCAGTCCAAACATTAATTACAGGTAACGACAGTGTGAAAACATGGTGGGTGGGTAATAAGGGGAAGCCTATGCATTTGAGAGGCATGTCTGAAAGTAAATATAATAAAACACTCAACAATCAGTTAATATATTCAATGGACCTCGTTTTCCAGCTGTGTCTTGTCAACAACCCAACACCAATAAAGCAGAGTATCTTTCTTTTGTTGCTTGTTGAAGGGTTAATGAGTAAAAAATAATGAAAGTTGTTGTGCAGCTATATATAGGACGAGGCAAGGTAGAAATCTTTGTCAAACCCCAACTCAACAGCACAGGTAAGTCATTGTCCTGCAAAAACCAGTAAAGATCCGGGTTAGAACTGATCTTCAGTAACCCATACTTGTCGTAAGAGGCGACTAACGGGATCGGGTGATCATTTTCGCTGAGTTGGTTGACACATGTCATCATATACAAACTGAGTAAACTGATGCTCATGCTGTTGTTAACATCGTTTTGTCGTTACTGGCGATGTCAATATCTGGATTGTCTGATGCAGATTCAGTTATTCTGGCATACTGCTTAGGTGCTTCTGAATCATGCGTTGTAAACACAAAGAAATTTGTTCCAGAAATTGTTCTATGACTAAACGTACTGAATACCAGTCATTCTTGTTGAGTTATGCAAAACCCGAACAAAGCCGAACATAGTATTTTCAAAATAGTTTAGTGTAGATTCCTGAAAGTCTTATGATCAGTACGCTGACGCAGGCACACTGCATTCTTAATGTACTTTGACAAATACTGTTTCTCGAGTCAGTGAACATGAATGATCCATAATTAACGTATTTAGTTCATTTCAAACACAATGCACATTAGTTTCATGTGGATAGTCGGACATGGAACTATCACATGTTGCATGTTTCTCCTTCAGATCAACAGCAAGACAAAAGTCTTTCGCCATGCCTCGTGACATGCAAAAAGCGAAGATCGTCTATACCAGTGCATGTTCGCAGTGTCATAGTAAGTTAAAAAGACTTTTACATATATATATATCTGCCGGTTCTCGATGGTTACAGAATTAAATACAAACGGTTGGAAATGTTGAGTAACATTTAATTGAATGAGTATGATTTTACACCGTTTTTAGCATAATTCCAACAAAAATTCCCCAAAAATGGGCTTCACACATTGTACCTATGCGGGGAGTCAAACCCGGGTCTTCGGTTTTTAAGTAATCTCTTTTTAAATAATTATGATACACTGTCAGTTAGGATTTTCTTTCTCCAAAGTATACTGCTCAAAAGAGGTTTGACAAATTCGTATGATTACAGTCATCTATAGTAACCTCCAAACTCCATGCAGTGAGGAAATCTGAAAAAAGTTTCTTGTCTCAGGGATAAAATATGTTTAAAACAAGATAAGTAGGCTAGCCAGTTAATAACATACTGTATGGTCAGATTCCACTGATTAGCTGGGTGACTATTTCAGGTGACGAACAGGATATGATGAAAAGCAACAAGTTCCAAGGATCTTGTCCTCAGCAACTTCCGGGTACCTCACTCTTCCCATCCGGTCTTCGCTTTCCGTCGACTTCTTCAAGGGAGATAACCAAAGCGTAATAACCTCCTGAACAATAGACCTGTCATGATGCAGCCATTTTCCTCGTGAAACATGAGTAAAAATGCCAAAAGTAATTTATCTCTTTTGTTTTGTTTTGTGTCTTGAGCATATTATTAATATTTCATGCGTGTCCTTGATATTTTCATGCTCGTTGTTAATGTAGCATCAAACGTATGTCCATTCTTTGATGGAGATTGAAGTCATGTGCGCTGTCAGACTGGTTTATAGCATTGTTCACACAACCTTTGTCAATAGGGGACATCACGGGACAGCTACAGCTGTGATTATATTATAATCCAAGTCATATAACTTGAATATTGCTGACTGCAGCGTTAAACACGATCATTCCTAATTACTGCAACGGATTTTCGGACCATATCGTAGTGTTAGTTTGTAAGTTTCGATCAAAGTCAAAGTTGACATGAAGATTCTTAAAATTGGGCAGTCATCCTTTTCACGCCTGGAAGAAGACGTGTACCTTACTCTCATGTAACGGGCGGTCGGAAACAGTCTTTGTAGAATGTAGAATCCTAACCAGAAGTGAGGTGACTGTAGGTGGTCAGGAGTGAGTTCAATGCCGCTTTTAACGGTATTCCAGTTACATCACGACAATTCTGTTCACTGTGGGAGGAAAGCCCGAAGTAACCTTTACCGTTTCAGTGACACTCACGTGTACGTGTTTGGTGCCGACACATCATGAATCATAAGAGGAGAGATTCGAGCTGGGAGGTAACTGGTATAATGAAGGAACGCAAACCTATATACAGAATTACACTTTGAGATGAGAGTGTCCACCGAGGCCCCAATGATAACAGGGTGCTGATGTGAGGGACTCTCTCACTTTCAAACACTTCCCCAGACTTGAAGCATTTCAATCTGCTTATCACGACACAGAAACACAGCAAGAAGGATCAGAATGATCTTCTCATGGAAACAGAAATAGCATGATCAGGAGGTATCTCGATATCACGGACACCTCAGTTCTTATCCAAGCCTTAATTACGTCGAGACTTGGTCACTACAAATTGTTGCTGTTTGGAACGTCCGAGCAAGTACTTGGCAAGCTTCAGCGCGTGCAGAACACTGCAGCTAGGGTGATAACCCGTCACAAGAAATATGAGTACATAACTCCTGTACTACACCATCTATACTTGTTGCCAGTCAGATACAGAATCCAGTACAAATATTTTTGGTAGCATATGTCATATTTGGGATTTCACTTTCTTAGTAAAGTACAAATTCTAGTACTTTTTTCGGTTGAGTCCCATCCGGGATTCGAACCCGCACCCTCAGAGTCAGGCACCTAATCGCCAGCACACAAAGTCAGCCGCCTAGCCCGCTCAGCCACCGCGACTTCCACAAAAATGAAAGTCGGACAACTGGTAGTCTAGACTGCGTACTTTGTGTACCCCTCTGATGAGTGTAAATGGCACGGCTCCCACGGCCGAAAGCTATGATTACACGATGCCATTTAGAAAGTGGTCAAATGCAACATATGTCAAATTTGGGATTTCACTTTCTTAGTAAAGTACAAATTCTAGTACTGATGAGTGTAAATTGGCACGGCTCCCACGGCCGAAAGCTATGATTACACGATGCCATTTAGAAAGTGGTCAAATGCAACATATGTCATATTTGGGATTTCTCATCAGAGGGGTACACAAAGTACGCAGTCTAGACTACCAGTTGTCCGACTTTCATTTTTGTGGAAGTCGCGGTGGCTGAGCGGGCTAGGCGGCTGACTTTGTGTGCTGGCGATTAGGTGCCTGACTCTGAGGGTGCGGGTTCGAATCCCGGATGGGACTCAACCGAAAAAAGTACTAGAATTTGTACTTTACTAAGAAAGTGAAATCCCAAATATGACATATGTTGCATTTGACCACTTTCTAAATGGCATCGTGTAATCATTCTTGGTAGTGTTCACTTGTGTGAATGGACTTGCCCAGAGCTATCGTTCAAATCTTCTAACGTATAAAAAACCAAAACTCTAACATAAAAAAACAACAACGATGGGATTGTTTCGTGGTTAAAGCGTTCCCTGGGTTCAACCTAGGTTCGATTTCCCACACGTGTACGATGTGTGAAACCCATTTCTGGTGTCCCTCGAGTTAATATTGATGGAATATTTATACTCAATACTAAAGGGCATAAAAGCCAAAAACATGCACAACTACCTTTATTACTAACTCCACTAGTGTTCAAACCGGCCTTCAACTCAGTTCACTCCTTCACAAAACAACACGCATTGTTACTTGGTATTGGTCGCCTATATAGTTAAAGGTCCTATGGGAAAATTGCGAGAGACAGATTAAGCTTTGCTCAGTTGAATGTGTTCGTAGTAAACTCTGTCCCGGTTACTGTTGACGACCTGTGAATTGATTGACAGGTTTTCAGTCATATTGACGGTCTCCCCAACTTCTAGAATGCCAATCAAACATATTGGTGGATTTATTTACATGAACTGTACACTTGATTGGCGTGTGAGGACAACTAACCGTGTATTGTTGACAAGAGAGTCAATGGTTGTGTTAATCTTGAGTGCGTGTCCACAGAAGGTTGTGTTTGTGCACCATGCCTATTTAGCATGGTGTCACGTCAGGTCACTCAACAAAGACCATCAAAGTGTTCATCATGGGGCATGATAAAATAAATATAAAGCAAAGGCGGATCCTGGAATTTTGAAAGGGGGTCGGAAATTGTTCGGGTGACTGGTGTCTCCAGGAAATGCAGGAGACCAAGTGCATACACATACGTGAACACTAACAACAGTATTTTGGATCCTGTATCTAACTGGCAACCATTGTAGATGGTCAGTACACGAATGACGTGCTCATATTTGTGGTTACGGGTTTTCACCCTAGCTGCAGTGTTCTGCACGCGTGCAGCTTGCTAAGTAGATGCGCGGATGTTCCAAACATCAGCGAGATGCAGTAATCAAGTCTCGACGCAATTAAGGCTTGGATAAGAACTGAGGTGTTCGTGACATCCAGGTACCTCATGATCATGCTGATGTGAATATGGAAGTACGCACACTTGCAGACGCTATTGATATTCGATTGCATGTTAAGGCACGTGTCAAATATTACAGCCAGATTCAGGGCTTCCTTGCTTACAGCGGTCGTATAATCTCCAATGTAGAGCTCTAGAAGGGAAAGAGAATTTTTACCGCGAAAAAATAAAATGACTTGCTGAGTACGGTTTGTCTTCACTTTTTGCAATATTCTAGCGATGTTATGGCGAGGGATACCAGAAACGGGCTTCACACATTGTAGCTTGTCACACCAAAGACCCAGTTTCGATTTCCTACACGGTTAAAATGTCTGAAGCCCTGTAGTGGTGTCCTCCACAGCGACATTTTTGGAATAAAAGAGTAAGACTATTGTTACGAGAGTGTATTTCCCGTGATTTGAGTTGTTATTAACTACTGTTATGGTAGTTGTAACTGGGTCACAATATTTAAGGTTTTAGTGTTAATTATTATGGGCCACATTTCCTACAGAGGATTTCTTAAGCGGCACGGCTCTAAGGCAGTCCTTTAGAGTTACCATCCCTTGAAAAACATAAACACGATACTACTATTGTTCTAGAGCTTTCCCGACGGTCGTAAGTGCTCGAAAGTTCTTGAAACTATGACTGAAAGTACATATAAATGCTAGGTGCCATGTTGGGACATAGACACATTTCCTGGAGTATACATCATCAATATTAGTCAACGTCTCATCTACATAACCGCTGTCTGACCGCTCGCTCTGTTACATTCTGCATAACTGTTTCTCACTCTTGCACTAAGACTTTGGTGAGTTTGCTATATATTTTGTAAGCCATTGCCTTAGTTTTTGTCTCATTTGTATTGCATTTGAAATCGGTATTGTGAAATTGACCTGTGACTTCGTATAACTTGCTCTCTTTGCTTAATAATACAATATTTGAATGTTTTAGACTTGTCTTTGTTCTGTTTTGCTGGTTCACAGGGGATTTCTTCCTCCTTTTGCCACGGCACAATTCTTAACTGCAACAATAGACTCACTCATACTTACCTCACCACTGAGAGAGAGAGAGAATGAGAAAGTGAGTGTGAGAGTGTGATTGTGAGTGTGTGTGAGAGTGTGTGTGTGTTTGAGAGAGAGTGTGTGAAAGAGTTCCTCACATCAGCACCCTGTTATCATTGGGGGCTTGGTGGACACTCTCATCTCCAACTGTAATTCTGTGTAAAGGTTTTCGTTCCTTCATTACACCAGTTACCTCTGAACTCGGATTCGAATCTCTCGTGTTTCATGGTGTGTCGGCACCAAACACGTACACGTGGGTGTCACTGAAGTGGTAAAGGTTGCTTCGGACTTTCCTTCCACAGTGAACAGAATTGTCGTGATGTAACTGGAATACCATTAAACTCACTCCTGACCACCCACAGTCACCTCACTTCTGGTTAGGATTCTACATGACAAAGACTGTTTCCGACCGCCCGTTACATGAGAGTAAGGTACAGGGTTCGTCTTCTTCACTCTGATTTTTTTTTCTTAGGCGTGAAAAGGATGACTGCCGAATTTTAAGACTCTTCATGTCAACTTTGACTTTGATAGATGTTTACAAACTAACCCTTCGATGTAGTCCTAAAATCTGCATTAATTTGGAATGACCGTGTCTAACGCTGCAGTCAGCAATATTCCAGTCATATGAACGTGAATCTTAATATGATCGCGACTGTCCCGTGATTGATATCACGTTGATGCTACATTAAGGGAATTAAAATATCAAGGACCCTCATGAAATATTAATAATATGCTCAAGAAACAAAACAAAACAAAGAGATGACATATCTTTGGCATTTTTAATCATGTTTCACAGGGAAAATGGCTGCATCATGACAGGTCTATTGTTCAGGAGGTTATTACGCTTTGGTTATCTCCCTTGAAAAAGTCGACTGAAAGCGAAGACCGGATGGGAAGAGTGAGGTACCCGGAAGTTGCTGAGGACAAGATCCTTGGAACTTGCTGCTTTTCATCATATCCTGTTCGTCACCTGAAATAGTCACCCAGCTAATCAGTGGAATCTGACCATACAGTATGTCATTAACAAACAAACGTACTGGCTAGCCTACATAATTATGTTACACACTGTATCATAATTATTTAGAACGACAGTTGGGGCGATAGGGTAGTCTAGAGGTTAAAAACTTTCGCTTTTCACTCCGAAACCTAGTTCGGGCATCTTCCGCCTCGATATTGTTGGAGTATTGCCGTGTAAGATCATCACAGGTAGATATGTATGTAAAAATCTTTTTTTACTTACGATGACATTGTGAGCATGCACTGGTATAGACGATCTTTGCTTTTTGCATGTCACGAGGCATGGCGATAGAGTTTTGTCTTGCTGTTGATCTGAATGAGAAACATACAGCATGTGACAGTTCCAGGTCCGACAACCCACATAAAACTAATGTGCATTGTGTTTGAAATCAACTAAATAGGTTAATACGGATAATTCATGTTCACTGTTCTGTTCTTGATGACACGAGAAATGTTTTTTTTCAAAGTACATTAAGATTTCAGAATACAGTGTGATGCGTCAGCGTACTGATCACATGACTTTCAGGAATCCACACTAAACTGTTTTGTAAATACTAATTTCGACTAAGGTCGGGCTTGGCATACATCAATAAGACTGACTCGTACGTTTGGGTATAGAGCAGTTTCTGGAACAAGTTTTTTTGTGTGTATTTACAACACATGGTTCAGAAAGATCTATGCCAGAATAACTGAATCTGTATCAGACAATCCAGATATTGACATCGCCAGAAACGACAGAACGACGTTGATTAGGGCCGTTACCCATTCAAGTATGTGGGTCTGACCACCTTATCCATTTGTCTCTTGCATCTATACAAACAACAGATATCAAATTCCAATTTGCAGGCAACATGTAAACAATCAAGTGTGGACCAGACAACCCAGTGGTTAACAGCATGAGCATCAGTTTACTCAGTTTGTATATGATGACATGCGTCAACCAACTCAGCGAAAATGACCACCCGATCCCGTTGGTCACCTCTTACGACAAGTATGGGTTACTGGAGATCAGTTCTAACCCGGATCTTCATTGGTTTTGCAGGACAATGACTTACCTGTGCTGTTGAGTTGAGAGTTTGACAAACGTTTCTACCTTGCCTCGTCCTATATATAGCCGCACAACAACTTTCATTATTGTTTACTCATTAACCCTTCAACAAGCAACAAAAGAAAGATACTCTGCTTTATTGGTGTTGAGTTGTTGACAAGACACAGCTGGAAAACGAGGTCCATTGAATTTCAATATTAACTGATTGTTGAGTGTTTTATTATGTTTATTTTCAGACAGCCTCTAAAATGCATTGGCTTTTCCCATATCACCTACCCACCATGTTTTCACACTGGTGTTACCTGTAATTAATGTTTGGACTGACCTTGAAGTAGAAATGAGAATGACAGTCCCCTATACAAATGCAAAGTGCAATTAGCTACCTTCCATGTTTTTACACGTTACCTTTAATTAAGTTTAGACGGATTGTTGTACGACGATGTCTGCTAACAGTATTAACAAAACCTCAATATATCATACTTCCACGAGAACTCTTTCTGTTTCTCTCTCTCATCTCTCTCTATAGAGTGTATATATATGGAGGAAGAGAAAATGACAAATATATATATATACACACACACACATATATAAATATATATATAGACACACACACACACATATATATATATGTGTATTTGTGTATGTATGTGTGTGTATGTACGTACATACATACATACATACATACATACATACATACATACATACATACATACATACATACATACATACATACATACATACATGTATGTGTGTCTGTGTGTGAGAGAGAGAGATAGAGAGATAGATAGAGATAGATAGAGAGAGAGAGAGAGAGAGAGAGAGAGAGAGAAAATAGTTATAATAATTAGTTCTCGTGGAAGTATGATATTGAGGTTTTGTTAATACTGTTAGTAGACATCGTCGTACAACACTCTGTCTAAAACTTAATACGTTAAAATACATAATAAAGGCATAAGATTATTTACTCTGAACTGTCGATGGATACATTTTGTCTTTCTGACTATGATAAATCGGTTTAAAAGTAACAGTGTCATTTATATTCGTATTAAGAACTTTAGTTGATGTTGATGTCACATATTTAACAAGTTTCAGTGATGTGTTATCTGCAGCGAAAAGTAAATGTATTGAATATATGATCAACCATTTTATATAATATTCAATTTACAGATAATGCCAATATTTTGAAATGCCTCCATATGTTATGCCGTGTTGCCATTAGTAAAAAATACTGTCCTGAGAACAATTAACATTTCTTAAAATGATACTGACCTCACACAAACATATTCTAAATCATACCTAGATAAAACAATGTAGCTATATTATACTATATGTCGTGGTGTAAAGACAGTTCGCATGAAAATATAATATTATAGAGAGAGTGTTCTAATATAGAGGACTGGCGTTATTGTTCCTACCTCAAGGATAGTCAATGGTCAGCAATACACACTCTAAAGTTTAATTACTGGAACCAGCAATGTAAAAACATGAATGGTAGGTAATAAGGGAAATTAATACAGTGAGTCATCTCTGAGAAGATACCCCCCGAAAAGCCACAAGCCAGTTAATACTGAAAATCAATGGACCTCGTTTTCCAGCTGCGTCTTGTCAACAACCAACCACCAATAAAGCACAGTATCTTTCTTTTGTTGCTTGTTGAAGGGTTAACAAGTGAAAAATAATGAAATTTGCTGTGTAGCTATATATAGGACGAGGCAAGGTAGAAACGTTTGTCAAACTCTCAGGTAAGTCATTATCCTGCAAAAACCATAGTGCCTTTTATGACAAGCATGAGTTGCTGAAAGCCTTTTCTACCTAACCTGCACGGGACAAATTGTTCTAGAAATTGTATTGTACCAAAAACGTATTCAGTCACGAGTCATTCTCAGTGATTTAAACAAGGTCTACGAACGCGAACAGTCTTAAATATTTCAAATACATGTACGATCCATAACTTATTTAGCTGAAATACATGTACATACTTCACCCTCCCGATTTCAAACACAATGCACATTAGTCTTATGTGGGTAGTCGGACATGTTGTATGTTTCTCCTTCAGATCAACAGCTAGACAAAAATCTATCGTCATGCCTCGTGACATGCAAAAAGGTAAGGTTGTCTATACCAGTGCATGTTCGGCGTGTGACAGGAAGTCTAAAGATGTATACGTATGGTTCTAGCGGTCATCGACTGTCACTGAATTGGGTGAAAAAGGTTGAAAACATTATGTAGATTGTCCTTTTTGTTGATGTGTATGAGTTTATGCCACTTTAACCAATATTCCAACAATATGGCGGCGCAGGACGCCAGAAATTGGGTTCAGACATTGTGCCCTTGTGGGGAATCGGACCTCGGGTCTTCAGCGTTACGAGCGAACACTTCAACCACGAGTGTCATTTTAAGTAATAATAATACACTGTCATGCTGTTTGGTCACATATAAACATGTACATATAAGTAGACTTCGTGAGCGTTGGAACATTGCTAAAGCGGTGCAAACACGTAGTGATATTCTTGCTTTGGATATCAGTACAGGAATAATTTCGATCGTGTTTGTGTCAGGTCATTGTCAATAACATATTTAGGTCATTATTGTCATAGCAAAGTATTATTCACTAATGACTGCACAAGATGGCACACGGGTATAGTTTAATATATTTACATTTGGCTGCAGATTACTATTACATAAACTGTTGATTATGTGAAATCGACATCAAGAAAGTTCCTTGATATAAATAAATGCCATTTTACCTTTTAACTTTATGATAAGAAAAGCCAGATATATAGATGTCAGTTTCTTTATTGTGGATAACACGACGTTTCGGAGCGTATGTTTGTTCCTTCATCTTGCTCCTTCATCAGGTGAATAGCAGGCAGTACCAAGGGGGTTTACATACGTGACAATCAACCAATCATAACTAGTAGCCGATAGTTTGAACGCCTGAATTGTATTCAAGTATAAATGCATTTATGGAGCAGATGTTTGGAATTCATGTCCAGTAGTATCTTTGATTATCTTAGAATTTGCACTAAACAGAGGAGTCTATGTCACATCTCCAGATATATTGGTCTTCAAGACAATTTCCTCTTTTCAATTTCAGATTTATTTCTATTGTATATTAAGGTCCGGTAGCGTTGAAGTCCTGTTTGGAAGAGAATAAGAGAATAATCAGAATGTAAAAGAGCCATGGCAATTTTAGAATACCTTAAATGATTTAGAATACCTTAATTTGTCAAAGCCTTTAAATTCGTAGATAGGTGGCATAATGACACCTTATATCTTTGAGTAGCCATATATCAGTTGTACAATATGAAATTTGGTGGTATAAAGCTAATGGCTTCAAGGGTGTTTTCACAGAAAGAATTTTGTACTCTTTACCATTCTGTTGGTTATCGTTATGTAGGATACATGGATTTTTCTTATTCTTTCTTTCGTAGCATTGTTCACTTGTCTGATTTCATCTTGACCTGCATTCATCACAATATCCACTAAAACATTTAATAGTTTATTGTCTCTGTAATTCCAGGTTCATTGTGGCTAGCGATATGTAATATAATTAGCACATAACAGAGCAAGTAGTTTCGTGAAAAGAAGACGAAACCGAAATGATGAGGAATTGATGATTATTAGTTAATCCCCAATCATCGAGCGATAATCTGTAATCAGGTGTGAGTAGTTTATTCCTACTTTTAGCTATAAACATATGTGGTTTTGTGATACTACTTGACATAAAAAATGAACTTTATTATTGATAAAATGCCGATGACAGAAGTTATTCAGTCTCAACACAAGACAGATTCCGACACCATCTGAAACAAATTAGGCACTCATGATAAAGCCAAGCATCACTGGTATTGCCAGTAAGGATCACTGAACTTGATTGTACTGGGTAGCATTAGCTAAGTTCATATAGATATTTTTTTATAGTGTTAAAAGTATCAAAAATAGAAAGTGGATCAATTTTGTAAACTGGCCTGTCCTCATAACTCGAAGAAGGAAAACCGGTATACCAGGGGAAAGTAATCTCTATACAACCAAAGGGGTACTTTTAGATAACTAAGACGCTTAGCGCAATGGTGATTGGCGTAGCACGATTCCAGTGTCGGGTTTCCTGGCTCTCGCACCAGTCTCTTTCAACCTGTTCCGTACAGTTTGACCGGAAATCCTCTGAAGTCCAGACACCCTGGCTGCTGTGCCACCCGTGGCACTACGTTCACGCAACTGTAGTACCCGGATGTACCGATTTGGGGCTGCAGTGGTAATTCCAGGTCTGCATGTATGGGGACGATCATTTGTTTGACCTGTTTGGTTGCAACGAGCTGCGAGCCATGATATCTTGCTCTGACTAACATTCAGACGCCTGGCACCAGAAGATTGGTAATCTCCAGCATGCATTCTTTCAATGGTGATGTTCCGTGTCGTAGAGTCAAGACATGACATAGTGAGTTGACCTTGAAACCCCTTCGAATGCCAATTTCTGAAAGAAATCTGGTTTTAAGTTCCAGTCAGTGGATGCTCTTTGCTGCACAATTTCAAATTGAAGGTGATTCCTCTTGCATTGTGGCGAGGTCTTTCTAATCCTTATAGGAAATCTCATCTAAACCAACATTTTCAGGTAAAGTTGATTTCTTGTTTGTGCAGTTGTGTAAACCCACTGAGCAATTGTGTTATCAACACTTTTGTCACATATTTGGACGAGTGTCTGAACACAATAGGTAATTAATTGATTTTTAAAATACAAGTAGCCTATGCGTTTCATTTTTTTTTTGTAGTATATATCTATGTAGTGTGATAATAGTTTAAGACAAAATGTATTAGAATCTAACTGTCCTACTTACAGACCAAACGTTTTATCATATGGGTATTTCAGAATCTGTGACTGATTGATTATTCGCACTGAGTATTACTGAACTAAATTGTTCGAAAATGTTTTCCGCATAAAAATTAAAGGTGGAACACCATCTGAACTGCCCTGAGGTCTAAAGAAAGAATTCAGATATATGGGATATTTAAATAGAGATGTCTACAGCATACATCTGAATTCACACACACAAAATCTCCGTAAGTCTAGTATAAAGTATTTATGTACTTATTTTTAACAGTATAGAATACAAACACCAACAGCTTCAGAAATACAGACATTTGAGCGAGAACAATTCATTGGCAACAAAAACAGATGACATCAGTATATTTTGTGACAGCAAAAGAGTTGCGGAGATTCTAGTCAATTGTCATGACGTCATTCAATACCTGGTGTGACCACCATTAGCACTGAGCACTGAACACATCTCCTGTACATGGCGTGGATCAGACCATTCGTAAAGACCCTGGGGATCCTCCAGCACATACTATGAACTGCCGTCCGAACTTCACCAGCGCCTTTGAACTTTATCCCACAAGTGCTCGATGTGGTTGAGGTCATGGGTGAGAGCTGGCCACGGTAGGACGTGGATGTTGTGTTGTTGGAGAAGATCCATCCTGCTGGAAAAGGTAGTTACGATGTTGGGCGAAAAATGGAACAACATGGGGTCTGATGACTTGGCCAATGTACCGCTGACCTGTGACCCCATGTCCTCGACCTTGATCCACATTCTGGAAGCACATTAGTCCAAGTCTCACTTTAAGTCCAATTCCGGCCAGAATCATGACACTAGGTTACCCTAGGAATCCAAAACATTGCTCTCAGCAAGACGATCTCCTTGACGTCGCCAAATTCTGACCCTTTCATCTGCATGTGACCCGAAAACGACTCTCATCACAGAATATGACACGTCTTCATTGACGTTGACGCCACTTTTGATGACCCTTGGCCACTGAAGTCGAATTTGTCGATGCCGTGGTTGGATTACAGGACGACGTGCTGGTCGGCGATATCGTAGGTTGTTGGAGCGCACACGTCGGATGACAGTGTCACGGCTGATGCGTCGATTATGCTTCACCTTGGTGTCTCGAGGAGTCTGGATGCTTGCAGGAAAGGATCTCACTTGTGCTGACGTATAATGTGTCGATCCTGTCCAGATGTGGTGACCCTTCGTGGAAGGTCATCTGTAGTCTGCGTTGTGTTGTATCGATGCTGGAGACGATAGATCGTGGTTATGTTGACATTAAAGTGACGGGCAACTTTCTGGACAGACTCTCCAGCTTCCAAACGTCCGATAGCCTGGTTCCCCTCAAGTTGATTTACACGTGGCATTGTTGAACAGAGACTGACTGGCTAAAGAGTTTGGCTCCGTTTTATTCCCACTGAAGATGATGACAGCTTGAGCATGTTTTATTGCATGAGGAAAATGTGCATGATGCCCACATCGCCATTGAAACGGTGCTTCGTACCGATTCGTTTATTTTTCCGTGTTCCCAAAATGCAACAGAAAATGTTAACAATACCATCAACCATCATTATTTACGAACGTTGTTATGATAATTTTAGCTGTATGAGTTTAATTCCTCTTTTGAGACACTTCCGTTTCTTTTGCACGTGAAGTTTTTGAAAGGCATTTAGAGGCTACACGAACATGAATACGTCACACGTCTTATGTATAACAACTTTTTTTTATTCTTTACAACACCTTTCAGAGCTGTTCTTGTTACTGTTGAGGTAAATTGATTGTTGCAAATATTTGGCGTGTACTACACTAAAGAAGTGATGCGTCATGTTAGTGGCTTTTGAGAATGGGCGAGTTGCTGACAAAATCGGCGACTGGTCACGCTTATAACACCACTATAATCCATATGCCAGATATATCACTGTGTGGCAGCTTGATGTGAGATGAGAAGACTGAATAGATGATTCATGTTGATAATGGACATTGTATTTGTGCATTTAAATTAAAGTTCCTTTAAATAATTTTGATGTGGTCCCTTTTTAATAATGGGTTATAAAAAGTTCTCAGCAAAATTATGCTGATGAGTGAGTGAGCTCAGTTTTACGCCGTGTTTAGCAATATTCCAGTAATATTACGACGGGGACACCATAAATGGGTTTCACCCATTGTACCCAAGTGGGGAATGGAACCCGGGTCTTCGGCGTGACGAGAGAACGCTTTAACCACTAAGCTACCCCACTGCCCCGCCTATGCTAATCTTCTGTCACCCACACCTTCCAGTCTAAAACACGACACTGACATATACAAATGGTACAGTGAAAACTCGAAACTATCTCTCGTCGGTTGATGAGTGTTCTACCGTCCGCTCCGAAGACATGGAACCTGGGGTCATTAGAAATACAACTGCCACTTACGACATCGCCAACGTTGAACTTCCTTTGCTTGGCGTGATATATTGTCACATAAAGCACTAGTTTTGTTCCAACCAGTCTTAAACTCATCTCATTTATTTTTCAAAAGACAGAGGATACATACTAGTGTTCACAATGTTAAATATAGCTATATATGTGACATATAGCTGCAACATTGTTGAAACTTGCCTTGAGCTCATCTAAGGGCGGTGGGGTTGCCTTGTGGTTAGAGAATGTGTTAAGCCCATATCTTGTTTATTCCGTGTTGGCAATGCTTGCATCTTGCGAGATGTAACGTAGAATGCCAATCAAACATATTGTTGGAATATTTACTTGATCTGTACACTTGACTGGGTTGTGAGGACAGTAGTGTGGACAAGAGGGTCAATGGACAGGTCATATTGATTCAGCGTGTGTGTTCACACAAGGTCATGTTTGTGTGTCTTTCCTCTTCGGTGTGACGTCAGGTGACTGAACACAGGCCATCAACTTGGTCCTTACGGGACATGATCATTTAGATATATTAAGTTTATTTATTTAAACTCATTTGTTTACGTCTATCAATTTTTGACAAATCATGACACCACGTATCTCCGAAAATTCGAATACACCGATATTCTTGCGATTATCTGAAGGCAAAATGTTCTTGAATCGTGGATTTAAAAAAAAATACCGGAAAATATAACTGTTGTTCTCAGAAGAAATCATGTTTGTTTCTAGATATTTGAGGGGAGAGACGGGTTTAGCATAAAGATGACAGCCTTCGCTCGCCGAAACGACGGGTTCGATTCCCAATCATGGGTACATGAGTGAAGAGCTTTTGTGACCTTATTGACAGGCCAGGTAGAAGTGCGTCCAAATTAGCCTTGGGCACCGAGGTCTCACCAAGTGGTGCACTTAAGCGGGACAAAGATGGCGGACTTGGACGAATGTGGGTCTTGTCAACATTTCTCTTTTGACGGGGAGACACACATGGTGAAAGTTAATAAAAGCACATCAGCGATTAGAGGTATTTCGAAAACCTAGAACAAGTTAAAAGAGTAAAACCCATTTAGCTCTGTTTGGAAAAACAAAAACAAAACAAACAACAACAAAAAAAGAAAAAAAAAAGAAAAAAAAAAAGGAAAAAAGAAAAAGAAAGAAAAACAAAAGAACCAAAATCAAAACCAAAACTCATATTTGCGTTCCTTGGTCACACCAAAAACCTATGAACTCCGGTTCGAATCTCTCGGTCTCCTGTTATGTTTGAAGGTGTGTCGGCACCAAACACCTACACGCGGGTGTCACCGAAGTGGTAAATGCTACTTCGGGCTTTCCTCCCATATTAAGCAGAAACGACCTCTCCCTACTTCACTCCCTACTTCACGCTTCCTCTCTTTCAAACTCACCAACTCTCACCCACTGTCTCTTGTATTGCACTGTTCCTCTCCCCATACCTCACCAGCTCTCCCTCTCAAATCTCCCAGTCTCAGCCGCTCTCTCTCTCTCTCTCTTCCTCTCTCTCAACCTCACCCACTTTTTCTCGCTCTCTTCCTCACACTCAGTCTCAACCACGCTCTCTCGCACTCTACTCTCACTCAAACCCATCCACACTCACCCAATCTCTCTTTCGCACTGTTCCTCTCAACCTCACAAACTCTCTCTTCTCGCACTCTTCCTCTCTCTGAACCTCACCCACTCTCATTCACTTTTTCGCACTCTTCCTCTCTCAATCTCACCCACTGTATTTCTCTCAACCTCACCCACTCACCCTCTCTCGTCTTCCTCTCTCTGAACCTCACCCACTCTCATCATTCTCTCTCACTCTTCCTGTCTCTGAACCTCACCCACACACACACACTCTCTCTCTGACACCCTCCCCTCTCTCAACCTCATCCACTTTTACTGTCCGCGAGTGCACTCTTTATCTCTCTCGCAACCTCATCCACTTTCCCGCGCTCTCTCCCGCACTCCTCCGCTCCATCGGGTTGACCCATTCTCCCTCTCTCACCCACTCCTATCCTCTCACTCTCTCTATCGCACTCTTCCTCTCTCTCTCAACTTCACACACTCTCACCCTCTCTCTCTCTCTCACTCTTCCTCTCTCTGAAATTCACCCACTTCTGGCACTCATCCTCTCCCTCAACCTCACCCACTCTCCCGCTCTTTTCCTCTCCCTCAAGCTCACCAACTCTCACCCGCTCTCTCTCTCTCTCGCACTCTACCTTTTTCTCAACCTCACCCTCTCGCTCTTTCGCAATCTTCCTCTCTCTTGTACTCACACACTTTCATCCTCACTCTCCCCTCCTCACTGTCGTACTCACACGCTCATCTCATCTCATCTCATCTCTCGTTATGTTTACACATGGTACTTACATGCGACGGTCAAATCAGACTGTTTCCGATCGTCCCTTACATCAGGGTAAACTATACGGCTCAACTTCTTCACTGGTTTTCCTTTACAAGTCATTACATGGTGGCAGATATTTGCCCATCCTCGATATCTCCAGGGTACACGTTCCTATGTCTCCACTATACCCTGGACGCATCTACCGCCCGATAAATTTATTACCTCGCTTGGGTGGCTTTTTATCCAATCAGGTATCTACGCTAGGAAGGTGAGCGTACCAATCACAACCCACTTTCGCCTATTAAATTATGTAATCGATCAAACTTGGCAACACAAGCCATGTAGAGGTTCGCTGAAAGAGGTAGAAAGAGATCTTGCATATATTGTTTTTAAAGTTTCGGACGCGTCAATTTGCCCGTATGATTTCCTAAAAAAATCCGAGTCGCACTGCAAGCAAACCTTCGCAGCTGCGACCGCTCTCTTTGTTGAAGGTCGCTTGTAAGCGCGGTCCAGCTGATTGGCTACTGTGAGAATGCGGAGCCAGAAAAGGAAAGTAATAAAATTTTCGGACCGAACAGTAGATGCGTCCAGGGTATAGTGGAGGCTTAACGGAACGTGTACCTTGGAGATATCGAAGATGATATTTACCAACGACCTCTACGATCTGGCCTTATAATCTGTTGCACATGTATCAGTTGTCTGGTTGTCAAAGCTGTTCTCAGGAGTATTCAAGCTGCATGACGTGGATCTTAATGGCATCGTGCCTGCAGCTGTCATGTGATATAATTCATGAGCATTGAGGATCGATGACCCCTATTGGTGAAGGTTGCAATTTTTGTGTCAATAATACGACAAACCAACCAGAATGCGCACATGACTTCAATTATTTCCGTCAGAGAATTCTTAGGGAAATAAGGTTAATTTGTATACAAAACCACACCCCAAACAAACGTAACCGAGCTTAGCCATACCGAATATCGGTTAAGTCCGTCGGGTTTTCAAGTAACAACGCGATTGAAAAAAATCAAGGATCCTTACAAAATTTTATCCACAGGAAAGAAAAGAAGACAGAGAAGACAAGAAATATATTTTTGGTAGTATTTTATCATATTCACAAGGACAGTCCCTGCATCATGACAGGCATGTTGTGCACGAGGTTATTACGCTTTGGTTATCTCCCCTGAAGAAGTCGACTGAACGCGCAGACCGGATGGAAAGAGTGAGTTTCCCGGAAGTTGCTGAGGCAGACCGGATGGAAAGCGTGAGTTTCCCGGAAGTTGCTGAGGGCAAGATCCTTGGAACTTGTTTCTTTTCATCACATCCTGTTCGTCTTTTTCTGAAATAGTCACCCAGCTGATCAGTAGACAGTGGAATCGGACCATACAGTACGTCATTAGTCAACTAAAGTACTGGCTAACGTATCAATATATTAATTATATTACAATAGTGTTTCTCTTGTTTAAACATATTTTGTTCTTGAGACAAGAAACGTTTCAAGATTTCCGCAGTGCGTAGATTTTACTGAAGATGACTGCAATTATACGCCAGTCGGATTTCTCAAACTTGTTTTGAACAGCATACTGTGGAGAAAGAAAAAAGCTAATTAAACCGGACCATTTTGTTATGTGCCGAATGAGTGGTGATGGTTTTACGCCGCTTTTAGCAATATTCCAACTCTGTCACGAAGTTTGCTTATATGTGCATGTATATATGTGGTCAAAGATTTTCAACAGTGTATTATCATTACTTGAAGTGACTCTCGGGGCGATGGGGCAGCCTAGAGGTTAAAAGCTCGACACTTCGAAGATCCGAGTTCGACTCCCAACATCAGTACAAGGTGTAGTCAATTTCTGAAACTCTACATTCTCGACCGTTTGCATGCAGTATAGTGACAGTGCTACACTGAGTCAGAAAAGAAACTTCACATTCTTTCTTCGGAGTACTATAAAAGAACAAGCGATGGAAAGATGGTTAAATTGTTATTATTGCGTTGCTGAGATCTGTGTGATGTACTCGATACACTGACAGTGCCACAATCAGTTCCATTGGGCTACACCGCCCTTTCCAAAACATGGGTATACAGAATCTCAAGTCACAAGAATAAAAATTCACAACAAATTTCGAATGGTCTGTGAAGACAGTCGACCTCTAAACATCTCAGCCCTGGTTCGCGTAGCCGGCAAAAATCTGTCACGCCTAACCTTGGGCGATCAGAAGTGGTGCCCGTTTGCTGCAGACGATATCGCAAGTCATACATAGTGCGACGGATGCATCCCATTGCTTTCGTGACGTCAGTAACTGATCTTCCCGCTTGCAACATGCCAACGGCACGTTCACATTGCACACTTGACAATCGTAGCATTTAAAGTACCATTAGAACTGTGGTTTGAAAGTGTGTTTTTTTTCAATTCTTGAGGCCAATGCAAACATGTGCAAATGAAGAATACTTCGATGGGGAGATCACGTAATCGACTACACGTGCAAAACCTGATTTGACACGAACGTCATTTGCACGACGAATGGTTAGTTTGAGTGCATTTTGCTAACGTTTTTCTAGAGTCGAAAGATATGGATTACATTTCGGATACATAGATGTATCATCAGAGAAAAAGTATTCAGTATTTTTAAAAATTACATTTTGTGAAGTTTCGTTTTTGACTCAGTATTTATGTAAAGGTCTTTTTGACTTACTATGACAATCCATACAGCTTCTGGTATAGACAATCTTTGCTTTTTGCATGTCACGAGGCATGGCGATAGTCGTCTGTCTTGCTGTTGATCTGAAGGAGAAAATGCAGCATGCGATAGATAGTTCCTTGTCCGACTATCCAGAGACAAATGTGTATTTCAGCTTCGTAAGTTATGGGTTATAGATGTTCCCTGTTATTCTTGATGACTCGAGAAATAGTTCTTCAAAGTATGTTTAGGTATCATAATACAGTGTGCCTGTATTTAACGTATTGATTACATCATGGCATTCAAGAATCCACTCTGACCTATGTTGTAAAATACTATTTCCAACTTTGTTCCTGCTTTGCATAACTCAGTAAGAATCACCCGTGACTCAACACGTTTTGGTATAGAACAATTTCTGGAACAGGTTTCTTTGTTTATATTCACAACACATGATTCAGAAACATGTAAGCAATATGCCAGAGTAACTGAATCTGCATCAGACAATTTAGAGATTGACATCACCAGTAACGACAAAACCACTTTGATTAAGGCTGTTACCCATTCAAGTATGTGGGTCTGACCACCCTATCCATTTGCCTCTTACAACTGTACAAACAAGCTTCCAGTTCCAATTTGCTTGCAATGCTATTGGAGGATAATATTTATTTTTGATTCCAGCTACAAGGTCTGTAAACAATCAAGTCTGGACCAGACAGTAAGTGATTAACAGTATGAGCATCAGTTTACTCAGTTTGTATACGATGACATGTGTCAACCAACTCAGCGAAATGGGTCAGTATGGGTTACTGAAGATCAGTTCTAACCCGGCCCCACACTGGTTTTGCAGGACAAGGACTTACCTGTGTTGTTGCGATGAGGGTTTGACAAACGTTTCTACCTTGCCTCGTCCTATATATATCTGAACAGCATCTTTCATTATTTTTTACTCATTAACCCTTCAACAAGCAGCAAAAGAAAGATATTCTGCTTCATTGGTTGTTTGTTGTTGGCAAGACGCAGCTGGAAAAAGGGGTCTGTTGATTTTCAATATTTTTTTCATTTTCTCAGATATCCCCCACAAATGCATTGATGTCTGCAAACGCAATTACCTACCATTCATGTTTTTCCATTGATGCTACCTGTAATAAAGTTTTCGACAGAGCGTCGCTGACCTGTGAATAATAAATGCCAGTTCTCTGTATAAGTCTCAGTATAGGTTACCTCCATGAGTCTTTACACCACGACAAATATCTAGGCTATATTACATATATATAAGCTGTGATAGATTTGGTTTTGTATAGTAGTCCAGGAATAATTTCGAACATGTTTGAGTGTTGTCAATTATAGTTCCAATATTCAGTATATTATTCTCAGAACAGGTCTTTATTCACTCATGCCTACATGACATACCATATTGAGGCAGTTCAGTGTTCAATATATTGGAATTTGTTTGGAGGTTACATGTTGCTTAAACTGGTTGATTATGTGACATCAACCTCTAGAAAGTGTCTTAATATTAATAAATGGCATATTAACTTTAAATAGAATGTATTATTAGACCGTACAATTGGTATAATTGTATTTGATTTTTAATATGTCTTCATGGATAGACAATACCCTGGCAAACGTTAAAATGGCGATAATCATATCCAGTGTAGATTAGTATAAGGGACGTACTAGTAAACGGTAAACAGGGCCATCAGTCAATGCGAACTTGTAGTTGGTGGTTTGAAGGTCTGAACTGTATTCAGATATAAATACATTTATTGGGCAGACAAAGTGTCCTTGGTTATCGTAGAATTTTCACTGACGGTAGGAGTCTATGCCACATCTCAAGATACACTGGTCATATTTTCTTTGTTTCTTATTTTCGCTTCGGGAAATGATGTTTGGTTTATCGTATGACCTGTTTGGAAGAGAACATTGTGAAAGTAATTGAGTCATGGAAGTATTCTTACGAAAGTCACTTGAATACTTTCAAAGCGTAACATTTTCTACCCGTTTGTTGAAATAGGTGGTACATTTCAACGAGAGAAAACGAAATATTCAGTCTCACTTATCTGCATAAAAAGTATTCTTTTGAAGCAGAAAGGAACATTGGGTAAACGTGTAGGAGTAGATCACTAGGACCTCAGTACTGCCACCTCGTGATACCGGGTGTTCGCGAAAAAAATGGAATGGAACAGCCAATCAGCATAAAGCAATAATGTTATTCCCACTCAACTTTACTGAACGTAATTGCTCGATAATGCTTCCAGCATTCAAATTAAAAATCTAACAGATTTTGAGTGGTCCCAATGCCTCAAAGAAAACATTTCAGGTGTATTCATATACTTGATATCAATGTAGAGATTTCTGTAGGGTTTATCTATGTAGTGTAACAACACGTGGACAGCTGTACACAACGGTTTAATGTATTGCCACTGTATCTCACGTCAGGAACAATGTGCACCCTAGAGCTTGTCCAGATCCAATGTGCCTCCTGATACTGGTTTACTGGAGGTTTATTGAGCTGTTGATGTAGGTGAACAGGTCACACAGACCCGATAACGCGGTTCCAGGTAGGTCATGCAACAAATGTGCATTGTGAATGGTCACTAAAGCCGGATGTTCTACCAATATGTCCAAATAAAAGATGATCCATTTGAAGCCACTTAATTCTTCCAAACTGTCACATTTGAAACCATTCAAACAAAATGTCACAAATGAAACCATTCAAACCCAAACTAAAGCTTTTAGCCCTTTTAGAGCCCATCTTGTTGCCATGGAAGCCAAGGGTAGATTTCAAAGGGAGTGAACTCTGGATGACAAAATATATTGCAGAATCTGAGCCATAGCGCGATATTAGTATCGCCAGATACTGTATCGGTATACATCGATTTTCACATTTCTATTGCATGTACTGCAATGTTATTCTGAATATATGGAAAAAACTCTATGAGTATTTCACATCGCTTCAAACACTATGTCAACACAACCGTGCAAAAGTTACCTCCCTGTATCTGATACTTGAGTGTGATTCTGTTTACGTGTGCATGAGTCTGTGTTTGTATGTGGCGTGTGTGTTTGTGTGCGTGCGTGTGTGTGTGTGTGTGTGTGATGTACGTGTCTATGGATCGCGTTTAAGCAACGTAATCCCAAATATAACATATATTACATCTGAATGTGCATGTGCATGTGCATGTGCATGTGTGTAGATGTAGTTGTAGTTGTATGTATCTGTGGATCGCGTTTTAGTGTGTATGGACACATGTGGTTGTGTGTGTCTATGAATCGTGTTGAAGTTTGTATGGGCATCCATCTCTCCCTTTCTCTGAGTCTGTCTGTCTGTCTGTGTATGTATGTGTGTGATTGCACAATACCATTTAGAAAGTGATCAGATATGACATATGTCATATTTTGGATTACATTTTCTTAGTAATGTACAAATTCTAGTACTTTTGTGAGTTGAGTCCCATCCGGGATTCGAAACCATGCTCTCAGTGTCAGGCACCTAATCGCCAGCACACAAAGTCAGCCGCCTAACCCGCTCAGCCACTGCGACTTCCACCGGATGGAACTCAACTAAAAACAGTACCATAATTTTTACTTTACTAGAAAAGAGTGATCCTAAATATAACATACGATACGGATTGTGTGTATGTGTGGTTATTGCACGTGTATATGAATCGCGTTTAAGTGTGTATGGGTATGAATGGGTATATGTGTGAGTATATGGTGTGTGTATATGGTTGTTATGTGTGTCTATGGATCGCGGTTAAGTGTGAAAGTGCGTGTGAGTGAGTGAGTGAGTGAGTGAGTGAGTGAGTGTGTGTGTGTGGTATGCTTTTGGATCAATGGCAATGCAGAAACGCATGTGACAGTTAGCGTGGAAAAACGAGCAGGCTTAAAAAGCTTCTATATTCAGTTGACATGTGTTAGCAAACGACTTGCGTAGAAAGAACATATGCTAATTACACTTTGATATACATCCATCACAGGACAGCAGATTATGCCTATCGTACACATGTCACGTACAGTGAATGCCGTATAAATATTTATATGATATCATGAGGCACACTAACCCAACATTTGTGACACAGGTTTCCAACGTAGGTATTCACCTTTCTCAAAATGTCACCATAAGCTATGAAACAATTCATAAAACGGTTTAAAAACCTCCGGTGACGTCAATATAGTGCCTGTATCATTATACGCCATAAATTCCCACGGAACTGTCTCATAACAGTGATTATCACACACTCCCTGGGGTTGCAAACCTCCCTTACTGGGTTATTACATGTTTTCAAGGTCTTGTGGTGTCTTTGTGTCACATTATAGACTTTGATGTTCTATGTTTACAGACAAACACACGCTTTAAATTTGAAAGAAACTGATAGAACACTTTTCATTGCAAAAGAGGTTCCAAACAAAGACATTTTCCTAAGATCCAGTATTTTAGCTACATGAGAGGTAAATATCGACTAGCACAGAAAGCTTTCAGTAATAGTCAAACAAGTATTGACTATATAACGAGGCAGATGGCGATTCGCAGCACAAAGTGGGATCGAATTCTAATACATTCAAGAGGTATTTAAGAACGAAATATTTACACACAAACACACCCACACCAGACTTGTTGATCACGTCGACAATTCGTGAAGGTTCAAATAGACGCTGAAGAAGGCTTGTGAAGACTAAATTGTCCGTAAGTATGCACTGAATTGCATTGCATTGCATTGCAATGTATGCATGTATGTATGGATGGATGGATGTGTGTGTGCGTGCGTGCGCGCGCGCGTGTGTGGTAACGGTTAACAACGTATATCATTTCAACAAACAAATTTCTTTCTTTCAGACGACCATGCGGACTGGGATTATGATGTCTCTACTGATGCTTGTAACGCTGCTCGCGCTTGGCGTGGAAGGTACGTTATCTCACGTTATCTCTTTTGCTTGGTTACCGTACTCTCACGAATAGTCTGGTAAAAATGAAAATAAGAGATGAGTAGAGAACTACAAGGACGTATCGAGGAATGGTAATGCGTAGACAAGACAAGGAGAACTGATTGTAACATGACAATCAACAGATTATGTTGGTGTTGGTGTTCTTCAATGGCTCAACAACCATGGACGACGAAAGAGTGTCTTGTCATTGAGCGTTTAAGGTGATTTGAGGAATAGTTGATTATGCATTCAAGATGATATGGATCGAATCAATTATACCAATGACGATTCCTGGTCTTGTCCACTCCTCCTGCAGCACCTACCCAAGTTCGGCTGACGGAGATCGTTGCCTTTGACGTCAGGGCATATGTAAACATCTTCCAAACATTAAACGTTTTAAACGTGATTTACAGGTAAAGGGCCTACATTCTGATACTGTTTTGATGGTCCCTTTTCCTTATGTACGATCCCCATCTTCAGCTGTCCTGTGTCCCAAGTTAAGAATAAGTATGATTCGACACCGTAAACGTATTATTCCAGGAACAAGTTGCACCCCTTGTACTTACCACGTGTTTCAATTTGTGAATATTATTTTGAAATATATTACATCTGTTTGACGTCTTGTATGTAATCGTGTCTTGATAAGAAGAACCAACTGACTCTCTTGTCGTTCGGTGAGCATGTCGAAATCCGCTTTTGTGGAGCTACGGGTAGCCCGATATGCTAGGACCAAGGCTTCGAGGTGTCGCTGCAGATGATTAACACGTTACTACATGGCTGAAATAATGCCGATGTGACGTTAAGTCCAACTCAAGTTAACTCAGCCCACTACAAGTCAGATCGATATATCACGTTTACTAACTTGGAGATGAGTGAGTGAGTGAGTGAGTGAACTTAGTTTTACGCCGCGCTCAGCAATATCCCAGCCATATGGCGGCGGTCTGTAAATAATCGAGTCTGGACAAGACAATCCAGGTATCAACAACATAAGCATCGAGGAACCAATGACGGTTGTCAACCACGTCATCCAGCCTGACCACCCGATCCCGTTAGTCGCCTCTTACAACAAGCATAGTCGCCTTTCATGGCAAGCATAGGTTGGTGAAGGCCTTTTCTACCCCGGGACCTTCACGGGTCACTTGGAGATGATAGCGGCCTGAAACATGAATATCCTAAATAGCACCACCTGTTGTGCTGGTTGATCTCGTTTTATGGATTAATCAACTCGTTATTTTGGCCATAAATGAAAAGCAACACTTGAAGTATTTCAATGAGTAACTGTCACAACTTAATCGCGAATTATATCCATATGGCCATGGCCACGTGTATCGGACCCAATATTTCATATATTCCATTTTCATGTCCTCATGACTTATATCTTTGTGTACACTTGATACACAAACATTTCAACCGATCTTCATGTGATGTATATCTGCACCCAGAGGAGGTCCAATCAGTGCCTCTGCATAAAATGTGAATGAATGAGGTTTTACACCGCAGTTAGTAATAATCAACAGATGTTGGTGAACACAAACAGAGTTCAAACGTTGCACCATGGGGTGAAAACGCCACTATAGTCTGCAAAGAAAAGGTACCAATGAATTTCAGTCTAAACAAAGAAAGTGAAATGAAGATTGCGATTCCTCATGATTTTACATTGCCAACTGAACATTTAAATCTCAGAATTTTATTCAACTTTGGATGAAATATGTTTAACGAACGATCATCTTTTCAGATCGCGTTTTGTCTGTATAACAAGGGAGTATGCACATTAAATGAAACACCGATAACTAGCACTGTTGGTCTAAGTTCACGCTCATCACATGTCGCAAGTGCATTTGTTTCATTGTTCCAGCTACGGCGCTTACCCCCTTGTGATACAAACCAGTAAAAACGATTTAATTAATTGTTGTAAACAGTTTTACTCCAGCAATATTCAGGATATACATCAGACCTAAAAAGTGTAACTCATTGCATGAAATAGTGTGATGTTTTCCTTCATTTTCTACATAAAGTTCTGATTTGTTGTATATCCACTGGCGGCAGAAGCCGTGAACTATGATATTGGCATGTTGCACACATTTCTCTTTACCATACCTCACACATGAAAGTAGTTTTCTGGTTGGATGAGCGCTCTCCTATTAATTGCAATGTACCAGCTTACATGTAAGTAATATTTTCTATGTGAACCGCCGGGACTGCCAAACTTTGGTACTTCGTGTTAGCAATTCTTTATCTCGAATAACTGAGTCATTGTATGGTGTACGGAAATTACCGATGCTTTGTTAATGCAAATCAATGGAAGGGACATAATTCTAATTTTGTTTTCTTGTCATCTGCTAGTTTATGTCTGAAAACCTAGCATTTCCTAATTGCTTAACTACGGTTCTCCTTATTGTGACACAATGCCCGTGCTATTAACAGTTCAAAATAAACAGTGAAATGTTCGATAAGATAGATACCTTGATCGACAAGAGCATACAGGATGTGTTTATGTTTTTCAGGGGTCTGTACCCCGGAGTGCACTCACGGACAAATATGCAAGAGCGTGGAAGGTGTTGAAGTGTGCGGTATGTATTTGAAATTAAAGACTGAACCTGACGATTTCCTAATTGAAACAAGTGGTCTTGAAATATCAGTGATCAAACAATCACGCACGAGTGTCGTAAACATACTATGACATTCAAATCCATTGTTATAAATTAATAACAGCACCATATAAGTCGTCAACAAAAGAAAATGTTTGCAAAGTATACTGAAAAGCAAAGGAAACGCAAGTTTCGAAAAAAATGAAATCTAATTTTTAAAAAAGCGTTTATGTTTATGTCTTCAATTTAAAATCTTGACCAAAATACAGAGTTGCATTTCTTTTGCTGTTCAGTATAATTGCTGATCCAGTACTGTAGAAATTAAGACCAGGGCAAATTCAATGACAGCTAAGTCACAATGGCAGTATAAAGTTCATTCGCCCCACAGAGGCTACTCCTGACATATCTTCCTACTTAACCTCTGTTCTAATACGGCCAAATTTCCCGACCCTCGTAAAATACCCTAGAGGTCAAAATTAGCAAAGCGAATTATCTCCCTTCTTTGTATCCAATCCGATCACGTGTTACGTCGGCTTTGATCCAACATGGCGGCCAAAATCAAGTTAGTTGATCAACGTGCGAAGGACGGATTCCGTATTTCGATAAGATGCTTTTGTTGACATGACGCTTGAGACATTTAATGACTAGATTTTCCGTTGTCAAAGGGGTGGAGACTCCATAACATGACTGGGTTCTGTCTAGACGAAACGCTTGCGCATCGCACTGGGGAAGAGGTTCTAGTTTTCCCGAAGTATACGGAAATAACCGAGGCTTTGCGAATAATCACCTTTGAGACAACGTCACCGATTGCACAATTAAATCTGATTGCAACAACATCGAATCCAGATGACTCGCACCATGAAAGAGCCGTATTAGAATAGAGGTTACGTTTGAAGACATGACAGGATGGTGGAACCGTCGGTCTTCATACAATGCCAGATAATGGAGTTAGCTCTTTATATTTAGGAAGGACTGTATGAGAGATCAGTGATAATGAGGATATTTTATTCGCGCTCATATCATGCTATATTTACAACATGAGTGCCTAAATGTTGGTATTTCCCGAGCGAGAGCGAGTGTCGTAAACGTAGTATAACGTGGGATCGAGTATAATATTCTGTTTATTCCCGAAGTCGTCAAATTGAGGAAAATAAATTGAAATCTACTTTCAAACATAAGCGGTCTACCCGCTGTCGCCGCATGTGGAACACAACGTTGCAGAAGAAACGTGGCGTCATAACATTGTTCATGCCCTCACGTCACCATGACATAGCATTGTTCATGCCTAGGGCATCGTATGAAAAATATGAACCCTCATATTTAAGCCCTCGTGTGCATTACATTGCATTTGTGTTATGGACTGAATGAGTGAGTTTAGTGTTATCTCAAACTCAGCAACATTCCAACTGTATGACGGCAGTCTGTAAATATTCGGGTCTGGACAGACAATCCAGTGATCAACATCATGAGCATCCCAGATATTATCGCGGATAACCCAAACTGCCTGTGAGTTACTAGAAGGTTATAGTATTTGACTTATTCCACTGGGTACCCATTTTCTGCTGGGTGAACAGTGGCATGTTTGAACTAACTCATTGGACTAAGATGAGACCACATGTATCACATGTGCATTCTTGGGCAGGACCGAAGCCTTAGAAACACTCAGGGGTCAAGCTGCTGAACACGGCCACCCATCCAAGGACTCTCCGCGCCCAGTGTTGCTTAATTTTAACTGTTACTTTACTTAACAATGCCAGTAAAAATGGACACAGAATGTATAGGCGGTTGGTTGCACTGAATTATTCTTGGGATTTTCTTTACAGGCCCCGAAGGAGAAGGTGATGATGACAAAAATGGGTTTGGAAACCAGGGAGGCCATCCTCCGGGGAGGAAATGACACTGTCGAAGGTCTTCTTCTGTGCGACCAGAACCACCATAACCCTGATGGATCGGTTGATGCCAACATTGCTCTGATTAAACGAATTAAGCAGTGATTCCTGTGATGTTGTCTGTGATCACTATATGGGTTCTGACCACCACATACAGAAGAGTCACATGCACATGTACCCATGAAGGTCCGGGTTAGAATTCGTCTTCAGTAACCCATGTTTGTCACATGAGACGACTAACGGGATCGCTTGGTCAGGCTCCCTGACTTGGTTGACACATATCATCGTATTTCAGTTGCGCAGATCGGTGCTCATGCTGTTGATCAGTGGGTTGTCTGGACCAGACTCGATTATTTACAGACCGCCGCCATCTAGCTGGAATACTGTTGAATACGGTGATATTCTAAACTCATTCAACTACCCACGTGCACATGTTGTGTTTCAAATTCAGCGACATGTTGATTAAGTTCTCTAAAATGAAATTAGACTCGAAAGCGAAACGTTGTGACTTACAGCGTCAAATACGTTGTGTTAATCAGAGGTACATTTCATTTGAGACAAAATGATGCCGACTAATTGCACAAAAATGCAATTGACACAAAAGCAAATAAAGATAAAAGAATCAAACCAACGCCATATAGGTGGAATATTGCTGAGTGCGGCGTAAAACTAAACCCACTCATTCACAAAAAATGAGACGTTTTCTGTAGTCATAGATCTACATTTAAACACGCTTACATAATTATGTACAGAAAAACATAAATACTTAAATGAGTCTTAGTACAGCTTGCACAGTGACGTCACACAAGAAACGCATTGGGCTAGCATTCCTGCGCCAATCAGAAATAGTTGGCGGACAACGTCACAAAGGATGCGCCGGTAACCTTGTGACCATTAATTCTCTAACAATAGAGAATAAACGCTTACGGTGAACTTTGAAGTTAAAGGCTGTGGGTCAGTCTTGAGGTTAAAGCGTTCACTCGTCATGCCGAACATCCGGGCTTGATTCCTCATAAGGGGTAATGTGTGAAACCGATTTCTGGTGTCCCCAAAGCGGCATAAAACAATACTCACTCATTTAGAGTGGCCAGAGGCACCGATAGACATGTCACTTGAATCACGACGTGCTGGCTTGGTGTACACAACATCCGAAGCTGCTCTTGCCAAAACTATTTGAAAGCTGGATGAAGCCAGCATGTATTATGAAAAGACATACGTTGAACCGGCGCAGAGAAGTAGTCGGTGCACGTCCATTTGGTCTGTGAAAGGCAGAGCAGATGCAGACTAGTACACGTGCGGTACATGACGATGAAATTGATTCTCCATCTCCGCGTAGGAGTTTAATGAGACAGGCCACGCACTTCATCCATGCACTCCACTTGATCGAGGACAAATTGGGGCTCACAATGACAAGCACCAGCAGACGGTACTCAAACATGGTAATACAGGTCATTTGTCGAGTTGGTGCTCAACTTATCCTTGTTTGCCAGTAGTATTGTTGCCATCTTTGTTGCTAAACGACATACGCGTCGGTATTCTACCTTATAGCGTCGACCTGTCTGACGCCCTATTCATTCATCTCACTGATTAATTTAGAAGTTGATGAATGATAAGACAAGTATAATACTGCATGGATAGAAACTTCTTTATTGTGATGCGACGTTTCAGCACAGCTTCTTATGCTGTTGTCAAGCAAACGTAAAGTCATAAAGTACAGATTATTTTACTCTTTTTTCACTCTTGCTTGACAAAAGTTTTAAAACGTTATATCGAAACGTCGCATCATAATAAAATGAACATGTTGTATAATTATATAGTCTGGTTCATAATTATTGAGAATTTTTCTTCTTACTTTGAGCTATCCTAACACCTCAACTGATTCACTGATACTTAAAACTAAGTGATGGTATAAGGGAGGTAACTCATCTTGGCCTACTGAGTATAGTACAATTAGAGTTACCTCCCATGAATTTGTAGCAGACGTCATTTTCCTCAGCACTGTCAACAATGTCTGCTGAAGATAAAAGAAGGTTGATTTTTGAGTTGTGTAATCAAGGAATTGATGATGTAAATACATTGGCAGAGAGAACAGGAACTCCTCTTTCTACTGTGTATAGGATTAGGAAGAATTTTAAAGAGGGAAAGGATTTTGGGCACCAGAAAGGAGCAGGGAGACCCAGAAAATTGGACTTCTCAGATCGCGTCCGGCTGGGAATTTTAGCGTCTAAAAAGCAAAGGGCAAGCATCTCCAACATCAGGTATGAAATGATAGAAAGGGGGTCAACAGTTGTATCAAAATCTACAGTTAGAAGAAATTTGATTGATCTTGGATGGGAGAAAAAGACTGGAATTCCTTCTCCTCTCATGAAACAAAAACATAAAGACAGGCGTGTTGAGTGGTGTTTGGCACATGAAAACTTTGACTGGGAAAATGTGATTTTTACTGATGAAAGCTCAATATGGGTATATCCCAATAATGTGAAAATAGGGACAAAGTCTGCGTCAGCACCGTTGTATCGACGACCTAAATACAGCCCAAAGTTTCATGTATGGGGAGGGATCTCCTTATTAGGAACGACCCCGCTGTGTGTGTTTGAGGGAAATCTGGCAAGTCAACGCTACACTAACATATTAGATAACTTTCTCCTTCCAAGTGCACATGTGTTTTATGGAAATGACTGGATTTTGCAGCAAGATAATGATCCTAAACACACCGCAAAACATGCCAAGCAGTGGTTTCAGGAGAAAAATGTGACTGCATTACCATTTCCTGCATATAGTCCTGACTTAAATCCCATTGAGAACATTTGGGGGATGATGAAGGAATGTGTGAATCAAAAGGGGTTGACAAAAATTGAAGACATGAAGACAGAAGTGGTCCGATACTGGGACAGCATAACTCACGAGACACTAACCTCTCTGATAGGAAGTATGCCTACCCGTCTTAGACTGTGCCGTGAAGCTCAAGGAGACTTGATGAAATATTAAATTGTTACCTACACAACATGAAAAGGTCAGTTCACTTTCACAATACATTCAATTTTATCTGATTTGTTCTCGTTTAATAATATGAAATGCTTTAGCTATTCTCAATAATTTTGAACCATACTGTATATCTGAAACCAGCATTATGGGGACCGTATGTTTAAAAAAAACAGCATTAGGGAGACCACGCGTATGTTCTGTTATAAAGTAACGTTTATTGACTATAATGGTGTATTTTGTAACTGTACATCATCTTAACAAACTTTAAGAAAAAGATGATGCAAAAAATCGTATAAAATAAAGGATATACGTGTTTTTCGATCTCCTTGCAGAACACACATGCAGAAAAAGTATAAGGGAGACCGGAAAATATTATATCTGGAACCAGCCTGAGAAAGTAAGAAAGAATATATATATATATATATATATATATATATATATATATATATATATATATATATATATGGTTGCGTCGAAGATGAATTTCTCCATTAAGTTGGGGGAACTAACTGCATGTCTTATGTCATGCAGGTCAACTTCACGAGGATCATGCATCAAATTGCTGAAATGCATGCGCAAATATCTTGTATGTGAACAGCTGCATTTTGATGTAAAGTTTCGTGAAATGTTGCTTGCTGTTTAAACAGAAACTTGAAAGAGTATGAAATATTTTGCAAAGTGTGCTTGAGGACAGTTGACTGAAGTAAGGGGCTGCATGTATATTAGTGAGCCTTAATTTTAGATGAGTAGTATATGTGCATATCTTGGCAGAAAGTGTATATATAATACTTCTGGAATTACATAACTAATTTTACAGCACTACACTTATTATAAATATATACATATTATAACTATTCTCTCTCTCTCTCTCTCTCTCTCTCTCACACACACACTGCCCTATGACAGTTTCTGACTAAGGATTTAACAAAACAAATCAAGATATTCTTATCATTATCTTACATTCAATGAAACGAAATTCTCAAGCATCCGAGAAGCTAATTTCGGCTGTTTTGTATAGTACATATGACTGAGCTGAAAAACCAAAGTGATTTCTTGGGGTTTATTTTTTGCGTTAGTACGTGTGCCTATGTGTGAGTGAGTGTGTGTCTGTTGGTGCCTGAAAAAAAACGTGGATATGTCATTGTGACCTGTTATGTATTCTATGTATAACCTGACTCTTCGATTTCGAGGTTGAGTAAATAATACATGTATTTCCGACGTAAGCGAAACGGTTCTCATACGACATTAACTATGATTTATTTTGCAACACATGTTTCAGCAAAATGCTTGGGCTATTGAACGGTATCTAAGGAGCTGACTGAAATCTCGGTATTGCCTTCTCTTGTATAATGGATTTGAATATGAAACCACTGCACTTGGTAACATAATATTCTCTACATTGAAAAGAAGTAAAATCTGTGGGCTTGGATCGTCGCCCAAAGCAGCTGTTGCACCAACTGCAATTTTCTCCGGCATCAACAGTCTTGTTGATCGGACTGGACTGTACCAACGGCCCTGTCACGTTGAACTTGCTAAATGTAGTATGGTAAAATATTAATATGATTGGAAATTCCTGAAATAGTTTACAACACCATGGTGGTATAAACAGTTGGCAAATTTTACGTATCTTGCGAATATAGAGTGTTTCCTTCTAAATGCAGATTTAGTTCAGAGTATCACTTCATAGTTACAGGAACAGTTGTATATCTCTATCTATCTATCTATCTATCTATCTATCTATCTATCTATCTATCTATCTCTCTCTCTCTCTCTCTCTCTCTCTGTGTGAGTGTGTGTGTGTGTGTTATACTTCTGGAATTAAATAACCGGTCTTGGTGCAACAAAGACAAACAGGCAGAAACAGACAGACACACAGACAGAAAGGCGGTAGGCAGGCAGGCAGGGCACGAACGCGCGCACACACACACTCACACACACACTCGCTCTCACAGAAACTCGCTCTCACACACAAACTCACACACACTCACACATACACTCACTCACACACACACACTCACTCATAATGCTTGTACTAGTATATTATATAGGAACATATAATAAGTAGTATTAAGCCACATATTTGCTTTGCAACTATGTTGTGAGTTTCAAAAAGAATTACATTTTTTGACGCACATGATGCCACAGATTTCCAAAGAACAGAAGCTACTGCTCTCGGCACCACTGGCATGCACCGTTTACTGTTTACATCCTCGCTTTACAGGCTCGCGATTGTTTATAGTATAATGATAATAGTGAATTTAATTTCAAGTCTGTACCCTGGTTTTCATAATCGTTCAATAATTACACAATTTCTTCAAACTGCATATAACACATGATAATATACTACAGACTTCTATCGATGTGATTGAACGGACGATGCAAGCATGTGATTTGTACTGACCATTCCAAGAATATGAAGAATGATGATTTGTTTTTTGTTTAATCATTTACGTTGCAGCTCCCTTATCCGACCATTTACGTACAAAGTCCTTCATTCGATTACTTGCATTATTTACAAACCCTTTTTTTAATCATTAACTTCACATGTACTTTATTCGATCATTTACACGGCAGCTCCTTTATTCGACCATATACGTACGTGCTTTATTTTGGCTACATGAGAGGTAAATATCGACTAGCACAGAAAACTTTCAGTAACAGGTAAACAAGTATTGATTATATAATGAGGCAGATGGCGATTCGCAGTACAAAGTGGGATTGTACGTTCTAATACATTCAAGAGGCATTTAAAAACGAAATATTTACTTATGAATTGAGAAAATATTGTTAGTATCACTTACTGAAACGAACATATTTCTAAACTAAACACAACTATTATAAACTATCAACAGTCCTTTACATTATCTATCTATCTTAAGCAGTACCTGCGTTTCGCTTTTCACCTAAAAATGAACAATGGAAAATGACTATTGATTCATGCGAAACTGCATGCATTAAACAAACACACCCACACGAGACTTGTTGATCACGTCGACAATTCGTGCAGAAGCTGAAGATGTATGTATGTATGTATGTATGTATGTATGTATGTATGTATGTATGTATGTATGTATGTATGTATGTATGTATGTATGTATGTATGTATGTATGTATGTATGTATGTATGTATGCATGCACGTAAGGTGTAACGGACAGGAAAAATATATGATCTGAGGGTTATACTGCAATATATGAGTGGAAAATATGCACTGACTCCAGTGTTTGTTGGTAGGCTTTTAAATTTTAATCATAAAATATTTTATCAATGTTAATTCATCACCATTATGTAAACCAAAAAAAAAAAGAAATTATCAGGTTCACTGCATCTGTGTGATATTTTAATATGGTAATGATCTTTAGTGGATCAGTTTCAAATTTCCATTTGTCAGAAAATAAATTTGTCATTATGAGTAAAATTGCTGGGATCAGCTGTTCTAAAAATAGATGCTGTCTGACCATGTTTTGACATTTTGGCTTATATTTAAACACACTTTAAAAAAAGTAATCAGAAATCGTCATCTACATATATATATTTAGATAGTATATTTCATTAACGTCATTGTAGGTCATACCTGCAGCAAGTTTCTTGTTCATGTCGAAAACTATGTTACTTCTACGCAGCTGTTCTGGACATGGGGTAATGTACATGGTTTGCAGGCTAACAGTGCATCAACGAGTGCACCCAGCTCCACGACACGCCTCCCCTCTCCCCTAGTTTATATGAATCAACTCGTATTCTAGCCAAGGCTTACATCGAGTTGTCGAGCACACCTTGGTATGCGAAGTCGTCTAGTTATATGCCGGACTACCCTCTCTCCATAAATCGCAACCATTACAACGCACGGTTTCCTCCCTGCCAGAAATTAATGTCAGGTTTCGAAGTACTTGCACAATAGTCGTGATCTACTTTCACGGATGAACATGTTTCTCTCGCTCTCCATCTGTATTTCTGCCGCTTGGATATTTGTTCAAGGCGATGCTTTTGCTTCCTTGATTTGAAGCCGTGTTTCAATCGTGGCATCGCTACCGGAACAGAATCATTTGCTTTGCGGCAGTCGTAAAATAAATAATAGCATTCGATTTTTAAGTGATTAGTATATTTCGAGGGATATTAAGCGCCCATAATTACATGAAAATACTCATTCAGGATAAAATTTTAGTGAATATTATTTATTTGGGTTGTCGTTAATATGACCCGAATACGACAGTTTGAGCTGCGCAGAAGTTCAAAACGTGACTAGTTAACATCCTTAAAATACCACATTATCGATATCCGAAGCTCTCCATACTTATACATGTATGGAAATTATGTCCAAAGCTTCCAACATACAGTGCCGATACCAGAGGCGTGTTCAGAATCGCGAGCGTCCGCGAGCGCTCGATTCTGAACGCCTGTGGCCGGACGAGCGCCCGCGAACTATCCTCCCAGCCAAGCGAACAAAAAAGGCGATCACGTTTAATAGAAAAAAACCCCATTCAAATCATTGTCATTAGTTAGCATCCACCTGACGAATGGGCAAGGAATAACCAAGAAACGTTGTGCAAAGCATACAGAAGAAGTTGACATCCATAACATTTTGTCTTATACATGTTTAATGTCATTCCTTACCACTCGCCCTTTTCCGTAACCTCCAACAAGAAGACGGAAAGCTATTCGGTTTTTCCCGGAATAACACGAGTTGGTCACAAATGGTTTGATGAAAGCAAGCGCTCGCATCCGTTCAGGACCCACGGGAGCACTCGTGGGAGGGAAACGCGCGGTTCTGAACATGCCTCAGCATTCGGCTGCCATTCTAATCCCAGTTGATTTCAACAGTAAAAAACAAGCAATGAAATTATGTCCAAAGTATATCTTCAGTCGGTTTGTAATCTTGATGAAACATGAACCCTCTGGTTTTTATGTTCTTTAAGAATCTTTACCCCCGGGTCGCCCCTTTACCCTTCGGGTTGCGGGATTTTAAAACTCATAAAAACCCGAGGGCATCTTTTATCCTACAAACTGAAACTGTTGCCAAGGTTTGAAATTTTCACAAAACTGTACGCATCCAAATGATGCCATTATGGTTGGACTTCATGTGGTCAATGTTTTCAAAACTAACTACGGATTTAGCAGAGTTCCCCAAATGTTTCAGTGAAACATTAAGATATTCAAGAATTCCTGATTGTGAAATTTGGAGATGATCCTCCCAAAAGAAAAAGTCCCAAACAATGGTGGTACGAAATTACTGTTATAGCAGCATAGGCTTGCAATTGAAGTTTCCTTGGGACCAACCCAGTTTCTTCTATTTGTTGCTTCCAGTTTCCTCGGAACTCTGAACATTCCTAAAAGAGAATAGTACAATTACTGGACTTCTTCAGAAACAGCAATACATTAAGAATCTGAGGGCAACTTAAGTATTTTGGCGTCGGATAGACGGTCGAATGGACATACATTTCATATGTGGTCTGTTGCATAACTTTGTCATTTATGCAAAGTTATGTACAGAGCTCCTGTTGAGATCAGTGGTATGCATACTAAAATACTGAGAATTAACATTTGTTTCCTCAAATTGTAAAACCATGTTTTCTATTTGACTTTTAAAAGATGTACGCATTACTGTTGTTGGGGTTATTGGTATAGAAATTTGCAATGAAATTTCTTTCTTCTGAATTTAAAATCAGATGATCATTACAGCAAGAATATATTGATATCAACTTCTTTTTTGCGAGGAGCAGTACGTTTTCGAGAATATTCTCACTCCTTTATCAGATGATCACTCGCTAAAACAAACACAAATAGTGCCCGAAATTCGCCATTTCAAGCATTTCCAGTTTTAGGTTTGAGGGAGGAATGAGACAGAAAAGCCTAAAGTGACGCATGCCTTTGATTTGTATTTAAAGGTATGTTTACACATTGAATGATAAAGTGTGGGTAACAGTTTCCATGACTGCCATCTCCCTGGTATTTACGAACTTTAGATAACAGTAGATAAACTCTGATACACACAAAGTATGATCAGAGAGTTAAGTGTTGACGACAAATAAATTATGGGTTTCTAGGATTTAACACACAGAAATGATGTGCAAGCAGCATGCAGTAGCTAGCGCCACACTCGTCCGGAGGGTGACACTGTCATTCCTGATTTCGACATTTTCAAACTACGTCGATTCGTCTGTGGATCAATATTTCTGGCTCATACAAATACATGACTTTATTTTATTGCATGTATTTTTACTATCGGCGTCTGTTGGCATGCTGGCAATTGAAAGACTTTGGTGAATGAGTGAGTGAGTGAGTTTTACGCCGCTTTTAGCAATATTCAAGCAACAGAAATGGGCTTCACACATTGGGCCCAAGTTGAGAATCGAGCCCAGGTCTTCGGTGGACTTTTTACCCACTGGGCTACACCGTCGACCTCAGGAAACTATTGTAAAGATTTTGGCAACCACATACTATTGATAATCGAATCCCTTCAGCAACTCCCAAATCACCAGCAAGAGAACAGTAGAGATTGTTTCATATTTACAGTTCTGGTGATCTATACAAAATCTGTATAAATATATATTATTCATTATTAAAAGGTTATTTAATTTAATTAACACAACAAGTATTTCAGGTTCGTAAGATGTTTTATTTGCTTTCCATATACAAAGTACGCAGTCATGTCATGCGGGCTCATTCATCAGCGATATCATTTACCATTTAGCATTCGTGTGAGAACTGATCTTCACGCATACCCGAGTATTTATTTGACAGTAGTCATACAAGATGAATGCGGATTTAATAATAGCCATATCGACATTTGTACAAAAAATATAAAGTAAAGAACCAAGCACAGGCCCCTGTTGCACTCCAGCCTTTGTGCATTTTGATTTGGTTGTCATTGGTAACTGTGTACGTCAAAGTCAATGCCCATCCACTACTCTCAGTGAACTCGGTGCTACACGTAGTGATGAGTGAACAACTGCTTGGAATCTGGATGGCATGGCAAGAACCCGCGCCAGTCTAACCATCAGAGTTGTTATTACACCATGTTAGCGAGTGAATACAGTTTTTATGCAATATTCCTACAGTATCATCATTGGGACACCTGAAATGAACTTCACACACTCATGTGAAAAATCGAACCAGGGACGAGCGAACACTTTATACATAAGGCTACCCCACCGCCTGACACAAGATTAGTGACGGTGACTGCAATATGCAAATTGGAACATGACCTCGGCCTCCCTAGTCACCTAATGCGCCAGCATCTCGTCCCGCCAACCGTATGATCCCATATGCTCCGATCAACCGTTCTCCATCTGATATGATCATATCATTTCCACATGCCAGTATCAAATGAATCAGGTGATATTTAGTGGTGATTTCCCTACTTTGTAATCAAATCAAAACGCTGTCACGGATGTGATTTGACCTGGTCTTAAGATGGTGATTGATAGAGGATACTAAAAGACCTTCCGTGTAGTACCATTTTGATTAAAAGAGTGAATGATTTGATACTAAATCTATAACGAGTTTAATAAACATGGTATTTCACGGAAGCGAGTTTAGTATTGTGTTTATTACTCACCAACATAAACTGACAGAAACTGCGGCGAAATTGCCTACAGTGTGAGTTCTCTCAGCTTTCTGCGAGTCAAGCAAGGGCTAGTAATATTGCGAAAGCGACATTAGCATTGTGACGTCACAACTTTGAACCATTTTGACGTCATACTTGAAGAGGTATTACACTAGTGTAATATTGCCGTAAAAGTGTTACACTGCAGTATCTTCAACGGGCGAGTAATAAAATACAGCTTCAGGCAACTTTTACCGATATTCCATCAATATCACGTTTTAACCACGAGACTACTCCACCACCCCATATACAATATAGAGTGAAGGAGCAAGCACATGCCCCTGCCGCACGCCTGGCTTCGTGTGTCTTCGTGTTTGAATGTTTCCCCCATTCACAAATACGTCTTGGTTACGATTACTTATACAAGTATTAAGCCATCATTATGACAAGTGGCCTGTTATCCTATACCTCTCTAACTATTACACCAGAAATGACTTTCACGCATTATACCCAAGTTAAGAATCGAACCCGGACCTTCGGGATGACAAGTAAACGCTTTCACCACTAAACCATTGACCTGGTATAATGTGCTTAGGAAAGTGTTTCGATGAAAATCTGCCTTCAGAGACAATGTGCAAAAAAGGCGGCTAAAATACGGGTGACAGTGCCGCGTGCTTCATGGAATTTGATTGGACGGCTAGTTTAGTGTGCTGTCCATAGAACCGGACTGAACACGAAACGATGATGGTATATGTCCAGGTCTCGTAGTCACAGTGTATGATATGATTTGCAAGAATGACAGCACTTTCTTCCTTTCCCTTTCCAGATCTTTGTTGTCTTACAAATTCTCCTGCAGCACAGATGGAAAGTTGACGTCCTGATTCTCGCATTCATTTGGTACTCGGCTTCCCCATTTCTTGTTTGGTCGGATCGCCTTTTCAAGTTTCTGAAAAATAAGAGACAGATTTAATATGTAATGAGGAATACAGGCTGCAGAACGTTTACGCTCCCGATTAAATCCCCTTATTGTTCTCTTTCAGTAACCCTAATACTAGCAACCGTAAATCTAACCCTTTCCTTAACATTAACTCTAACCCTGTTCTACAAATGTATTCGTATCCACAAACACACAGCATTAATTAGAAATACAGCATTAGTTACAGAACTGTAACCAGCAGGTTCAAACTCTATGTGATCATGAGGAAGGATAGTATGATATATAAATACCATATACATGTATTTTAAAATACAACCCACATGCCTCACGAAAAGGGTGATAACTGATAAGATGAATGTGCAACAATTAGTGTTCGCATTAGTTACTCAGTAATATAATTGAAATGAAAAAGAATTATCAAACCGTAGTAGCGAAAAGGGTAACTATGACCTTCCTTACTTAGAAAGTATGACTGAGGGTTCCTTCAAACCCTAACTATGAAGAGGGTAGCTATGCCCTTCCTCACGTGTGTGAATGAATTTGGTTTTACACCGCATTTAGCAATATTCGAGCAATATCGCGAAGGGGGGAGACCAGAAATGGACATTTGTACAAATGTGGGGAATCGAACCCGGGTCTTCTGCGTGACGATCGAACGCTTTAACCACTGGGCTGCCCCAACGTCCCCTCCCTTGCGTAACACCTGGGACAATACCAGGCCAGGTATTGGCGAAACGGGTAAGTATAGCCCTTCCTTGCGTAAAACCACGCCACCGTCACCACGAGAACAAGACAGTGTTTTGGTCTGACCTCTATTAGAGTGGTTCCACTTGTGTGGTACACAGTCCAGACAAAGATGATGGGGAAGGGGACGATAGAAGCCATGGAGATCATCCAGCCCACGACTGTGGCCCAGGCTGGGTAGACGTACTCGGCGTACTGAGGAGGTCGGTACGTGTAGAGAGAGAAGGTGAAAATAACCTGCAACAAAAAGATAATATCATGTTATTTAGCTATATCCAAAGGTTTATGAGTACTACTGGGAAATGAGTATAATTTTAGCAATAGTCAAATATTCAAAGTTTGCAATGGCAGCGTGTGTGCGTGCGTGCGTGCGTGCGTGCTTGCGTGCTTGCGTGTGTTATTTTGCCCAGCCGAATTCTGCGAGGGAGGAATGAGTGAGTGAGTATGGTTTGTGATAATGGTCCTCAAACGTACCACCTGATTTGTAGAATCTATGGACAATTTCTTACAATAACATGTCCCCAATTTGACTGGAAGATAAATATTTGCACTGGAAATATACGTTCTTGGCGGAAGTAAACACAATTGTTTACCAACATATCATAGTCATGCTCATATGATGAAGGCAAGTTCTCGCAGCATGCCAGTAAATATTAGCGATAACACCCTACATCTGTAACAGGTATATGACAGTAAACAGTATGCATACCAACAGAAGCACTGGGCACACGAATCGCATGCAGAAGCTGATACATCGAGGTGCGGTCTTGCCCCACATGGTTTGTATATCCTGTTGTAACTGTTGTGTTCCTGTACAAATATTACAGCGTTATATCACATAAAGAGGCTGACTGGCCACACACAACAAAGTTGCATAACAGAAATGGATGAGTTTGATTGTGCTATGAGGAGGAGATAGAAGAGCAGAACATAAGATGAAAGAAAAGAAGGAGATGGTAGAGGAGAAGGAGGAGGATTAGAGGGAGAAGAAGTAGAAGTAACAGAAAAAGAAACACAACAGAAATTGACGGCGATGCATTCCATTGTTGCAGATGGAAGAGGAGAAAAGATGGAAGAGAGGTGGGGAAGAGGAAGAAGACGAGAAGAAGAACAGTGAGTGAGTTTAGTTTTACGCCGTACTCAGTAATATTCCAGCTATATGGCGGCGGTCTGTAAATAATCTAGTCTGGACCAGACAATCCAGTGATCAACAGCATGAGCATCGATGTGAGCATAATGAGTAAAACCACCCGCTAGTCGTTTCTCACGACAATCATGGGTTGCTGAAGGCTTATTCTACCCCGGACCTTCACGGGACGAGAAGAAGAAGAAAAACCATACCATAACAGAAATTGACGGCGATGCATTCCATCGTTGCGAATAAAGCCAGCGAGGGGAAAGTAGCATACCAGTCCACCAACGTTAGGACGTATATTCCACCCTGCAAAATGGGAAAAAAGTATATCCTAACGTTTCCTGACATTATTCTGAATGTAGTACTTACTTGTTCTGATGTATAAAGCTCAACGCCAATTTTTTTGCGGACGCAATGTACTTGTAATCCACTCAATGAACTTGTGATATCGTTTTACATACAAATTCTATTAAAAATATTGGAACAATAATACAGGTTTACATTACATTGCCATGAAAATCCATGAATAATGTCAGATTATGCTACGTGTTTCCAGAATTAATAGCTCTGAAGATCGATGGTCAGAATTCCTGCCAAGTCCGTCGTGTTTTCGCCGAATGCCCTCATTATGATCTGTGCCGTTTAACACGAAACCCATTTTATAAGAAGGTTTATATCTGTAAACACCAACCCGAGTCATGAACAGGAGAGCAACCAACGAGGATGACAGCAACACTGAACAAACGATGAGCCATCTGCGCTTTGCCAAACCCGGAAGCTGATCCGCCAAAGCCGTCACCACTATCTCGAAGCTGGGTATCTAAATACAGAGTAAGTAAGTCACACTGAAAATGTTTTTAAATGTTCTTTGAAAATGTTTTTTTTATAAGGTATATCGTTATGCAGATCAAACATTGCCTTTTGGGATGCTGATGATTATGGTTTTACGCCGCTCCTAACCATATTTCAGCAATGTCAAGGCGAGGGATACCAGAAATGGTCTTCACGTATTGCGTATTCATGTGGAGAATCGAACCCCGAACGCTTTAACCATCAGACTATACCACTGTCGTCCTTTGGGAAGTCTTGAAAAAGTTATGAAAAACACCCTTCATCATTACAAGAACTATCTCTGGTAAACATGTGAAAAAAAGTAAACATCATTCGCAGTTCTTAACAAAAATGTACAGAACGTGCCCCCTGGGATTAAAACGAAGAACAGTATAGACATTTAGAATTGTACACGTTTAGATGAACCCCCCAACACCTAAAAAAAGGGAAAAAATCCCGACTAAAACACTATTGCTGCAGTTACCAGTGTGTCAATCAACAAGGACATCAACATTAGAAATGTCAGCGCTGACCACAACTGTGGACAAGGGAGCGTCGCCACAGCCTCGGGGTAGACGATGAAGGCTAGGTTGAACCCTGAAATGAAGCCATTCGGATTAATGTTGGCAGAACTTGGTCAACAGACTTCCAGAGAAATACCACATTATCGATAAATTTTCAGGTACATGTGACATCGATATTTCCTCAGAGTACGAACGTATTTGATCTGTTCTGAAGTGATAAACGCTGGTACGATTGGTACAATGCATCCATACTGGCGTTAAATAGCTCTCGAGGCAATTGGGCATTCTGCCGTTCACACTGGACAGATGGTGCTCTTTTTCTTTGTTGCATATCCTTGGAAATAGACATAACAAACCGATGCATGTGCCCGTCCATAATCCTGCAGTTACAGTCAAGGCTAATTTTTTGTTAGTTATTGAAAGACTATTTCTGTGGATATACAACTTCTTGTCACGGTGTTAGCATTTATATATTGTAATAAAGTAGCTGTATATTCGCGGACATCACCTGGTTCATCGCTTCAACTTTACAAAGCCCATCAAATAAGTTCATGGTTCAAAAAATGACATAATCAAGCCTCAACGGCTCTTTGTCTGGATTAACATAATCATAAATGTATGTGTAAATACTGGTACACAACCATGTAACTTTTGTAAATGTGAGTTTACAATTATATTTATATGAATCTACCTAAATATATGCCTAAATGTGCAACGTTGCAAATTTTGTAAATGTGATATTTCATCCAGTGTAATTTCCGTGAAGACATATTCACCTGATGATTGGAAGGCTTTCACGTCAAGTCCACGTATATAAGCTACGTGGCCAATGATGCCGAAGACAGAAAACCCCACAAAGATGGTGGTGAGAGCGTCCATAAGGCACATCGCTATAGAGTCCCTGTGAATGATGATACAACCGATGATACATGATACCATCATTCCCGGACACAACAGGGGCGGATCAAGAGCGGGGTACGGGAATGCACATCCAACCACCCAACTCCCTTTTCCCCGAAAAAAGTATTCGTGAGGAGCATTTCCCCCTAACCTTTGGACTTCAGGATTCATGTGCAACCCCCAACCTCTACTTCTCCAAGATCCATGATCCGCTACTACACATTCACAAAGTTCTAAAAATAGTCGACACAGAACGATGACGACATCTGAGCATAAGCAATTTCAACGTTAGCTCTAGTCGGCTCAGGATTAGTATATTTTGACATTGGGGAATCCATGTCAAACCTGTGCCATGTTGTCTCAGCTTTGAGGAGTGCGGGGCATGGGACAGCCAGGTGTTTCAGAAGCACATGCAAAACTACTGACAAAGTTATTCATTTATTCACCTGTACTGTGCCTTCTCCATCCTTTCTTGCACATATGCCTGTCCCTTTCTGTGCACTCCTTCCTCGTAACAAATAGTGAAGTGGGTCAATTTCTAATGACTATTAAACAACGTTTTTGGACCAAAATTCTGGAAAAACCTCAGAGGTGTGATGTTTTAATTATGATCAGTGTTTCATTGAGTATTTTGTGTTTATTAGTTTTCGAGTCAGATTGGAGTTCATCGGTCCGCTTTTGAGCCAAACGGACTATAGTTGAAGGTACAGCAACGTGCAGTAAGTACTGTGACCATGTGCCCTGTCCACCCGGCTGTGAATGGGTACTTCGTAAGGATGGGAAAGCCACATTAACTCGGTGCGCCTACTAGACTGCAAGATTTGTATGAAACCCCAGATAGTTGAGATTGAAAAAACGATGTGTCTTTGTGATGGAAATCCGATGTGTGAATGCACGTAGGTTATATCCACGATTTTTACGAGTAAGAAAGAATAGAAGATGTACCTGAAACAGTTATTCCTGAAGTTGTTGTGTCCAGACAGTGTGATTATACAGCCCATACCAATCCCCATGGAGAAGAAAGCGTAAGCACAAGCCTCCATCCACATCTAAAATGTAGCAAATTCTGACATCATAACACTGTATGTATTTGCACTTTGGTCCCAACCTACCAAGAGTTAGAAATGTTACGCGCTATCGTAACTGTATAACTTATCATAAGATTACAAATGACGTAGTACTGATAACGCGTTATGCATGGGGTTCCTGGACCTGACAGACAAGTGATTGACATCATGAGTATCTGTCCCAGATATTGAAATGGCATGGAGTCCACCCGGGACATTTAGTAGGGTCTTACGTAACGGTTAAACATAAACATATCTTCTTACTCGAGCACCCCTCACGTAGATCAAGTAAAACTGATAATTAAACGGACATTAAAATTAACAAAAAGTTTGGATCCTGAATTCGTACAACGATTTCCTCAACCTACGGTATTCCGTTCGTTGGTGAATCGAGGTATAAGGCGTTATATATTATCTGCACTTGAAAAGCAAAGGACTATTTTTCTGAAATACGTTGACTGTTAATATCAAACGTACCTTCGGATCCTGAAGCATCTGGAAATTGGGGTATATATAATAATATATTCCTTCAGCAGAACCTGGTAGCATGCAGCCTCGGATCAGGAAGATCGTGTTCAGCAAGTATGGGACACCCACAGTGACGTACACAATCTATTAAAGAAAAACTTACTAGCAGTTATACACGTTAGGCTAAGGAAGAAAAGTGAAATATTTCTAGATCTACGGCGCGTCACTTTTATTTGTGCGCGTAACAATTGTTTATTGCCGTTGAAAGCGAAATAACTTTGACTTGGCCGCGTCCCAATCATCCATTTGTTTATTATATTTCAATTTCTGTATTTTCAAAGAAAAAAACACCTTGGTGGTACAAGAGCATATAATCTAGACATATATACAAATACAAAATCAGCTCAGATCCAAGATGGCAGGAAAACAACATATAAACACATTAACATCTTTTTCTGACAAGGGATGATAGTTTTACAATATATTTTGATAGAGTCGCTGCATCTTGCAGAAGTTTTAACAGAAAGTATTTTCGTAAGCTTTATTTCATTAGGAAAAATGATTAGACAGGTGGGTAGATATTGCTTCCTCAAAGTATCCAATGCTTTACAATGGAAAATATGATACTCGTCCCCAATGTTTTTAGAAGTACATAGCTGGCACGTTCTCTCGTCCCTTGGAATATAATACCAGCGGCCCGTCTCAGTAGGTATATTATGGTTACATGTTCTAAATCTCAACACTGGCAATGACATACGTTTTGGGAGGAAGAGATATTCGTCAAAATTAGGAAACGGCTTTAGATGTTGATAGTAAATTTCCTTGGGGCTAGAAATAATGTCATTGTGCCAGTTTTGGATAAATGACCCTTAAGAATATAATCAACTTTTGAGACCAGCCACTGGGTTGTGCAAGTGGATGGATGTTCAAAAACATAAGGATCCAGTAGTGTCTAATATATTTTTAACATGCTGTAGCCAAGGCTTATATTTTTTATTTGTTCTTTGGAATGATAGGTAATTGTAAATTAAGTTGGTAAGCTTATAAACACCTTCTTGGTAAGTTAGATTGTGCCAAAAGTTTAATAAACGTTTATATATCATAATTCTAATAGGGAATCTTCCTAGTTCCCCATACAGCATGAAACGACGGGTTGAATTTCTTCAACTTGTAATGAGTCTTAAAATTTTTTAATGAATTTTCTCAAGAATTTCAAAGTTTTCAAATACCACACTTCAGCCTCGTAGGTCAAGATAGGTGTTACCATTGAGTCAAATGCTGACAATAAGCAATCTAAAGGCACGCCTAACTTGCTAGCTTTTAAAACTAAATTATACATCGCTTTCTAAGCACTATTACTTACAGTTTTGATACTCGAAACGAGTTGTCTGTTTCTGTGGTGTAACTATCAACTGTCAAGAAACATACCATCCAAATTGAAGATATTTTGTGCTTTTTGATGGCCCTCCCCCAAAAATTACTATTTTAGTTTTACTTAAATTCACTTTTAGCTTCAATGAATCACAGTAGTTCTTAAATGAGTTCAAGGAGTCTTGTAGTCCCTTTGGCGATTCGTCAAATATTATAGTATCATCCGCGTGTAAAAGAACCAATAACTTTACAATTATCACCAAATTTTCGTCCTCAGTATAATCTAGATTTACAGAATTACACTCTGAATGAAGTAAATGAGATTCAATATCAATCTGAAAGGCGATTGTTTAATACTTTGGTGAACAATCTTCCAAAACAGCTAAGTAGCGTAATTGGTCTATATGAGTTAGGATCAGTTTTTTCTTATAAATCGGCTTAATTTCTTCTTTCGCGATAACTCTATATAAAACATCACAGGTAAGCTGTGTAGCATTGTCAGCGTTAACATTATCTCCTTGTTCCTGTTGTTCTGATTCATTTAGTGATCTGAAGTGCTCGTAAAATACGTTGACATCTAAACAGGACTTGTCATCCTCTTGGTCAGACTTACCATTTACAATTTTTCAAAACTCTTTCGGGTCATGTTTCTTTTTTTCTCTCAACATTTTACCTAATTCATCTTTGTATAATTTGATATGTTTATCCATGCATTTTTATAGTTCTTAGATTCAAGTCTGTAGGCGCGTTTGTCATAAACAGAGTTTATTATAAGAATGAATGTCTGTAAGAACGAGTGTGGCTGAATCTACAGCTCATTACCACGTGCTGAAGCTGTATTTCAGGGAGAAAAAAATAAAAATGTGTTCCTCCCTCGTCACATTTTGTTCTATCAAAAATAAAAAAAGTCCTACCGCCCTCGTCACTTTTGAAAGGAAAGTGTCCAAAAAAGATTTAATGCTTTTCATGCAGCCTTAATACTTGCATTTGATCATGAAGGTTTTGTGGAAGCAATTTTTAACCCATTTTGGGTGACTTGCCGCTTAAAAAAGGCCGTGGATATGATGATTGCTCAAGCATACACATATTATACATCAGATGAGGGTCGAGTGAACGGTGTTTAGAGCAACAGGGTCTTGTCTTTAACTTTGTAATCTCGTCCCAACTGATCCTGTGATACAAAAACTTATTTATATGATTTTTCGTGAGCGTGCAAGGGTATCCTGCTTGTTCAGTTTGACCTAATTATGTGAATAGTACAGCTTGTTCAACTTGACCTGACCTACCCTACATATTCATGACCCCGGAGGTCAAATAGCACAAACGCAAGGTCGAGTTAACCTTATTAAATATCGGAGAAGAGGATGTTATTAATGTTGCCTTTGAATTGCTTATACAGTCATATGCTATAAATTTGGGTTTACTAACTTTACAACATACAGACGTCATTTACTTGCACAATCTTACACTCTCTCCACACCCAGTGCAATTATCAGTGGAAACACCACTTGATGCTGCAACTCGCTGCCGAAAACCCCGAATCGGAAACATTAAACTATCTGTAACTTCTTGTTTAATGTCTCAACTGTTCGGGCATGTTGACATCCAACTGACAAAGATGTAACCCTTCATAATAACAGATCTAGCAACTTGTGACACAGTCACCCAATGCATTAGTATTCACTTGATCAGGTCAACCTGAACAAGCTGCATTGGGTGGCTTTGTTAGGTTTATAATGTAAAGGTCTGCACCTTTGTCAGTTGATTGTCAACATGTGAGACAAGGTCACCGTTTGACAATGTAGTGTCGAGAAATCGTCACTAATGTCTTAAGTTTATTTTGAAACGAAGCTACATATTGTTTATTGTTTCCCATTCGGGTTTTCAGAATGCGAGCAGCAGTAGCAACTGGGTCTAGAGAGTGATACCAAAGTGAATCGGATCGTAAAATTAACTGACGTCTGCACGTTGTGAACTTAATAACGTTCTCTGCTCCCCTATTGAATGAAGTTAACAAAACTTCGTGTTTTTGACCTTACGGGCCATTTTTAGAATAGGCTCGGGGTTACGCCATAACGTGAAAACGCGTCTTTCAAAAACGTCTTTGACAATTGAAAAGCCGTAATGAAGTTACATATGTTTCACAATGAGAAAATATTTAAACTACATTACCTTTCCTGAAATTCTGATTCCCCATATCAGACACAGCAAGACCGCAACCATTGTAATTGCCAAACAACCAACCAGCGGCCATCTTATCCCAGCAAGATTCTCTAAACCTTCGGTTATGTCCAACACCTTGAACCTGCATTCGGAACGAAATTGGATGATCTATTTTCCTCTGTGCCAAAACCTTTTTCAATGAAGTCGTTTTTGGTACCTGTCAGTTCTCCCTTCCATGGGATGTATACAATACAATCAAAGTTCCTGTGAGGTGTTTAAAGTGAAAAGGGCACCTATCCTATAGGGTACCCGTTTACTGCTGGGTAAAGAAAGGGTTTGTTACGTCACGTGCAGATGGTGACATTTTTGGAGTTCTTTGTGCTTCCGTCTAGCATAAGAATATGAAGCCATGAAAATCTCAGGCGTCTACCTTATGTACACGATCACCAATCGAAGGACTCCAATCTGAGGTCAAAGTTGCTGAGCTTCACCCAACATTTAGTATGTAATCTGTACACATATTTTGTTTTGTTTTAAGTAACACATTATCTTGAAAAAAATACTTTCAGCTGATGTACTGCTCTCTCATATATTAACAAGAGTTTTCAAGAGATGTTCTTGAATTTAATAACAATGTAAAAATTGTGCCTCCTTACATGGGTTTTGTAAAATATCCCTCCATCTCCTCAAGATTATTAGTTGGTTTTCAGAAACCCATGCTTCTCCTAAGATGCGACTAACGGGATTGGGTTATGACACATTTCATCGTACCATAAATGCGTGGATCGATGCTCATTCTGTTGATCACTGGATTGTCCGGTCCTGGTCCGACTATTTACAGACTGTCGACATACAGTTGGAATATTGCTGAGTGGGGCGTTTAACTACGAATAAAAAGAGCTTTAGAAAGTCACCTACCTCCAATATTCCTCTGCAGCTGTCATGCCCCCGATGGTGATGTTTGTTGACATGGTGTTGTTGATGTTGATGTCGTTGATGTGCATGTCATGGGTTACACAGGTGGCCGTGTTCCAGTCATTGCTGCACTGCGTCCACGGGAGGTATGTCGAGAAGGAATTGAAGAAATAGTACAGGTACCAAGCAAATATACCCGAGTTGTAGGTAGCGTATGTCCACGAGATGGCCACTGTTCCCAGTCCTATTCCTGTAAAGCAACACTCATGCTCATCTTTTCCAAAATCTATCACTGAAGTAATAACTCCAGCACCTCTATCGTCAACTCTGACAGAATCGCCAATATTGAACTTGGGGGCAGTCATGTTTGTTTACCAACTCGCCCACGCAATGGAAACCCGTCGAAAACCTGCAGTTTTGTGAAAGTAGTTCTCGTTTCTTACCTAATTTGCATATTTATTAGATTTGGATACCAAGTTTGTTAGATGGGTTTATTGCATCGATAACACTGTCCATTATATGATAAAACATTTTATTCAACTTAGGATAAAAGTTGTTTAACAAACGAAAATACTTACAAATAATTATCATTGGATTGCATTACGGGAAGATGCGCATTAAATGAAACACCAAGGACAGGATTCCTAACTTAACGCTGATCACGTAAAGCACGTGTATTTGTTTCCCGGTTCCAACTACTGCGTTCAATACAAAACAGGTAATAGGGATTTGAAACTATGATCGTTTGTTAAACAACTTTTGTCCTAAGTTTTATCGGTGCGTTTAATTTCACTTTACAATTTTGATTTACCTTTTAAAGTGAAATTCATCAGTACGTTTTAACTGCAAAGACATTGTGCATTGCACGATCCTTTTCCCGTATGATATAGAAAGGTCTGGATTAGAAAATATTCAAATTAACGAAACATAGGCATTGAATTACTAATTATGCTTAAGCGTTTCCATGATTAACCTTGAGAAATGCGGATTGAGCGGTTAATGTGGTCAGAATAAATGCGGTATGAGGGTAAACCAACTCGACCTGACATCTTTGATTTAAGAATAGGACTAACTTGGACCGGATCGCTAAGCACTCTGGTCAGGGTGATGCATGTCATTCCAACTGCGTAGATCGATGCTCATGACATCAGTCACTGTGTCTGATCCAAACTCGATTGTTACCAGACCGCTTTCATACAGCAGTGTTAAAAGAACAAAGAAACAAAGAAACAAAAAAAAAACAAAAAAAAAAAAATCCGTCATGCGAACAAAACCAAATTCATGAGCAGATTAACCTTTAAACTATCCGTGAAGGTCCGGGTTAGAATATTGTAGAATATTGGCCTTCAGCAACCCATACTTGTCATAACAGGCAGTTAACGGAATCAGATGTTTAGGCTTGCTGACTTGGTTGACGTATATAATTGGTTCACAATTGCGGATATCCATGCTCATCGTATTGATCACTGGATTGTTTGGTCCAGACTTGATTATTTACAGACCGTTGCCATATAGCTGGAATATTGTTGAGTGCGGCGTAAAATTAAACTCACTCACTCACCTTTAAACGGTGGACATATATTCCACACTCTGACAGGTCCACTCTGAGAGAACTGGCCAATCACCATCTCCACAAATACACAAGGAATGGCACCGATGATGGTAAACAACATGAAGAGTATGAGGAAAGCACCTGTTGAAACCGAAAGTCCACGTGATAATGATAATGACAGTTATGATAATCAATCTAGTCCCAGTCCATGTGCACCGCCCGCTTCGTGTCCAAACTCGCGATATGCGGCATTTTGCAATATGCATGTGAGGAATCGAACCTTGATCTTCGATGTGACGACTGAACGCTTTAACCACTTGGCCACCTCATAGGTCTTAACGGTCATGAATTATTACTACGTGGGATATTGTAAAAAGCCTCATACATTTCCTGGTATATACATATGCATCAGGACAGCATAGAGAGTAGATGGCAATCACTGGATTGTCTGGTTCATACTAGTTAGGTTGTTAACAGACAGTGTCATATGGCTGGAATAGTGCAGAGATAAAAGGCAAACAGACACTAATGAAAAACACCTGAACTGAGTGACTACAAACGTCTGGCCGATGACTAAATGCAATTTGGTTTTCATCGAAATCAGAAGTTATCGGACCCTTGTCTCAGTGGGGACGTCATCTAACCTGGGTATCGGTGGCGACGCCATCTCACTCGGGTCTCAACACGGACGTCATTTAACGAGAGTCTCAAAGGGGACGTCATCTAACCCCGATCTCAGTGGGGATGTCATCAAGCCCATGTCTCAGTGGGGACTTCATCTAACTCGGGCCTTAGTAGGGGAGTACGTAACCAGGGCCTGAAACGGGTATTCTTCTAGCTTGGGTTTCAGTCCCAAGGGCTCAGTGTTTACGTCATTTTACCGTGGTCTCACGGACGTCATCCAACCCAGGTCTCTAAGGGGACGTCATCAAACCCGTGTCTCAATGAGGACGTGATCTAACACGGTTCGTAATGGAGATGTCATCTTACCTGTGTCTCAGGGGCGGCGTCATCTCACCCGGGTCACAATGGAGACTTTCTCTAACCAGGGTCTCACACGGGGCGTTATGTCACCTGGGTCTAAGTGCGGGTAACATCAAACTACGGGTCTGAAACGGGCGGTCTTCTAATCATAGTCTCAGTGGGGACATCATCTTACTCGGGTATCAATAGGTACCAGTACTTACCCCCACCATTTCGCATACACAAGTACGGGAATTTCTGAAAGGTTCCAGCACCGACGCTGTATCCGACAAGTGTTATCAAGTAATCCAGATGATGAACCCAGCGATCACGAGCCATTTCTGAATTAAAATATACGAAAATACATTAACATTCCACGCCAGAGCATCCACAAACTATCCACAAAAACAGTGATTGAATACCGTTTTACGCACAGGAAACAATGTTAGAAAGGCATACTGGTGTATAAACCCCACCTTATTGCTACAGAAAAGGAAAGGGATGAAATCATTCCTCTTCCAATAAAGTTATATTTCACCTTGTAAAAGATTTATAAGACCCCACCGAGGCCTACAGCTAACTGATTTCAGTACAAAATGGGCGATAAATGGTCACAATCGGCTCATTAATTCAAAAGGTATACGCCACGACTCACCGAAAACAACTACATCCGCAATTCCATGCCAAAATCATCGATCACCCAAGACAGCGAAAACACACCTCTTAAATTCGTTATTAGATTCCTGCCACGTTGGCCCTTTGTAAATTCGATCGGCAACAACATACTTATTGCAACATCTACATCATCTCATCGACATTAATCAGGCAAAATCATGCTCACGTGTTGGCCATAGAATACTAGGGTAGGATTTACACACCTACTGATATATGTCTTTCTAACAGTGTATCTACGTGAGACATGCCCCTGTGATTTTATGCCGTTTTCAGGAACATCAGGGTGGGAACACCCCACATGGGTATCACACATTGTCTCCATGAGGTGAATCGAAAGTGGATCTTCAGCGTGACGAGCGAATGCTTAACTATTTCGTCAGATTTATGCCACTCCCATCAATATTCCAGCAGTGCAACAATAAATAAATAACAAGATTAAATGAAAACAAAAAACTTAAAAACCGATCCCACTGTGGATTAAGAGCAAAAATATACCGTATGAATTAACGACCCAACTTCATGCATGTCCTGCCCTATCGGTAGCACCCATCACTACACAACCTGCATATATCGCACACCAACACTCCTGCTGTCATTAACAAACCAGAAAATCAGGTACGTTTTCAGCTTGACGTGGTTCACAGTCCAGTATTGACTGGGAAGAGATCTTTCTAGCGAAAAGTAAAATCTCTCCCTTTAAAACAAAAAACTCAAATGCGGTTATTCTGGGAAAACAACAGATGGCCTAATATATAGTGAGAAGCACACTTTAGGAGTGGTTTATATATCTGTTTGACAATTTGATACCTGTGCATGAAAACATGTACATAGTTCACTTTGAACCACACACTGAATCTTGGGTTGCAAGGAAACTAACTTATGACTGTGTCAACTAACAAAACTATTATCTCTAAAAGACGTGAGTGGGTTGACACTATCTCACAAGTACTAGTACTGACCAGAACCTTTGACACTTTGAGTAATCAGTTGTTTTCTAAAAAGCGTAAATATTGATATAGACGCCAGGAACAATCTACGTACATACCTGCGTGTCTCTCCCCTCTATACCGCACACATAAAACGCTGATTCTTCCAGAGCACTCAATTTAAACCTTCATCACATTTTAACCTGCATGTAGATTGGTCAATCGTGTTGGTCACATGTAACTGAAGTTCGTGTATATATTAATAAACGGCATTGCGGTGGATAGCGTTACGGTTATTTCCGCAATTTTGCATATATGAAATATGCGACACCAGTACAGCAGGTCGTGTTGCGGCCTTGAAACTGCCTTACATTCAGTTTCGGTTGGCATGGTGTGCTTTAGCTTAATCTCAATAGCTAGTTGACGTTGATTGTAAATCTCCAGTGGAATTGTGTATTCATGACTATGGCCTTCTGTTGCTGCTTCTGTTTGGTAATAGTAATGTAACATATACCTATGGAAGAAGAAGAAGAAGAAGAAGAAATATAGTTTACTAATTGGTCATATGCTGCATTTCATTAAAAAAGAGGGAACACAAATATCACAGGTGTATAAAAACATTTGTAATGAAACCACACATACCCAAACATGTACATAAACACAAACGCATGCACTTTCACACACACATACTCTCGCACGCACATACACAAGTGCATGAACCTACACGAAAGCACACGTACACACGCACGCACACACACATACATATGACAGGAGTGCAGGATAATGACATCTCCAAATAAAACTTGCAATAATTATTCAACGAGTCGGATTTACGTGTCATATGAATTATGTATGGAGTGTACTAATTCTCACCTTTTTAAATATATAATGTTCAATACGTTTATATACCTTAAAACGAAACGCCCGCGAAATAAAAATGAGATCGCCGAATTTCTCGGCACGCAGTCGAAATTAACGGCCATTGTTGACTTCCAGTGCACCACGTCGTGTGGTACCCAGACTAATATTTTCTTCATAATGAAACATTTTTTGATAGTTTAATCAACATTGTTTGTTCCTTGACTAAGAGAAAGCCCATAAGTTTCCCATTTTCTAAAAATTAGTAACTTTCGGCTCAAATAATTATAAACAAAACCAATCTCAATGTTACATCATCGATTGGACGAACAGGAACGATCATGGCAACGGCGGTAAACAAACAACTCCACATGTATCGTGATACCGAAGAAAATGTGCCATCCCTTTGACATATCCAACTATTTTATCTGGAATTAATTACACGGTGTGAATAGGTAAATGTTATTGTCTCTGCACAGAAATTGTCAGATTTAGCGATATTATTTTGATTTTGTTTGATAAACTTTCCAACATTCACAAAGCTGACAGCCGTAGATGACCCGAAAGGGCGTGGCCAAACTCGCGGTCTTTCTATGTGACACGATACGAAGGATGGTTGAAACTACGCGTTCATAAGCAGAATCTGAACACATATACATTGAAAGAAAACGACTCAATACCTATATAATGCAGATCATGAAACAATATCACAATATTTGTAATTGTACCCACCCTTGATGAAACCGGAAGCACGTACACGGCATGGCACTCGTGGAAATAAAATATGAACGAGTTGGAAAACGACCATTGATACATTTTCTAAACTGATTCAAATTCCAGTAAGATCCATACTATACACCAGAATTACCTTTCAGTCATCCTCAGTTATTTACTGTTAGTTGTGTTCAATAGCAGTTGTCATTTGTTGCTTGTGTTGTAGTATTTCTCCTCAAGTTAGCCGTCGATGTGTTGATCTTTAGTTTAGCAAATCCGAAGTCGATGATTTTCGCGGTCTATTTTTTTCAAAGAATGTTCTGACACGGGGAGACTTATAAATTGTCAGTGTGTCGTAACAATAGCATTGTATTGCTCTGTGTATATCGTCACAAGAAGTACAATTTTGATGATTGAAGATGTCATGAAAAAAATCATTTTTCCTTTTGCAGAAACGAACGAAACCAGAGCTAGTGTGAGAATGTAACGTACAGTAAATGTATTTCATAAAAATTAATTACTGCTTAGAAAACAACTGTCGTCGTCTTTGTGAATCAGTATTTAATTTAGACATTAAAACAGCTAAACATCACATCTTTTGTACACGAATTTGGAGCAAAATTGAAATTATTTTGTTACCCCAAACAGCTGAGCTTTCGGTGTTAATTCTACCTAGTATAATGCAGGTAATGTTTCAGATCAAATTGTTTGACGTGTGTGCATATTTGTATAAAAAAATCATGTCATGTGGCTCAGTCTGAACTGCAAAATGTACCTCATGTTTATGGCCATACTTTGTACCTACTTGCAGTGTCTATGTTCATGTTTTACTGTTAAAACAGACTTCATCTGGGAAACAGACTGATGATCCAAACTCTTGGAGCAGTGATTACACTGACAGTGATTGAAAGACAGACTCATTTTTTTTCTTGTGATGAAATTTCATGAAGTAATATGAAATTATCATACCAGACCTAGAATAATTTTGTTTATCTATCTGTTTATCTGTCTATCCATCTATCTATCCATCTATCTATCATGCATTATTATTCATCTGTATATATAAAATACTCAACCGCACATACATAGTATATAAATAAATGAGTGTATAATTAATTGTAACATATATGTAACCTCATATGCATATGCTGCTGTCTGCGGTCCTAGTTGAAATAAAGCTCAGTTCAGTCATTGACCATATATTCCATGTGCATAACTAGTACCTGCATATCCGCAATAGGGAGACGGCAAGATTTCGAACCCACGTCGTCTTGCCCCAACAGCAGGTGCTTGACACGTGTGGTCTGGCGAATTGTCAGACGCCCTCCTCTTATGAGCGTACCCGGACGTTTCTGTTTGATGGCGTCTCGTAGCTTGCACCAAAGGTGATGGTCTGACCTTTAGCAAGGTAGTCTGTTACAGTTCCTTCACGACAATCCCATGATCTTGCCTGTATAGCTTTCATGATCTCAGGATCATGCAAATAGCCACAGCTTGTTACAAGACAACTGAAGACATCTTCCTCATCCCGCTCCAGAAGCTCCAACAACAGTTGAAAAATGTCTCGAGGTGTCTGTCTTTGAAGAGGAGCAAGTGACCGAGGAATCCAGCGTGAAGACACTTTAGACACTGGTATTTGGTGATGAATTATGTTTTATGCACTGCGTCATTTATTTGCAGGGTAACACTGCGATCTTCTTAACCCAGCGCCTTGTCCTTCTTCACGGTGTCCTTACAGTCAGTCAGAGAGGTGCGTTCACTTAGTGGTTCATCTGTGAGGGGCATATGGCCAATTTGAACATTCCTTTTTCCATTTCACAACATTATCTTAAGATGGACTATCTTCACCATAAACAGACACCATCTCCTCGTGAATCTTTCAGGAAGTGCAGCAATATTTCAAGCGTAAAAACTTGATGACACTGGTGTCTCAATCTTCTTCATACTTGTCCTTATTTGTGTTTAAGATCAACTAGCTCAAGACTGAACAAAGGGACATAAATAGTTTTTGCTATATTAACAAGGTAAGGATCACTGATGTTGCCGTCAAAGTTTCATCACGGTTTCTAAATAAATATGCTATGACAGTTAGAACATCTTCATGTCCCTTCGTTCAACAATGTGGTTCAACTAACCTCTCTGTTCTGTTATATAAAGACAAACATTATGAATGAACGATTTATTCCGGGAGATGCGTCGTTTCGAGACATACAGACAAACTCACATGAGCAAATATTCTAGATTCACGACCTCTACGACTGTAAAGCAGATGACACAATTCCATATAAACTGCACGGTTCATGCAAAGTATTCATTGTTCGTATATATACTTTTAAAGCCGATCCATTCACTTTTCAGTCTCATTTGATATATAAATGAACGTCATCCAATACAACAGTTTTATGCTGTAATCGGACTGGGCCCTGTTTCTCAAGGGGTTTGTAGAAGTACGATAGTCGTAAGTCAGTGTTAAAGTATTAGAGTTACGACTGTCGTAGCGCTATGATATCGCCTTGAGGAACGGGACCTCAGGACTATTCCATATTTTGTATCGAAGTAAACTTAGAACGCATGTTCAGTGTCATAGCCATCATGCTGCATCACTGGGGTGTGGTATTAGTTCCTGAATTTGAATTTGTGACCGAATTTGTGAATATTTAAAATGTTCGCTTGACGCGGCGCGAATAACTGATAAATAAAATAAGGACTTATTTGAATATTTAGTGCGTGGGTCCATTGTTAATGATAAATTTAAATCTGGTATGCAGCTCCGATTTAAACAAGTGTAGGAATTTAAGATTACCTTTACAAAACGTTTCAGAGCTGCTTCATGTGTCAACGCTCTGATAGACTGCGGTCTTTCAGGTGGGGAATAAGTGAGTGAGTTTAGTCGCTTTAAGCAATATTCCAGCAAAATGACGAGACTAGAAAAGGACTTCACACATTGTACCCATCGAACCCTGGTCTTTGGCGTGAAGAGCGAACGCTTTAACCACTAGGCTACCCTGATCAAAATTGATTCAGTCTGTGCAGATTCGGAGCAGAACATGAACAACGTTTATTATTTCTTCACCAAACTTGACACGTTTAGAACAGGCGCCTAATGGTGGTTTTCTGTTTCTGAATAAAACGTCTTTTGCGTTTTCATGGTAACAAGGTCTACTTCGACTGGAGCTATTTTCTGGAGCAGAGCGTTCAACGTTTCTTCGCCAAAATTGGTCTGGCGGTGTACTGGGTTTTTAATGAAATTGTATATTTCGAAATAAAATGCTATTTGGCATTTCCATGTCAAAAATCTTTATTTTGACTGAAATTGGTGGTAGTGCTCCTTTCCGGAGCAGAATTTTAAATCGTTTCTCTTTCCACTTTTTCAGTAAAAACATCCTGACATAAATCAATAGTACCACTCATTTCCAGCTGCAGAAATATGCTTCAAAAATTCTACGCATGTAGGGAATCGAACCCAGGTCTTCAGCGTGGCGAGCGGACGCTTTAACCATTGGGCTACACCCTCATTCCTATTCTGATTCAACTGTGGTAAAATGACACAGTTATGAAGTCACCGACACTTACTATCACATTCACTGGGTCAGCGTATGTATGCCATATGGAGGGATATTTATTATACTTCGAAATGGGACTATTAATTAGGAATGGAACGTGCAGTGTATTCTAACTGCCGTGCACCCTTATTCAATGGACGGAATTTCAACGTGCTCAAAATATGAAACAGACATGACAGAAATCTCACACAATCACAGAGTCGTATAGCACACCCCTGACTCGATCTGAACGGGTTTCGTACTGTTTCCAAGGAAAGGTAACTCAGTCTGAATTTGCAAATATGGCTAATCATAGATTCTGAATATCCCATATCCCGTGGGGAAAATATCTATACAGTCGTTCCCTTCGTAAAGATGTTCAAGTGTTGAAAGCTGCTGTTCCTTTAGTTCAAAGGTTATCCTTATGTCAGTTGTGCTTTGACGTGGAGAAAACAGCTATACAGTCATTTAGCGAAGCTTCAAAGATCGACGGGATCACCATTTTCATGCATACGAATGAAGTTTACTACGTGCAGTTTGATTGGTTCACCAAGATTCTTGGCAATTATGACTTTTCAGGTACGAGTCTTCTTGCAGGTCACGGCAGGAGAGCAGTTGCGAATGAGTTGTCCCTTGAAGGTCACTCTTAATTTCGGATAGCGTTCCATTACGTTCCGTGTTTGCCGTGGACCTCTATGGTTACTTGCGATGTCGGCGAAATTGTGACCGTAAATCTTATTCTCCGGACATTTATCTGATTGATATACATATCTCATGTATGTATACTACCTTATTTATGTATCTGAAATGCTTTCGTAACTCTGATTTTCATGTATTTGGATATTTATCTTGTACTAAGAGATATTGCAATTACATTCTTCTTGCTTTCTCATTAAGTGTCCATATCTGATGGGAGCTTCCCGTGAAGATGAGGGTTAGAATTGTCATTCAGGAACTCATGCGTGTCCTAGAAGTTGACTAACGAGATGCTCAGACTCGCTGACTTGGTTGACACACATCATCCTAATTGCGTTGATTACCAGAATTTCTAGTCCTGACTCGAGTATTTACTGACTGCACTCATACTGCTAGGGTATTGCTGAGTTGAAAATTGCGGAAATATTTAACTTTCCTCTTGCTTTAGAAGGGTTTGAAGGAAACGCGAAGTAAGCGGAAAAGCATGCAGTATCACTATAAAAAGCCAAACGTTGCGTTCAAGATTGTCATTCGTTTTTGCCTGGAAAGGAGGAAATCATGACGTCATGGCTGAGTGCCGACAGTCGAAACATCGCCACAAGCCGCCATGAAGCTTGGAAGTCGCAGTCTGCAGTTATCCAATATTTAAACATTGATCAGAGCACTTTGGCATCGTGTCTCAGGCAGTACAACTGGTTTGAGAAGGATTTCCAACCAAACTGAGAAAGATTTCCAACCACACTATTGCGAATCGAAGTGCGTATTCGACCAAGAACGCCAACTGTCGCCCCTGTTTTGAGAGCCTCCATCGGCGCATAAGCTTGCGGTCGTGTCGTAGAGTCCGGAACTTGAACCTTGAACTATAAAGTCTGCTGTTGAGTTGGTGAATATGACGATATATGTGTGAATTATCACCTCTGTACGATTGAAATTACATGAAATAATTCCATTTTAACTAACGCAATAAATTCTTCTAAAATGGCTTGTGCGTTTCTCTTTTTTTAATGAAGACTGCACAATTTCAAAACACGTGTCCGTCCATCCTGTGATGTGATAAGCCTGGCGTGACGTGACTGTCAGTTTAAACACTGAATAAAGTGTTCGTTATGTCTAGTTGCTGCCTAGCTGACGAGGGATGTGACAGTTTTATTATAGGACAGGAAAGAAATGTGACAGAAAGGCCTTGGCACTGGCCTTGTTCATTTCATTGGTATTGTATCAAACTTAATCACCCTGACCCTTATGACGCTCTGACCGCGGAGTGATGTAGGACGACAGACGAACGTGCCACCCTCCTAAAGCACAATGACTTAAACACGCTATGTCACAACAAATTGCGGTTCAACTTGAAGACACAAACACAAACCAACTGGAAATATCTGATATCCAAAATACCAAGATCGCTTTAGCCCTGTATCAGGCAGGTTTTTAGCTTCTGCAAATGTTCCACGAACCTCATGTGGTTTGTCTCAGCGTTTATACTATGTGAGTATATATTTATATTTAAGTCTGCCAAGAGTTCCTCTGTATACTTTATATAGCTGATAAATGTATTCCAAAATCCTGTACAGTCCCCCACATTCTCAAACCATGGTTTAACATCGACTGCAAACAAGCTGGGAGGGAGAGAAAAAAGGCGGAAAGGAGGGTGACACTTTTCTCAGTGAAACACCAGATTTTGCCAATAAAATGGTGAAACGTTTGCTAAACATTCCTCTTTGCCTAATAATTTGCCAGCCTTTAAGAAATTTAAGGACAAACAAGGAAAAAAAAGAAGAAAATTAATCTTAATTCAGACAACAGGGATGACTATAATGATTTTTTACTGCTGTTGGGCAACTGCTTCAGGGCCTGGTAGCATACATTATCAGCTCCTTAAACATTTACCTTATCGTCCTAAGAAACGTTTAATATCTGTGATAATAATTGGACATCTGATTATTTCCCTCATCATGTTCCTCATGGCTTAAATACTATCACCATTCCTGTTCCTAAACCTGGTCCGCATCATACTGATGCTTCTAACTACCGAACGGTATAACCTATTAGCCAAAAGAGCGTATGGTAAATAATCGTTTAGTTCGGTACCTGGAAAGCAACCTCATCGCTAACATTGAATGTGATTTCCGCAAACATCGAAGAACCATCAACCAACGTACCATGGGCACGTTTTTGGAATTCTAACAGATCTCCAGTGGCCGTATGCATATCTAAGGCGTAAATGCAACCCCGGGCGTAAATGTGAATTGCGCCCAAGGTCAAATCTACGCCCTAATGCATATCCATGACGTTAGAAAAGGTGGCGTAAGCTAGGCGTAGCTGATCAATGGCGGTCGTAGTTTACGCCACCTACCTAGGTGGCGTAAGCGAGGCGTAGCTGATCAATGGCGGCCGTAGTTTACCGACACCGCAGACGACACTTGAACAGAAACAGGATATTCAGAGACAGAACGAACCCGTTGGAAGTATTTTACGATCTTGATCTTCACAGTCGATTCAGGTTTCGGAGAAGTGTTCATTCACTCAGAGATGACATCAACCGTGGTGTTTACCGCAGATCCACTTTATCTCCCGAGTTGCAAGTGCTCGTTGCCTTGCGCTTCTACGCTACAGGTTCATTTCAGAGCGTTGTAGGTGACACCATCAATGTACACCAGTCGACCGTGAGTAGAGCTGTTAGGAGGGTGTCCCTATCACTTCAGCGTAAAATGAATATTTGGGTATTTTTCCCAGATGCCAATGAATTAATACGCATTAAAGACAGTTTCTTTATTCTGGCCGGTTTTCCGGGAGTGGTTGGTTGTGTTGATGGAACTCATGTAAGAATCCAAGCTCCGAGAGAACAAGAATATAACTATATCAATCGTAAATGTTACCATTCGATCAATGTCCATGCAGTGTGCGACACAAAGTTGAGAGTTTTGAACTGCGTAGTTAAGTGGCCGGGATCCGTCCACGATGCACGTATGTTGACCGAAAGTCTCATGTATGCTGACTTTGAAAACCGGCTAATAGACGGCATCATTCTTGGTGACAGTGCCTACCCCCTTCACACATGGCTCATGACACCTATGAGAAATCCACAGACGAGACAAGAAGAGCGATACAACTTCTCCCATGCCTCAACGAGAAACTATATAGAGAGATGTTTTGGTGTCATAAAACGCCGCTTTCACTACCTCCACTCTGAGCTCAGATACCCACCCTAACGTTGCTGCTCTATCATCAGCGCAGTGTTGCAGTCTGCACAACATGGCTGTTGAATTTGGTACCCCCCTTGCTGACGACTGCGATGTTGATGGTGACGATGGTGACAACATTCACAACATGTCGGAGCCTCGCAATGCGAAACTGAAGAGGGATCACATCATTCAGAGATTCTTTGCTCAGTGAAATGATATTTGTAAGTTAATACACCCCATCATGTTGACTTATTCATACAGTGTTGACATAAAATTTTATTCACTATAGTGAAGAACATTCCTGTTGACAATACCCTATAAGCCAACAAAAACTCAAAGAGCTTTAAGCGATCCAATATTGTGTTCCTATTATCCCCTGCCATGAATTGGACGATGGACGGAGGATTGAGTGCTGTCCGTCTGTCTGTCACCGTTCATACCTATTTTCCGGACCATAGTTGTAAACTAGTTGAAGATATGTCAATGAAGTTATTTCTAATTGAAACATTGCATGATTTTTCTATCGAAAAATATTTCAACCATATTCATGTGGTGTCTACATGTGTACTACAGTACATGAAACGTTATGAAATGTAAATATTTCACCCACTGACACGCATGTCCATGTGAAACTACATGTATGCGAATTTTAGTCATTTTGAAGGTTTGGACTGCAGTTCAATAACCGTACAGATTATTCAGTATGATGGAGATAATATTCTGTGTGGATGTGGATTGCGATAAAAGCACATTGATATAACGACAAAGAAATAAAGACTATTTAAACTTTTCAATAAGTATCTTTGTTTATTAATATGTCGAATAAAGGACATCCAGCAAATTTGCTCTCAGAAAGTGTCTGAATAGGTATGCTGAAAACCTCTGATTCCAGTTGTCTCTCTAACAACTTAATCTCCAGTTTAAGTTTGACTGTCTCCTCCCTGGCTCTCTCAGTTTCTGCTGTCGCCCTTTCAATCTCTGCTTTAGCTCTCTCCATCTCCAGGGTCAGCAGCTGCCTGTACAGATCATCACTGTCGCCTGTCACCTTCCTCTTCACTGCTTGCACCGGACGATCGCGAGACGCACAACTGTCTGTAAATTAAATGAAATATGACTACAGGTGATTTCATTTTGCCATAATCATAAAACGAGATGGTAAAAAAAAATATGTGGGTGGGTCGAACCCGTCTCCTCTACGTTAGAGGCAAAGGACTCATGCAAGGGACTAATTATCTCCCCTTGTGTCTCAGAGGATAATTAAGGTATACATACAGACTCGAACCATTTATAATCGAACACGAGACGTTAATACCATACACTTCAATAGTTTCCATGAAATGAGTTTAGGTTGAATCTTTGTACACTTTGACATGCGATTGTCAATTCCTTTCTGCTCTGTGCATATATTTTCACTTCAGTGTTTCGACCAACATTTAACTAATTACATTACATTTATCAACTTGCAAATTTATACAGAAATTGTACTGCAGGCAAGATGATTTCTCACAAATGTTCAAATTTCTACTGGGGTCCAACGATATTTAAATTCATGAAATTATTTCTGCAACAATAATTTACATGAAGTCACAAGTAAGACATGTAAGCCGGTTGGAATTACGTGTATGGATATAACTGGCTTATGAAATCTTATGTCCATGGATAATCAAACAAGTTGTCAAGACAGCTTATGTAAAAATGACCTATATTAAAATTTGGAAACCAATAGAACATCTAGCCTAAATTTTAATCAGTGTCTGCATAATAGATAAAAAAAAAGCGAAGAAGCAGCTGATGTTGATGGCACTGGGGGCTCATTCGATGTTTGAGTGAGGTCAAGCGCTGCTGTGTCAGGTTGGCCGGATTCAACACCCTCCTCTACGCCGACAAGCGAGGACGACTGGGGCCCAATGATGTCCAGCACCCACGATGTATATGTTGACTCCTTTGGTTGGGGTCCACCACCAGTAGCCGGGTTCTTCATAGCACCGACGTCCCTCTTAGCCCTTCTCAGCAAGTCTTTCCACTTCTTTTTTATGTCTTCCACGTCCCGGCTGACACCGGCCGATCGAGAGTTAATCACGGCCGTGATCTTTCTCCATTCCTCTTGTTTCTGTCTATTGGTTACCGAATTCGTCAGCCGGGACTGCAGAAAAGTCTTCCTGTCGTTACACATCTCTAGCAAACACATAATTTCACCGTCGGTGAAGTTGCTTTCGGTAGTCGGCCATCATGGATCGAGCAATGAATGCCGCAAAGTTCTATGGCGCGAAAGTTCGAAATCTAATTATAGCACGCTTACGCCTAGGCGTAGAACCGTTACGCCAGGCCTAGCTACACCGTGACTAAGCCTTGATTGTGCATGCCGCTTAAAAGGAAGGCGCCGCTGAGTCTGACGTAGCGCTTTACGCCTGACGACAGCTACGCCTGGCTATGCATACGGCCACAGGACGCTGGTTCAGGGTCCCGTTTACCCCAATTTATATGTGAGCTTTTAGAAGACAGACAATTTCAAGCCTGAATGGGATCTATACTGTCTGACCATTACAATCAGTATCAGGGTGTCCAACAAGGAAGTATTTTGTCTGATACCTTGCGTTAAAATCAACGGTTTATCTTAGGTTTTCACTGATTCTACTGACGGATCACTTTTTTGTGAATGATTTTAAGAACATTGTTTCTATTCGTGGTAAAAACATGAATACTACTGTGCACTCAAGTGTAACGACGGCTTCCTATTGGCTGGTTCATTTGCTGATACGCTGAGCGCTCATTGTGTGTACAGAAAGACGATCTGTTTGATGGGCATTTTAGAAGTATGGCGAGTCACAAGAAAGTAAGATTCTTTATGGATAATAACTTCTATTAATGTACTTGATACATGGATTCATATATCCTTGCCAAACAAAATCATATACACTAGAAGTTGTTATCCATGAAGAATGTATTTACAGATGTTGGGTTTTGTAAACAAGTTCTCTGAATTTAAGTTCGATCAAACAAAAAATTATCTCTGTAGAGATGGTGAACTACTGCGTGGTTGGAAACTGTCATTCGTCCAAGTACAAAGTAGGGCTTGAAATTAAACTGACAAGAGTTTGGTTTGCACCAGTTTCCGTCAGATCCAGTTATCCGAGAAAAATGGATGTGGTTTGTTTGCAACCCACAGACATAAAAACATGTCATGTGTACAAGTATCGCACTTGCCTAATTACATGATGCAGGTGAGACGGGACTCGGATGCACGAGTCACAAATCAATTTATTTTGTTTACGGCGTATAGCTTGATAGGCGTTAACGTTAAGTTTAAATTGCATGTGGTCAATGATTGAAGCTGTGTATTGCATATTGTCTTCAGCAGAAAGTCAGGCAGACACATAGGTGTCAATAAACCAAACATTCAGCTTTCTCTGTGACAGAGGCTGCTTACCACAATGAAGTTGTTTTATGTAACGAGTAGATTATGTACTTGTTTGTGTACACAAGCAAGACTAGACTACTGCTCACGACATCATACTCCGGGCATGCATACTGTTGAAGCTCCGCGAACCTATTCTCTGCGCATCCGTTATGGCGCAGCACAGCTATTGAAAGCAGTTTTCCGCCAGAGCTGGGGGAAATTTAGTGAATCGTTTGAACTCCGATTTCGCGGGGTGTTTTTCTATCGCGTTTTTTTCAACTTTATGGGTTGAGTTGGCATTTTTGATGATTTGTTTCGGTAAGTGCATACGAAAAGGTATCAGAATCTGCAAAGTTGTGTTTTACGTTGCATGTGACCTTTAAAGATGTATTAATGGACACCCTAACTGTAAACAATTGTCATCTTTTCAGAGTCTCTCTCTCTTGCTATCAGGTTACTAAAAATCTTTCTGCTAAACATCCCCTTTTATTGAAAATTATTGAATTGTATAACGATCGTTCTGCTGGCCAATACATCATCGTCCTATGTTGGTTACCCAACCACGTTGGCATTTCTGGGAATACAATGGCCTATCTTGCTGCCAAGGCGACACGCAACTAATCTGTGACGCCACTTCCCATCCCATACTCTGATACCAAAGCTAGCATCAGAACTTACATCCGTGATCTGATGCAGAAAAAGTGGGACACCTAGGTAGAAATATATAAAATATAGGGCAGTCTCCTATTCTCGCGGTGAACGCGTTTTCTGCCGAGATCACCCGAGATACTTGGTAGTTGTTTACATCATTGACGGTAACTGGGAAGTGTCCCAAGTCTGTGAATTATCAAGACTTTGTAGTGTTACAAATATTCGAGAGTTTTAACCAACTTGGCAAAAAAATGGTAACTTCCCCCCGCCCTTTCCGACAGAATTCCCCTTCCTTACACCTAATAACGTTACTTTCTCGTGAATTGGAGAAGTCAGCGGCGGACGACCATGTTTTTCGTCGAGCTCAAGTGAGATAATACACCTGATGGATCAAGCAGTTGATAAATGCAGATGTTAGAGGGGATATCAGTTCATTTAAAAACAACAGGCATACATACGAAAAGAACTGTTTGTATTATTTTTTCAGCCGATATCCGTAAGTACCGCGAGAATATGAGACGCCAGTATGTATGCAAAAAGAACCTATATCGGTTACACCTACCTGAGGTGTCAGTCCTGGTTTGAAGAGGTCATCATGCGACGATGTCCTATTGGCCATACGAGATATGCTCATAAAGTACCTTATAAAAGGTGACGATCCTCTGTTTTGCTGTCCTTGTGATCAAAGAATCATGATCACGCGTACCTTGCAAATTGCTTGCAAAATTGACTGTGTTGAGTATTCCATCACAAGGGACAACGATTTCAAATCACGAACTACGGAAAACCTTTTTACAAATATGAATTTTGAACGACATGTTAGAACATACGAGTAAAGTAACTCAAGTGTTTGTGGAGGTTTAGTGAAACGAAACATTGTCAAAAACAGCAAAAAAACAATGTTGCTGAAACACACCAGCTGTAAACTGTAACCTTATCAATTGATAAGGCGTCGCCCTTTAGACTGCATAGAAAAATATACCTTTGCTCAATAGGATTAACTGATTCAACAACTCAAATTGAACCGGATATCAATTTTGGTATGGGTAATCACAAATAGTTACAAATTCAAATGGAAACTCTAGGCACTGTGGTCACTTTCTGACAAGGGATTTGACAAAATGAAACATTCATTTCTTATGAATACGTGTTAAGGATGAAAAAATGGCTAATTTAGTTCGATATTGAAAAAATCAGAGCAATTGACAAATTCAGAGCACATTGTTTCTCGTCCGTGGGCGAGATTTTTCTTATATTTATGTCTAGCGAATTCCATGCCTTAATAGCAGAGAACAGACTTACTAACGTGAGACACATGCCCCACATCACACTGGGATTATCGGAGATTATAATGGGATTATAATGAGAGATATTGTGGAGTAAATCAACTTACCATTTTAAAACATACATAACTTATTATAATGGGCACCTTTCAACTAAAGAGTTATAACATGTCTCAGCGTAGATTTTTACTTTTTTTACCTTTCATTCACCAAACCAGAAATAGTTCTAAAGGCATCTAAATGTAGCTTCTCTAAAGACAGCCTGCTCTTTGGTACAGTTATCCCAGATGGTATCACAACAATCAAAGATTCCACCTAGCCTGAAGGTAAATGCACCTTTTCTATGGTTGTACACTTAAAATAAGTTTGATGCAGAGTGGGAGGATGAATGAAACGTGTTTATTACAGTGTTTATTCTTGGTCATTTTCCACGTTGTGGGTATCTGTCTTGATTTATGGTACACAAAATGCCCAAACAAACGCTTCCTTCCTTACCTCCTTAATGGCGTAGGTACCTACCGTAGCTATCGCTGTGATGACGTCCACTTCCGGGCCTGTTTACGGTGACCCCAGTCGCCCTGTGACGGTGGTAAGAGGCAACTAATGGGATGGGGTAATCAGACTCGCTGACTAAGTTGACTCATGTTATCCGTTCCCAGCTGCGTAGATCGATCCTCATGCTGTTGATCACTGGATTGTCTGGTCCAGACCCGATTATTTACAGACCGGCGCCATATAACTGGAATATTGTTGAGTGCTGCGTAAAACTAGACTCACTAAATCACTGTGGACATCATTGTGAATAAGTCTTATATAGGTGATACGGTGGCTTTCGAGGGCGTTGACAACGACATTGCATGTCTGCACCATCCCAAAGGCTCGTTCTCTCCCTTCAGCTGTTAATCGTGGCATATTTCACGCACTTGTGTATCATATCATGCGTTTCTTGTTTTAACAGTTGAAAAATTGTGGCTTTAATTGGTTTGTCTTTATCTCAAAGTAGAATTTTATTTCCTCCTTTCTTTTCGACATCCAAATGATATGTTGTTGGTGTATTTCGGTTGAAAATGGGACACTTTAATTCTTCTGAAAAAGACGCATTTCACCTAATTATGAATTCATTTGAGAATTTTATTTTTGTGCAATTTGCATAACGCTTTATTCTGTAGTTTTCTTGCTAACTAATGGCTTCTAACACACCTTTGGTGCATAACTTCAGTTTTAAGTGGGAGTACGAGAGAGTAAGCGACAGTTAAAGTCCGTTTGGGTTCAAATGAGAACATTGACTGATAAATTAACTGGATATAGGGATACGCGTACAAAACGTAAATACGACACGGTCATGGTCATGGTCGGGTTCTGAAACCCGTAACTCTGTTCTATTTCCACTCTTCACACCGTTGGGTGACAAACGAGTGGTGAAGCAGCACCGGCACGCACTTCAGGGGCAAATCAGCACAGTCCCGCACTAGTCAGGAACCGGAAATATCAAGGAAGTGCATCATTGTATGGTGACGTTAGCTGCGTATCAGCGACTATATCACTAGGAGTTTTTAAGTTGATATTGGCGTAAAACAAGGTTGTAAACTCTCCCCTACTCTTTTTTTCCATTTAAACCAGTGACATAGCGGAGTAAATTGAAAAAGCTACATTGCGGAGTCGATATCACCGATGTGACGTTATCCTTACTTTCAACGCCTTCATAGCCCCGGACAGAGAATCTCTCCACACAAGTTGAATGTTCTTGCAGGAATGGTGTAGCAGATGGAAACTTGACATAAAAATTTGAAAGACTAAAATTATTCACGTTAGCATGCCATAAAGAAAGAGGAGCGAATTCATATTTATTTGTTGAGACAGGACTATTGAGTATACGGACTGCTACCAATATCTTAGTATATGGTTGAACGGACACTTGGACATAAGGAAAACGCTGTGAGAACTATGCCAGTCTGCAAGCAGAGCACCTACTGCCCTTTATACCAGGTTTAACAGAGATGGAGGGACGTCATTTTGTGTATATACAAAATTAAACAGATGCCTCGTGCTAGAGCCAGTGCTATTTTATGCATTCGGAATCAACAGGTACAAATAGGGACTGGACATCCAACACAGTGAAACAGCAGAGTTCGCAGACCCCTAATAACACTCAACAAATAAGACTGAAAGCGATAGAGTCGTCCGAGTTAAGCTCACCCCTACTGGATATAAAGACATATACACTGTGTATGTCTTGCAGGACTGTTTCAAGGGTCTTGAATGATTTGTAAGTCTATTATTATGATAACATTATTATTACACGATGCCAAGTCTACTTGCTCAATACCATGTCATTTCATTTTGTTAATCATGTGTACATATGTTTCCTTTTCTATTGCTTCATTCCATGATTTGCAATTTCAGTAAATGAAAATGTGATGCGACTAAATATTTGGGTTGCGTACCTTTTTATGACGAGTGTATGAACATAACATAACATCCAAGTGTTCATGTGCTCATGATAAGGAAGACGTTCGCCGCTATCTCTTTAATTGTCAGATCTACAAGAATCTAAGGTCAGATGTGCATTTTTATACTCAAGGATATGATGTTAAAACAACTTTATACGGCAACATTGAATAACGTAATAAATAGTGATATTCTCAACTCATTACACCGTTTTCAGTGATTCTGATCTATGCATATATACTGAATGTCAGAGAAGCTAGATGCAACACGATCTTCTGCAGCAACTGACTTGGATAGTAGGCATAACCAACACCTACCAACAGTTGATTCTTACTTGGTCCTACTATTGATCTTTGTCGTGGAACTACTTAAACTATATGTCCACCTATTGGAACACTTCAGTGTACTGGAGCGGCGTTATTATAAGCTTCTTAGCTTGTTCGCCTATCCAGAGTTCATCACATTTTGAAATAAAAACATGTTTAAACCATGAACATATCTTACTTACCTTCTTTCTTTGATCCACCATACATGTTATCATCGTGCAAATATGACTTACTCATCATCTTAATTAGGATACATACTCGTCTTCTGTTTTGTTCACTAAGTTGTTTTGTCTGTGTTAGCAAGCTCTGCTCACCTAAGTCTTTTCAACAATCTCGTATGTAAACCTCTGCAAGTTTCCAAATGTTTTAAATACAGCCAGGGTTCATGCAGGAAGCAAATGTACTCTTCGACCCAGTGGTCCCTATTTTTGTGATATACCTTCAGTTGTTGATGACCTGTTACCCATTTTTATAGTGTCTTTTCTGCACTTGAAATCAAATTTGTGAGATTCATGCAAGTTTCAGTTGGTTTTACTGTCCATCGTTGACAGGTTTTTGTAATTTACATGTATTTATGGTCAATGTACAGCGTGCTCCAGTCACGATATGGCTGAAATATTGCCGGTGTCACTGTACATTTGAACTCACTTACTCACTCACTCTGAAGGCTTCACATTCAGCGTCAAAATGGTAATTCTCCAGAGAGTATGAGTTTGTTACTTCACAGAGAGGCGACCAGCAAGTGTTCCATGCTGGATACTGACTGAATATCTAGCGTAAACTTGCCGTTTCGCGAGACTAAAGCTACACCTTGCAACTGGACGAAAACCTGTGAAGCAGTTTCTACGTGATGTGCAGTCAACCATAAATTTGCCTAGAAAATGTTGTAGACGAAATAAGCTGTAGGCGATATGAGATCAGACCGCCATATTTATTTCCTTATTAACTCCCCCTTACAGTACTGGTACAACAATCAACGTGTTTTAAAAATATTTACAGAATAACGGAAATGTTGCGGAGTGCGGCCCAAAATTATACTCACTCACTCACTGCTTTCGATCAAGTCTGTGCCTTGGCTGTATAAGCAGCATATTTACCTGGGTTCATTACCTTTGGCTCACTTCCGGTCTCGCCATGTCACGGGCGACTGGTTTTCAGCGAATGCAGACAACTCTTTGCGAGAACGCGGGGAACAGTTGGGTGGTACAGGATTCTCTACTTCATGTAGTCTCCAGGTGTATTACATACGCTATTTCCTGTTCCTAGTAAATGCACACTTTTACCTATTCTGTTTTTTTTTATCAGTTTGTGTGTGTCAATCAAGCAGTGATTGTTCCCGTTGATCCCGCTAAGGTCCATGGAGTTTTTTTTATGAACATAGTGCAAGCTCTGTTTGTGCAAGGAATTGTTAAACTTGTTGTACATTCAAGTCAGCGGTAACACGTCAATAGCTAATGTGCAGTTATTTGTGACTGTGCTACTCCTTTGTCTGTGGTTTGATTAAACATACCCGAATAAAATTGTTATTACGTTTGTTCCACCCTTGTCCTGATTTCTGAAGTGTTTTACGTGTGTATTTTCCCACGTTCGTACTTACTTGGAAAGGCTTTGTGAACCCTTGACAATGATGAAGTCACTTCTATCAGTGTTGCAGATTATCAATAGACGTCAAATATATCAGAGCCTGTAATTCGATGCCAGCTGCACTCACAGTGTATTGACTAGAACTTAATACTCCGCACTGACTGCCGGATTAATTGCAGATAGGCATTCATCAAAAAGAATTATAAAGGTGTTCTTAGTATGTATATGTATATAGCACTTTGATATTTTTCTGCATTATTACAGCATTTGAATGAATTTAAATTTCAAATCGTTTAGTACATCATATGTTGATTTTTATCAGATATATAATGTATGATGTCATAACTGTGCCATGACGTCAAAGTGCATGTGACGTCACAATCACAGGAAGGGTACAGTATAAATGTAGTCGAAATCATGACCTGTTACATACCATTCTCTTCCCAAAGTGGTTACTTGTTACATCTTCCTACGCAACCTCTGTTCTAATACGACCCTTTCATGGTGCGAGTATTCAAGACTCGTGATTGGAGGCAGTCAGATTTAGTAGTGCAATCTCGACCTTGTTTCAAAAGTGATCGTTCGAAAGATCTCGGAAAGTTCCGGATGCATCATGAAAACTAGAACCTCTTCTCGAGCGCGATACTCAAATATTTCTCCTAGACAGAACTCAGTCATGTCATTTTTGTTTCTCAACATTGCTTGCATTTGTTAAGTTGAATCTAAGTCGATGTAACACGTGTTCTGATTTCACAGAAAAAAGGGAGAAAAATCTGCTGCCATTTTTGCCGCTATGGGCTTTTATGAGAACTGCGAAATATGGCCGTATTAGAACAGGGGTTTGTAGGAAGCTTTGACAAGTAACCTATGTGGGAAGAGAATGGTTACATACGTAATGATGATGAATTTACGATAGAGTGATCATTATGTAATTAACAGGTCAACGACACCTTAACGTTGTGTGTTAAAGATTGAAAGAAGTTTTATCCATACAAGATCTTGGTCATATATAACAACTTCTAAATGCCAACTGAAAGATATCACTGTTGGTTTGTCTACAGCATTGGTTGGATCAAAATTGCCAAATATATTGTGGACTTGCAATTCGCAGTTGTGTGTTCGGCTTATAATAGCCAAGCCTACCGGTCAGACACCCTTTTACTTGTTAACTGGAAAAAAGCCCAAAAGTATTTGCATATCTTTGCTTCAGAGTGTTATGTATATGATAACTTACTAAAACAGAAGCTAGATCCTCGTACAACTAGGGAAGTCGAGTTTAATGAGTGTATTTTCCTGCGGCAAAGGTCGTTTAGTGATGTAGACTTGTTGAGTACAAGGACGACCGACGAGGCCGTTCCAAGGCCGAAACAGATGACGAGAGTTCAGAAATAGGTCACAACAATGTACATGATCACAAGTGTCATGACACAGATGATGATGATGTACATAAAGATCTACGTGACGACAAGGTAGAAGGAACTGGTGACGTGGGTGATGCTAAGGTCGACGATAGACGAAGGTGTCCTTGTAGACTAGCGAACTTGCCAACACGCATAGATGACTATGTGATGAATGAATCTGTGAGGGAGCTTTGTCGGCCCCAGATGCAAAGAAGTGGAGAAACCTATTCATGATGAAATGGAATGTTTGGTACACAATGACACATTCTCAGACACCACATTACCAGGAAATAGTGAAACAGTAGGCGGACGCTGGGTATATGAATTGAAGGACAACTCAGATGGATCAGTCAGATGCAAGACCAGGCTAGCAGTTCTCTAAACGTTCAGAGTCCCAAGAACTTCTTAAACCCATTCTTAACATACTGGCTACGATCATAGTTAAGAATTCCTAGAGCTACAAACGTTTCGAGAATAAGTGTCCAGGGTTATAGTTAGAAAGAAGGTGTAGATTACCATGACACATTTGCACCAACCGCTAGGATGACCTCAGTTAGGGCGATCATACAATTGACTGTACAGTATGATTTGTCTGAACACCAGATGGATGTTAAAACATAAGGTCACAATGCACCTGTACATGGAACAGCCAGGCGGTGGAAAGTCTGTGTTAGAAGTGTTTGACGCAGCAATTTTTAAAAGAGTATCTGTCAGACTTTGATGTCTTATGCTTTAATGAAACACGTTTGAATCTAGATGTTCATATGTTAATCTTCAGTGAAACAACTATCATTCGCCAATTCCTAAAAAACAGAAATTGTTTTGGATGTGGAGAAATCGTTTATGCGACCAAGAAATTAACTTTTAAAAGAATTATCCGCCCAGACAATTCATATGACGAATCAAGTTGGTGAAAGATATTTCTTCCACAAAAGACAAAGTGGTGTCAAAGTCAGTATTTTCTGTAGCCTCTGTTAGCAGCAAGTACTGCTCAACCCTGCATCTCCACAGAGTGGATAAGTCGACAAAGTCACTCTTCCACACTCTTGATGCAATGTGATGGTCACATGTGGAAGTACCCGGTGTAACTAAACACGCCAATCGAGTTCATACTTTAGTTCAGTCGAGTTCAGATCTGGTGATCATGGCAATTAATGAAGGTTATAACTGGCAAGGTATCGGACCGTGACGCGTGCTACATACCTTCAAACATGGGCGACAGCTGGAATTCTTGGTCGAATTCCACTTCACACAATGAATTCCTGACAGTTTAGTCGGGATTTGTTTTCAAACCAGGGATGAGTTGTGCAGTCTCCACAATTGTGGCAGGATGATGATGCAGTCCTGGCGTTGGGTGGTAACTCGTGCACGATCGCTTTTGGGGCGTTCCTGGCCGGAGTTAGTGTTCAATAAATGTTCCCAAAGGCAAGATATGGTGCTCTGATGGACATTGAAATGTGGAGCAACAACAGACTCCCAGCCTGTGGCGATGTTTAGACTGACAGCACTCAGTCGTGGCATAATGACAACATTAAAGACAAAGTTTGCATTTTTACAGTGATCGATGTTTTGGTGGTGACGTTTTGGAGAATTTTTTGTGCAATCGCCGCATTTTGGCTCAGACCTTGTGAACAATCACGTAATCACGTTTTGAAAAGTATGGATGAGAGTATTTTATTTTCAACATCACCCACTCACGCAGTCGATTCCTTACAGTTGAGTCGAACATTCTTTCCAAATCAGGGTGGCATATCAAATACTTGTTTCGCCTCCAGTACCCCTGCCGGTGTCCGATTCAACGGAGTGAAGGAACAAGAAAAAGCAAAAATTAAAAAGAAATGCCATATTGCCTAATGTTACCATGGAACTGTCGTTATTGTTAGACGTTTGGTTAAACACACCACTCTTGAATAAAAGCAATGGGGATAACTCCGCAAGAACCTATTTTTTGCGGACATGGGATTCACAAGTATCTTTTCTGTTCCTTTTCTCATTCGTCAACACTCTCCCCGTTCCATAAACACCACGGAGACTCGTTCCCTTTTAAGGATGTTGGTTATGTGCGAAAATACGACTAACCAAACAGAACGCTGTTATAATGATCACGACTACTTATGGTTATGGCTTTGTGTTATTGTTTTAAAAATCCTGAAAATATATTTTGTCATATAAGAACGTAGCTAATATAATTGCGCCTTCTAACGTGAAGCTTTTAATAAGAATGATGTGATTGATGGTAAAAGATTCAAACACACGAACGTGCGAATGTTGAGATAACGTCCCTCATGGGTATAACTGACCCTATTTCTGACGATCTTGCGGGTCTGCTTTGTAGATTGTATGTGCGTTTCCAACATTTTAGGCAATGTAATTATTAAACGGATTGCCCGTTTTCAAAATAAGGATACTATAATTACAATAAATCTATATGCAACTAATAACCTTTTCTCATTAACACCAGGGTTATATTTCACATCTTTGGGGATACTTCAGTCTGACGTTTTGGGTGTCTTTCATATTTGTTTCAGCGAGAGCATGGTTATACGAGTGTTGAGTTGAGATATATTTTAAAGTCATTCTGGATTATACCTGAAAAATAGATTTGCATTTTCATTAAAACAATTATTTGCTGACGTAGCACCTCTACACATGCGGTTATCCTTGTTTGGCCATCTGCCACCTGTGCATGAAAACATGTGAATAGTTCAGTTTGAATAGTTTATAATAGCATAGTTTGTTACGAAACTAACTCTTGGCTGTATACTAAAACATATTTCGAGGGGCAACATGTCCATGTTGTGTCAGCACTAGCTGATTGTGTTGACTAACACAATTATAATCTTTTGCATATGTGAGTGGGTTCTCAAACGCATTTATCAAAGCAAGTTAAAGTAGCATAATGAGAAAGAAGCCCCGCATTTCAAATAATCAAACACCCATAACGACGTTGGTTAGATAAAGGCTAAAGCATGGAATAATCCGAGGTCTCAAAGAGACTTAAATGATCGCACAAATATCGAGATTAACGATTACAATAAAGTGTATGGGTAATGAGTTATTCTTAATACAGTTACGGGAGACACAAAACGATTCTATTATAGATGTATGTACATGAATAAAATACAAAGAACGAAAGTTTAACACAGCATTCCTGCAACCCAAGCACTGAAATGGACGAAACCGAATGAAAGTCAACAGAATTCTAAATATCGCAAACTTTGAGAGGGAGGGAGTGAGCAAGTGAGCCGAGCTGAGCTGAGTTGAATGGAGTAAATATTAACGTAGAAACAGCTGGAAATTTTACATACATAACTAAGTGCGGAGCTGCCAGAATACACCAGACAAATATTGAACATATCCCCCAGTAACACTCAATTTAAGCCTTCATCACATTCTCTACTGCATGCTGATAGGTCTATCGCGTTGCTAAAGTTGAACAGTTACTGTCTATGCACATAATACCAAACATAATTGTGATTCATAGAGTCAGGACACAGGACCAAAAGCCGGATACCACACCGTTGCAAATGTAAATACAGAAGGAAATACACGCTATGGTCGGGTTTACGTATGTTTGCAGATGTTCCTGACCTTGAACTGTCGTAACTGGGGTTTGGATGTTAGTAAACCCTATTACCAGTTACGATGGCCGTTCTGCATTGTCGTGGGTGATGTAAGCTCTGGTTGCATACTCGCTTAGTTCGTCCGGGCTGCTACATCCAGGAATGAGTGGTCTGAAGATCGGGACTCCTAACTGACACATAGCTGGCATACACACCCTGGCATACAATGAACAACTCAACACAAGGTTCTATACACACATAGGTTTACTCGATCCCTCTCTTCATGACAAGCTGACGTGGCCTGGACAGGGTAGGGCAAGCTCTGAAAAATAGTTTTTATCGTGTAGTTTTTATTGTTTGTTCGGTTAAAGTGACGAGTGAGTGAGTTAATATTTAACGTCGACAGAAATAATAATAACTACTGTCATAAACCAATGCGCTCAACATTGTCAAATGCTTTCTGAAAATCAAAATAGCCATAGGCCTGATCTGAACAAGGGAACATATATCGTGTGAGGATGGCTTCTCCGACAGGGAGATTTACAGCAATGTAAAACCAAACTCAGTCACTCAAAACTGAAAACAACTTTGTCACCATTTATCCTTCAGTTTTTATGTTAGTGACATGATCTGCACACTGACAATTTAAAACATGTATATAAATAATAATTTCTGCAATGTTTACCTATTTATTTAGCAATGTTTAGTTTCTATTCCCTGGAAATTCTGTACGAAGGTGCATTTCACTCTTTCACCCAATAACAGTAAAGCACACAGACAATAAGTTTGGGTACAAACTATATTCCATGATATTAGGACGCTAAAATGATTAAGATAATTAAATGTATAACTTGGGTAGGTGCTCTTTGACTTGTAGAATAGCATGGGTGATTGTATATAAAATAAACATTGTACAAATTTCTTTTTCTGATAATTTTGTTGGTAACATATAGGATTTTCAAACTGTCGTATCTCTTTATTTCGGTTATGTATCTGAATCACGTTTCTCTGTGTAATGATATAAAAAGAGAATGGTATACATTTGATGGGATGAACATACAAACCGGTGTAAAGCTACAATGCAATAATTTATCAATATTGATGTATTCTTTGCTTAGTTTTGCAATGGTTTCACAAAACATGTTACATGCGATGGCAACGAACAAAACCAATATCCGGTTTTCATGACTGATTCTGTGGTGATTGAAGCGTGGCGTTAATAGTGAATTTCCCCCAAGTGTCTACTGATACAAAATATATCAACACGAGTTAGTAAAGTAACAAATACCCGAATTCTGCCGAGGATATTTTTACCTTTATTGACGAGTGTTGATATATTTGATATCAGTAGACACGTGGGTGAGTTTCTGTTTATCATCCAAAAACATTCTTCATTCCTCTATTTCATTGTCAGTCCACCAACAAAAAGTCAGAAATATTTCAAAAGTCCTGATGAACCCGATGAGATTTTGGTTCCCCCTTTTCAGGACATTTTCTGTTAATAATAAAATAAATAAAGATGTAATATAATTATATACAGTTGTGACCCAAGACTGGCGTTCCAGAGGTAACATATCTGTCACATGGTAAAATCGTCGGTCTGTTTTCGAGAGCGTGCATCATTAATGGTACGTGACGATATGGGCTTATCCTACCCTAAAACGAAACAAATTATTGAAATCGCAACTTTTGGACTTCGGCTTTGTTTAGCAAAGTTTTCAAGAATTCCCACTGGCGTTAGCCGATGTTCTATTCAGTCCAGAAATCCTGGTCAAAAACTGTTCATCTTATTTCCTCCACAACTGAAGATTACAAGGGTACAGTTATATTGGTTACGACAAATTTAATGTACGGGAAGGATACTACACAAATAGATGTAGTTCAATTATAAAGAAAAAAACATCTACAAGGAACATTATTTGTACCTGATATCAAAATCAATGTCATCAGTACATTCTGAAAAACCACCAAGAAGAAATGTGATCACAATGTCATCATCGTTTATCCATAAACAGGCAAAGTGTGGTGTCTCATTGACCTCTAAAAGACGGGTGCTCCGTTTTAACCTATTTTACAATCTTTTATATTTTGTTTTGTGTTTTATTATGCCATTTCTGCTATGTATTTGTATGAGCATGTGACATCGAAATAAAATATTTTTCTTTACCTCCGTAACTAGAAAGTAGTACAGCGTTTAAATATGCACACATGGATAGGGTGTCCATCAGTTTCTCCAAGGACAATTCTTTTCGGTGTAGACATTCGCAAACCAAGGGACCTTCTTACGTATACAAAGTAGTATCCTTTCCATGCAATCTTGTTTTTGAAAGCCTCATAATTCTGACTCGTTTAAAGACATTTTATTACATATATGCTAATACAACCGAACTTCACTGCACTGTTGTATTCATGCCTGTAATGACATCTCTGTACCACAAATTGACTTTATGATGAAGTAATGACCTCTGTTGCAGATTATCAACATGAGTCAAAGAGATCGGAACATGTAACTCGATGCTAACTGAAATTATAGTGTCTTTAATAGAACTTTATACCTCCCTTTGACTGCTAGGTTCATTACATATGAGTGCCCATGAAATGTTCAGGTTTCAATTTGTTGATACACATCGATTCATATGAAAGCCAGTCTCTAAACTGTAAGCCATAACAGGTTGATTTTCCCCACCTAAACCTGGCAGCCGTGGCGAGCCACCTCCTCGTGGTGGGTGCTGGGTAACGCTAAGAGTTTGCCAGCCCCCGTGTGGACCCGGGTCAGCAAGGTCCATTGCACCCCATTGCTGGTCGCAAGGAGCGGTCGAATTGGGCAACCCGTTTGCGTCCCGTGTCAGTGGAGGACGGGATCCTGGTGGTTGAGGGCAACTGGACCTTTAACCACGTTCTGTTTACCTAACACACCACTCCGGCCCTTACTTCACATAGACGGGTGGTTGAATGGGCCCGATTCAACCAATCTGCTGGTCATGCAAAGCCCTGTGCATGGATTATATATGTGTCATTGAACAAATTTTATTTGGACTTCTAATTTCGGTCTTGGCTGAATCATGCATCAATGTTTCTGGTTTTGGAATGTATGTTTGAATTTCTGAACTTTTGCCTAGAGTCTTATGCCCAGAAGGCGGTGGTTCATGGACCAATCTCGGGCATTAATTATTTATAATTCTCCTGCTGGAGTATACCATCAGGGTATCCTTGGTGCTGCAAGCCGGAGGCCCGCTTGCTTTAGCATTGTCCTCGTGATACTCCGTTGTGGGTGGGGAGCTCGGCTGATGAAACCTAAATAACTCACCATGGCTTACGAAAACCTCAGTAAAAAGAGCAAACATCCTCTTGAAAATGACCCCGTTGATGACCTCAGATCGTCCAGACACGTTGACTACTGGCCACGTTTTATTGTGATTGAGACCAACGATAATACACCTTTAAAGTTAAACCCTTTTGCGGTGATTGTGACAGTAATGTCACAAAATGCACCAGCTGCGCACCCATCTGGAATCACCCATCTTACTCTAAGCACTGTCCTGTATGGAAACAGCAAATGGCAATCAATAAAATAAAATTCACGCAAACATTAGTTTTGCAGAGTCCAAGTAGCTAGTACACAGCTCAGACCAGACAGCAAACCAACAGCTGATGCTTCAGCAAGTTGTCAGACAAATTTGACCTGGATCGAAACAGATTCTCCTGCACTTTTCTCGGTCGCTACATCTACCCAAACAGGTGACTCCCGTCCTGATACATCTGGAATACAATCAGAGAAATCCCGTGATCACGACCTTCCTTCTCAGTTATCAGCAAAGTCACAACAAGATCTTGTTAAGGTAACCAAAAGTAAAAAGGTGGATTCTTAAAAAAAGATCAGTGGCAGAGTCCAAAAAGGGTCAGAAAATAGAATTCAGTTATTCAACAGATACGGATCTCTTTAGGATATGGACGTATCCGAAAACGTCCGTTGTAGGGCACACAGCTTGTCGCCCACCTAAAAAGTCCGGGGTAAATCCCCAATAACCCCAATAATATTGCAGAAGACTAAGGACTCATTTTAACGAATTGCAGTATTTAATCCAGGATTTTACGCCGTCAGCAATCTGTCTGCAGGAAGCATTTTTAAAACAGACAGATACTCTTGACCTCCGTCATTTCAACGTGTATCAATATTTTTCACCTCCAGGTGCAGGGCAAGCGGAGGATCACCAATCTTGGTACGGCCATAACCCACTCTGGGGTGGTACTACTACAAACACCAAAGGTAAATTAATTGAGGATTTTCTTTCAAATAATGATCTCTGTATTTACAATGACGGGTCACATACATATTTGCATCCTGGCACAGGACCATATTCAGCTCTTGATTTATCAATTACTGACTCTAATCTTTTAAATGAATTTCAATGGTTGGTCAACGATGACCTATGTGGAAACGACCATTTCCCCACAATACTAAAGCCTGTGAACCCATCTGATGTACCCCCATCATCACGATGGAATTTTAAAAAGACCAACTGGACTATATATGAATCTCTCTGTATTGGCAAACTTAATCCTGAACGTTTTAGTACTGTTCCTGATTCTATTAAATGTTTTTCAGATGTACTCAGTGATATTGCTGACGAGTGTATCCCAAAGTCTTCTGCAGTTCAACACATACGAAAACCATGGTTCACTGATGAATGCAAACAGACTAGGAAGGCATGTAAGAAAGTTGAGCATTATTTTCGCCGCCATCCTATGGTGCATAATTTAAATAAATTTTAAATTTTAAATGCTAAAGCTCGGCGTACATTTAAACAGAATAAACGCCAATCTTGGAAAAATTATGTGTCCAAAATAAATTCTCGAACGCCTATGTCCAAGGTATGGGACATGGTCCAGAAAATCAAAGGTAAAGGTACTAAATCTAGCATCCAACATTTTAGACATGGAGATCAATTACTTACCGAGGAATCAGATATTGCAAATAAACTGGGTGAAACTCTGGCTGACCACCCTTCCTCTTCTAATTACGTGCCTAAATTCCAACAATATCAAAAACAACAAGAAAAGAAAACGTACATTATCAGCTCCTGAAGCATTTACCAGAATCCTGCATAGAAACTCTTCTAAATATTTTTGATGATATTTGGACATCGGGTAACTTTCCTCCCTCGTGGCGTGACACCATAGCAGCACCAATACCTAAACCTGGACGTGATCATATTATGGACCGATTTCATTAACTAACTGTGTTTGCAAGACCATGGAACTCGTGATAAATAACCGATTTGTTTGGTACTTGGAAACAAATAACCTTATACATATAATAGATATACAATGTGGTTTCCGTTAAAACACTTAGTCCGTTTGGAATCATTTGTGAAAAACGCGCTGATTAATAAACAACAAGCTGTGTCTATCTTTTTCGAACTTGAAAACGCATATGACACAACCTGGAAATATGGCATTTTAAGAGATTTACATGATTTCGGTTTGCGAGGTCGTTTGCCTGAATTCATAGCCACCTTTTTAAATAACAGACAATTTCAAGTTCGCATGGGTTCTACCCTGTCTGATCATTACAATCAGGATCAGGGTGTTCCACAAGGCAGTATGTTGTCTGTCACACTTTTTAGTATAAGGATAAATACTTTACCCACAGTTTTAAACGATTCAATTGATGGATCGTTATTTGTGGATGATTTTAATATTTCTTGCCGTGGTTAAAATATGCATACTATTAAACGGCAACTGCAGCTGTGTTGGAACAAAATAAATAAATGGTGTCTTGAAAACGGCTTTAAATTTTCTAAATCCAAAACTAATTGTATACATGTTTGCAGAAAATATAAGCCACATAAGTACTCAGAACTATCTCTAGATGGTACTCCCATCAAAGTTGTAAAGGAGGCCAAGTTCTTGGGCCTAATCTTTGACTCCCACTGAACATTTCTGCGTCATATTAAGTCCCTTAAAACTAAATGCCTGAAGGCTCTTGACCTCTTGAAAGTTGTATCCAACTCAAAGTGGGGAGGGGATCAAGCAACCCTCTTACACCTATATCGATCACTGGTCCGTCGATTATGGCTCTACGGTTTATGGTGGAGACTGCAAAAGCAACCTGAAACTTCTTGATTCTGTCCACCATCGGTCCACAACGTCGTATAAAATTGTCCTTACAATACATTACTAAACTATATTCTAATGAATCTAACCCTGCCTATAACCGTGTGTTCAATTCGCTTTATGAGAATGTGTATAACAAAAGGTCTTCTCTTCTTCCGCCTCTAGGACATAGAATTAAACCATTTATTTCTTCTGTCGGCATTGAGCTGGAAAGTATATCGCCTTCCCGTCTTCTTTCTTCTCCTCCTTGGCAATTGGTTAGGCCACAAGTTGACCTAACATTAACTACATTTACAAAATCAGAAACGAATGACTTACAGTATAAACAAGAATATCATCAATTAAAACATAAATATAGCAATTATAAATCCTTATTTACAGATGGGTCCAAGCACGGTGGCGCAGTGGCTTGTGCCACTGTCTTTGGATCCAGAACAATATCTTCTAGATTGCCGGACAACAGTTCTATTTTTACAGCTGAAGGTAACGCCATACTAACGGCTCTTAAATATATTCAAAGACACCCTAAACATAAACAGTATATAATATATTCCGACTCTCTTTCTTGCCTTTAGGCTATTAAAAATATTTCTTGTAAACATCCACTTTTAATTGACATTATTGAATTAGGAGATAAACATCATGTGTTGGCCAAGTTCCGGGTGTTATTGAGTATTTGAAGCACGAGAATGCATTTGGAACCGACAGCGTCAGCCGGAGGTTTCAAATGAAATATTCCCGTGCTTCAAATACTCAATAACACCCAGAAATTGGCCAACACATGGTGTTTATCGACTTTGTAAACAAAAAAGTAAACCAAAGGGGTTTTACTGTTTGCACTCGTTTACATCGAGTAGGGGTTCAGCAGTGAAGGGTCATCAGCTGACCGTTTCAGCTGGTTCCCATGGTAGCATCTGGAATTGCTCATTTGTGACGTCATTCTAACTTTACGTCACAATATGATTTGAATGACGTCACCACTGTTGATGACACAACAAAACAATTGTTTACGTGTCAATACGTAGTGAATTGTCTTGCAGTTTCCGGGAATCTAATACCATTTGATCATGTTTTTGTATAATAATCTTTCTACTGGCCAATACGACATCGTCTTCTGTTGGTTATCCAGCCACGTAGGCATTTCCGGTAATGCAATGGCCGATCTTGCTGCTAACGCAGCACTCAACAAATCAGTGACACCACTTCTTATTTCATACACTGATTATAAAGCTAGCATTAGAACTTACATCCGTGATCTGATGCAAAAGAAGTGGAACACCCATGTGGGCATAAATAAATTACATGAAATAAAACCGTATATTGGTTACACCTACTTGGGCTGTCAGTCCAGATTTGAAGAGGTTATTTTACGACGATGTCGTATTGGCCATACAAGATATACTCATGCATACCCATTTAAAGGTGAGGATCCTCCGTTTCGTATCCCTTGTGATGAAAGAGTCACAGTCAAGCATATCCTGTTTGACTGCGTTGAGTATTCCATCTCAAGGGATCAGTATTTTAATTCACGAACTATGAAGGATCTTTTTAATAACACAAGTTCTCATTTAATCATTGCATTTTAAAAAGGATTAGGTTTATTAACTGAACTTTAAATAGATAAATATTTTGTTATTGGAAGTTTAAATTCATAATTATAACCGTGCTTGTTAGTGGCTGTATCCTCAAGGGGGGTTGAAGTACCGTAAAACTATTATCCTCCCGAGAGGGTACGTAAGGCCACAAACATTCAAAGTAAATTCTAAATTTCCAGGTTTTTATTCGTAGAATTGGTGTCTTTTTATTGTATGGCTACATTTCCCAAATTGCTGACGGCTGAGGGGATAATGTAAATCCAGCTAGGGTCCATGCAGGTAGCAAAAGTACTGTAAGTCCCAATGGTCCCTAGTATGGTGATCTACCTTCAGTTGTTAGCAATCTATAGCCCATTTTTATATTGCATTGTCCTCTATAGATAATGTTTAGGTATAGTTACTAGTTTTACATTCTTTTCTGTGACATTCTAGTTGTTTTACTGTCCTTTGTTGACAGGTTTTTATAATACACATGTATTCCATTTCAGTGTTTCGTTCCCGTCACGATATGGCTGCAATATTGCCGATATGACGTCAAGTATTAACTCACTCACTCACCCAACTAAACCTAATAAGTTCCCTAATTTAATTTAACGCATCTGTATACAGTCCCATTTTAGGACACATTTGCAGTGTAAAACAACATGGACATTTTTCTACTGGTAAAATGACACCTTATTCCATTTATTGCTTGCCAAAAGAAACCGGCTCACAAAATTTGATAACAATCTAAGACCCTATGAGTTAATGAGTTCACAGCCGTAAAATATTTTAATAAACATCCCATATATAATCAATATGTAATATATTAAGACTCAGGTTCTTGAGAGGCATTTAGAAGTCGGTATTTTAACATACGACAAGCTGTTATGGATGTCAACTTCTTATTTATTGTTTTCACAACGTTTCTGGGCTATTCCTTGCCCCTTCGTCAGGTGGATCCTAACTAACAGTTAAACAGGGCACATATACACTAGTAATGTACATGAAACCAGAGTGATGATTATAAGCATGTATATACAATTAAAACATAAAAGCAGATAAAAAGAGATTTAAACCATACAGGGCTGACTTTAGATCTGATTTCTCTACTGAAGTTTTGTGCTCTTTCAGCCAAATGTCAATGAGGCGAGATGTCTCTCCTACATAGCTGCTGCCACAGTCACACATACGCTTGTAGATGTTTGTGAGTGGTCCTGGTTGGTTTACATCTGCCACTGGCCTTCAGAATGGTGTTCAGTGTATTGTCAGACCTGAAGGTCACATCTATACCGCGAGGTTTCTTGAACAGTCGACTGATGTGGTGGCTAATCTGACCTTGGTAGGGAATGTTAATTCTAACTGGAGAAGGCTCAGGTTTTGGTTGACGTTCTTGCTGTTGCAGGGTCGATGCTATGGTTCTGTCTACAAGTTGTTTCGGATAGCCGTTGAGGTTGATGAATGTAGTGTTTAGATGGTCTGTTTCAGTTTGGAGATGGTCAGAATCGCAGATGGATTTGGCTCGTCTGGTTAGGGTGGAGACAATTGCATGTTTGATGTGGGGGTGATGGTTGGAGAGGTAGTGAATATACTGGTCAGTGTGGGTGGGTTTTCCGTAGACGGAGAAGGTAATGTTGTTGAGGGAGTTCTGCAAGGACACATCTAGGAACAGTAGTTTCTGTTGGTCTTCTATTTCCACCGTGAAGTGGATGCGCAGGTGCTGCTTGTTGAGATGGTCGAGGAGGGTGGTGAAGGTGTTATCCACCTGCCTATATCATCAGAGTGGTAGGAAAGGGGATGTAGTCAGGGTTGTCTCTTCAGTGCTGGTCATGAAGATCTCGGTGATTAGCTGTGACAAAGGTGAACTCATGGGGAGCCCATGGATTTGCTGGTAGATGTTGTCTTGCCAGTTGAAGTAGGACGTCTGAAAACTGCTAGAAACTAATTTGAGGATGTTGTCTGCTGTGAGTCTTGCGTCCAGGCTACTGATACAAGAGTCAAGTTTGTGGAATGTTGGTGAACAGGTCATTAACGTCGTAGCTAACCATTGTGCCAGTAGCCTGGACACCAGACTCGCGTTGTACTCTTCATCACAAGGGATAAAACTTTACTGTAAAAATAGTTAAGGGTCTTTTTACCACCGGATCAATGTAGAAAGGTATAATACTTTAAAATACTTTAAAATGCCAATCAAACAGAACTGACCGGATTACTTGTGTTGTATGTAGTTGTATTTTAATGATTAGTAGGTAAGATTAGTAACTTCAGTTGTTAGTGGCTGTCTCCTCGAAGGTGGTAAAACTACTGTACAAATATTGTCCTCCTAATTCCTAACACTTTCAAAGTCTATTCAGCTTTAAACCCCTTTTTAATTGCAGAATTTTTGTGGTTTTATGATGGCTAACTATAAGTAAATCGCCAACGGTTAAAGGGCTGATATAGTTTCAGCTGGGCTCCAAGCAGGTAGCCAAAATACTGTAAGTCTCCATGGTCCCAAGAGTAGTGGACTCTTCAGTTGTTGGTGCTCCTCAGCCTTTTTATATTGCATAGTCCTAATTTCTTTTATTTCTTAATATTGTGATAGTCTAGTCGGTGTTACTGTACTTCGATGGCAGGTTTAAATAAATTACCGTAAATTACTATGTAAGACAATTAAATGTTCTCGTGATGATATGGATGAAATATTGCCGATGTGACGATAAATTGTAACTCACTCACTCACAAACCTGTATTCAAATAAGTCCAACCCTGCATATAAGTGTGCCTTCTATGAGGATATAAACAATGGGAAGTCTTGTTCAGCCTCTTGGACTAAGAGTGGACCCTTTTCATTCTGCAGGTGGCACTGAGCTGGAACATATGACTCCTTCCCACTTGCTTTCTTTTCCTCCTTGGACCCGAAACTAATGACTTACATTATAAACAAGAATATAATCAAATGCAAAGTTAATATAATACATACAAATCCTTATGGGTCCAAGATGGGTCCTGATCATTTGTCTTGTGGCTTGTGCCACTGTCATTGGACAATATCTTGGACAGCAGCTCTATTTTCACTGCAGAAGGAAACGACATATTAACAGCCTCAAACTATATTGAATATTAACACCATAAATATGAACAATATATCATCTATTCAGATCCTCCTTCGATCCTTCAGGCTGTTAAAGCATCTTGCAAACACATACTTTTAATAGAAATATAAATATATACTTATATTGCTACTGGCCATTACAACATCATCCCCTGTTGATTACCAACCCACGTTTGAATCTCTGGTAACACGCTGGCCGTTGTCGCTGCTAAGGTAAAACTCAACAAAAATCTGTGATACCATATCTTATTCCATACTCTGCTTGCAAAGCTGTAATTAGAACGTACATCCGTGATCTGATGGAGAAGTGGGACACCCAAGTAGGTATCAAGAAATCACATGCAATTAAGCTAACTATCAGTAGCACTCACTTAGGCTGACATGCCAGATTTGAAGAGGTCATCATGCGACGATGTTGAACTGGTCATACTATGTATACGTATAAGGATTTGTTAACAATGTTGATACTGCATGTTGTTAAATTATAATAGCATTTTTGACAAAGGATTCTATGCGTACTAAAGTATCAATAGTGCTTCTTCCGAAAACTACATTGAATATTTGTACGGCGGTTATTGATTTCCAGGTACCAACTTAACCTGTTTTTACCCTTCGTTTCGTGGGCCATACTGCGCAGAAAGTAAGTTCAAATAATTTAGAATCGCGTCGCCTTTTCAATTCTATAATACATGTTCTTTTATTTGCATGTTCATTCATATCAAGGTACAAACTATTTCCGCATCTTCAGCAAACCATTGTGCTTTTTGAACTAGCAAAATGTTTATGAAAATTACAGTTTAACGGTTCGATTTCTACCTTATTTCTTCTTCATCGGCGAGAGGCAAAGCAGCGAAGGTTTTGTTCCTAATTGCAGACAGATGGAAACATGGGGTGGGGAGGCACAAAGATCTGATTTCGTGGTGGTTCAGGGGGAATTTGACAACAAATCGACAGTTCACTTTCTTCTATTATGGATCGACAGAAGGAGTTGTTAACCAAGACACGCATGCCGGCGTTATACTCTCTGACAGGTTTAAATCAATGGAAAGGATATTAGATGCTTGCACTGGGATTAGATTCTTTGCCTACATAATATCAGGGAAAGGACTGAATCCATTCTTTGTATCTCCAAGGCTTTGTCTGAAACTGTTCCAGACAGTAGCTCTACCAAAGGACGAGACCTCCCAAAGACAACTAGGTAAGCTGTGTCTCCTGGTCTCCTGGGTTTACTACCACTGGAAGCAGAGATAGATAAAAAGGAACTCTTGTTTGCCGGAAACGTAATAAATATGAACACATCCTATAGTCTGGCAGCAAATGTTTCAGGACGGTGTTTGGTAACTTTACTTTAAAGCTATAAGTGCTATCCGTTTCCAATTTGGAATGAGGCTTTATAATTCTTCTACCATTGAGGATTTTAATTGTCATAATTTATCACTCGATAATAAGAAAGTTGTCTATAAGAGCTGTGATTATTTCAAGTCACAACAACACCTGACATGTCAAGGGTGTTGAGCTACTTACCGGAACAGTGACCCGGTCAAGCAAATAGGCAGGTCACATGTCACATTCTTACATTATGTTCGGCAGATCATGTCACGTGACTTAAAGCACGTGCATTTGCATTAGTTAACGGTGTCAATACCGGTGTAGGGCAGAAGGGGTCATGTCAAAATCAAATAATTTATATGATGTTTTCAAATTGCTATTGCAATGTCTTTCCATGCACATGTACATAACGGAGAATTTTGATTGTTTAGTTTCCATGAAAATATTTTGAGCTTGGAAGTAATTAGTGGACAGGTTTATTTTCTAGGCATTATTCACAGTCCGTTAATCATATTTCTGTGAAACTATGCATGTACACATTACTGAAGTGGGTCTTTGATTTGTATTATGAGGGTTGATCACTTACTTGTTTTCCTCGATTTTATCAAGATTTTCCAATCACAAAGCATCTCTTCTTCGGACTGATTCATCTCGAAGATGTATTAAGATTGGTGGGATGGCCTCTTCTCCAATACCATCTAGTTTCCAGTACTCATTTTCAACTGCCAATATATGTTTGACACACGCTTCCCACCGACTGATATCAATCTCCCCTTTTGCCGTGTGAACATTTGAATGTCGTGTTGTAGCGTGATACCTTCCCCTTGAAATCCCCCCATATCAGTTCAATTGGATTCAAATCGCAATGGTATGGCGGTAGTCGTAGAACCTCGTGACCAGCGTTCTTCAACATATTGTCGATATGTATAGTGGAAGGTGGCGATTTGTACTTTAACACAAACTCATACAACACCGGTTTTGTTGCTTTGTGAGGTCTTACGACGTTGTTTCTGTGAAGCCATTCAATTATCTCTGCCTTAGAGAATTGGATGTTGGACACCGATTGTCGGACTCATGGCAACTTTGGTATGAAGTGTTGTCCATGACTACCAAGAACTTTTCTGGAAGGGCTGTGATCAGTTGTTCTTCTACATACTGTGCAAAGACAACCCCGTTAATTTCCGTATGGCAGTCTCTCCCGTCGGTGGACTTAGATTTGAATACCAAATCACACCCAGGCAGAAATCCTTTGTGTGAGTCAGCATGCAGAATTATAAGTCTATGTCCCCTACCAGCTGGTAGCCTCCGCTTCGGCTCCTGTCTGTCAGGATGCTGCCATTGGTAAGATGTTGTATGGGAGGCATTTACCCATGTCGTGTCTAGGTACACCGGTTCGTAACCATCACCGCGTTTTTTTCCGAATTGTTCTCAAGTAATTTATTCTTGATTTTACGATGTCGTGCCGTTCACACATGGCAAGTTTTATCCCCTGATATGACCACTTTTATATTTGTAACCAAATTTCAGCAACAATTTGCAAATAGTATAACGAGAGACATCAAGCTGGAGGTCTTGAGCAAGGATTTGTTTCCATCGCCGTACCGACACATGCTCATTATCACGTGTTAGTTATCTAATTGTGTCCCTGACAAGCCTTTGATCAAAACTATCCAGTTTTAATTTCCTACCAACTTTTGAGATGGTCCCTGGAATGTCCGTAGACGACGCATGGATAATTCCACTCAACACGCCCTTTGAGAGATCCAAGGCATGTTGGGCCCGTTTGAAATACTTTTCAGGAGCAACAATTGGACGGCCCCTTTCACTTTCTCGTTTGAAATAATTATAGATTTTTCTAATAATGTCTTTTGCGTCAGCCGAGAAATAGGACATTTCCCTATGTGTAGATGTGTGTGCACTTCGTGAAATGCACGTGCTTTAAGTCACGTGACATGATCTGCCGAACATAATGTAAGAATGTGACATGTGACCTGCCTATTTGCATGACCGGGTCACTGTTCCGGTAAGTAGCTCAACACCCTTGACATATCAGGTGTTGTTGTGACTTGAAATAATGACAGCTCTTATAGACAACTTTCATATTATCAAGTGGTAAATTAAAATCCTCAATGGTAGAAGAATTATAAAGCCTCATTCCAAATTGGAAAGGAATAGCACTTACAGTTTTAAAGTAAAGTTACCAAACACCGTCCTGAAACATTTGCTGCCAGACTATATCTTCCACACCAGGTGTTTTTGACAAGACTTTTGTGCTTTGTTCATGGTACATGTACACAAACGGGAGGTTTCATTCCTTAACTGATCAGACTCCTCCAGAAGTATGAGTTGACAAGTGTGCTAGAAGACTACTTGTCATCTGGTATATTTTCACATAAGGCACCGCAGTAAGAAAGTGTGAAAGCCGATTTTAGGAAGTTTCATTCCATTTCTTGGATTAACAGGATAACAGCTGATCCAGATCTCCAGTTGATCAATCTGAGTGTTCATCCATCATGGACATTGTCTCGAGAAGACCACCTTCATCAGAGGCATTAAAGATGCCGTGAACCTGTTTGAAAAGTGTGGACGGAAATATAGTGATCTGTGTCTTCATGCAGTGTGATGCCTTGTACCAGTTGTGGTGTGAACTAATCAGTATTGGTCCTGTGGACTTCAGTGTATGGTTTCACAACTTGTTAGACAGTGAGATATTGTTTTGTCTTCTGTCATGCAGACTGCAGTATGGATGCGGAAGACCAAAGAAAATTCACCAGCATGGCAGAAAGATATATTTTATATTCATCTATAGTGCAGAGAAGTGCCACAACTCTAAGCAGTGCAGCCAACTTTTAGAGAGACTTTTTGTTACGTAACGATGTGACAGAGATGTATATATCACCTGTTGCCATGGGTACTTTATACTCTCTCAACTTAGAGGCTAAATAAAGAATATATGTGTATATCTAAATCTGTTCTTGAAACTTCTTTGCCCACACTGAAAGTCAGGTGCCGTAAATTGTGCCAAAGTGCATGTAAATTGCAATAACAGATGCGGTTAATTGTAATAAATTGTGGTAAATTGTAATACCATCTCTCATTTCTTCTATTCTCCAAAGAAAGTCGAATTCGAGCCTTTGTTCGTCTTCATCACGGTCACATCGCACCACTAACATGTATGCAAATGTCAGTCAGTAGTGTGTAATTTGAAAAGTGTGTAATTTGAAAACGGAAGAGCCCGCCTTTCACCCAGACTACACGACATACTGCTTATGAGTCTCCCAACAGCCTTTTGGGGGAGTCTGTTCCATTCATCCTGTAGTGCAAGGCCGAGCTCATCCAGCGTCTCCCTATTATGTCCCAGACGTGTTCGATGGGTGAAAGGTCAGGGCTCAATGCTGGTCATGCCATACCATAGATGTTGTGTTGCTCGAGGTGATCATTGACGATACTGTTATAAGGTGAAAATTGTATTCGTATACAAGAAAGGAATTATACATACATCATTGAGATTTGCGGTTAGTTCGGCATAGCACCAATGCTATTGCTACTGGGTAATAGATTAAGGGATAGAAAACAGGGCATAACCGTCCAGCAACAGAACAGAATAGATTCGTCAAGTAGCAATATAAGCTGAGTCACTGATTAGAATTAAGGGAGATTTCCAATCACGAGGTACGACATGAGACCAGGGAATGATGTAACTTCTAACGAATCAGAGAGATTGTAGAGGGTCATGTGATAAGGGTGGAGCAGGCTCGAACACCTTAAAAAGATACCGTCAGCACTAAAACGGGTGCGGTGCGGGTTGAAGAGTCAGCAGAGGGTTCACATCCCGATTGATCAGTAAAGAGCTTGCCCTACCCTGTCCAGACCAAGTCAGATTGTTATGAAGAGAGGGATCGAGTAAACCGATGTGAGTACAGAACCTTGTGTTGAGTTATTCATTGAATGCCATAGTGCCAGTACATGAATAGTATGTCTTAGTTAGAAGTCCCGGTCGTCAGACCACTCATTCCTAGATGTAGCAACCCGGACGGACCAAGCGAGTATGCCACCAGAGCTTACAATCCCCACCCCCACCCACCACTGTGACCCTTCCTTGCACAACATGAAGGGGGATTCGGTTAGTCATTGTGATACCACCCCTTAGCATTCGTGTGGTCTTGCGCTCATGTTAGTAAGGCGTTCATTTCTTCTTCGCCAGACCCGACCATGCCTGTCAAGGAGGTCCAAGGTGAATCTTGACACGTCTGAAAACATGCCACGTGACTAACGACGATTTCTCCAGTGTCTACGTGCCTACACTGCTTTCGTCTTTGAGCCATGTGACGATCAGTCAAGTGGGGTACAACACGGGGCCGTCGAACATGCAGATGAGTTGCATAGAGGCGGTTCCTAAACGTCTGACCAGAAACTCGAACACCAGTAGCCTGATTCAGATTGGCTGCAATTTGCTTTACCGTGTGAGCTCGATTCCTTAAAACCTGGTTACGAATGAAACGGTCGTGTATTCTTGTTGTTGACCTTGGACGATCTGACCGGGGTCCAAGGCTCCCACGTTGTGCACGTGTTTTCCATACATTGTGTTTGCGTGTGGTGATAACGTGAAATGATGCTGCATACACAAGAAGCATGTCATTGTAACGTTCCCCAGACTTCAAAGTTAAGGTTCGCTTACTTTTTTCTTTCCTTCATTTTTTTATGAGTATATAACACATAGTTCTAAAGATGAAATTTTGAAAATATGAGATATTACTACCATTTCGTGCACCTGTTATTACAATTTACCGCAGTGCATGCATTATGATATTTTACCGCAGTTTCGTACAATTTACAGCACCTGATTTTCAGTGTGGACTACAGAAATTTCAAAACAGTGGTGGGGTGTGACAGTGATGACGACCGCTGGAATTCGACTTTCTTTAGAGACTAAAAGGAATGAGAGATGTTATTAGATTTTACCGCAGTTTATTACAATTTACCACACCCTTTGTAACAATATGCCGCAGTTTCGCACAGCAGCGTGGAGTACAGAAATTTCTAAAGAACATTTTTGTTTCTCGTTTCTTATAACATGTCAATGATGAGATGTGACGTGATGAAGACGAACAGAGACTGGAATTCGACTTTCTTTGAAATGTAAAAGGAATGGGAGATGTTTTTACAATTTCCCACAGTTTGTTTCAATTTTCGGTTCCTGCCTCATAAGTGTGATATTATCACTGACCTGGTTGTGCTTTCTATAAAATCTTTTCTTCTCATATTTTAATATTGTGAATGTTTCCTTGCATAATAGGCAATTGAATGTATTTTATTCACTTTACCGCAGTAGTTATTACAATTTACCGCAGTTTCGGTTGTTAATATTTGCCGCAGTTTTATTCCAATTTACCGCGGGGCAGTTGTTACATTTTATCGCACTTTTTATTACAATTTACCGCGGTGTTTTTACTATTTGCCGCAGTTTATTACATTTACGGTCTTATTACAATTTACGTCGTAACAGTATTTCCTGTAAGGTGCGCTTTATTGTATCCCAAATGTGTAAGTCGATGTTCATGCTGTTGATCACTGGACTGTGTAGTCCAGACTCGATTATTTACAAAAAGCCGCCATTTAACTGGAATATTGCCGAGATACTCACTCACTCTAAATTTCACGCTGTTTACGTTACCACTACTTCGCTCTTTAAACAATTTGCTGCTACTTACCTGGAAACAATATTTTGTATCACGTAACATGAGTCGAAACAATATGAGCTTCCACTTTAGAGATTGAGAGGTTTCATGGTTATAAACAGATTCTAAAACTCTGTTGCTCTTGTATTTTCATGAGTTGTAATGATTTAACTTGAAAAGTAGACACTTATCTATTTACATAAATCAGAGCCTATTCCCCACCTTTCAGTGACTTAAACAGTCTGAGTTTTGCCACCGTATGACAAACTAAATTAAGCAGAGGAAGTTATAGGAGTGTCCATGTTTCACTGTGTTTACGACAAGGGTGCCAAAATGTTACTAATAGTATTTCCCGAGCAAGATCGAGTGTTGTAAAAATAGTATGACATGGAGTTGGCTATGATATCTGTTTATTGCCGAAGGAATATTTATCATAAACGCAAAACGAAAGGTCTGCTTACATAAGGCCGCATCACCCATAGCAGCGGCGGAAGATATATCAAAGTAATCAGACAAAGATCTCATGACAATAACCGTTCGCGTATGTAAAACAAGTGCACAATTTCATCAACAGTTACTTGTCAACCTTGAGTTTAAATAGCAAGAGAAAAATATATTCAGTCGTAAATATGTTTGTTCACAACGTTTTTTTCTTCCATAAATACTCATTTTGTTTGAAAGAGTAACTTTAAAACGTAGTGCAAAGTCATCACAAGACAGTCAGATTACCAGCCAGACGTGACAGTCTCATGGAGAACTTGAAGGTGGTCGTAGAGCTTGTTTCACACATGTCCATGTCCATGAAATGTCCATGAAGCTGGCCTTTTTGTTTTTTTACCTTGTTTACCGTCTGCAGATATATCTGTTGATGTAACACGTATGTAGATAAAAGTTAAACGAATTTTCCTTGTTTATGTATTTCATTGAAAGATATATTCAACTGAACAACTTTGTGTCAATATCAATAATATTGCAAGCGAATCTCGAGGTCACGTTACATGTAGATCTCTGAAATGCTAATCTGTAAAGCATAGTAAAAAGGTCCTGAATAACAACAAATAGTTCCCTTCAATATCTAGGCTTGCCACGGAACACTTCCTCGTAGAGTGATATTTGACCCAAGGGAATCGAGGGAAAATGTGTTAACCTTCGTAGGTAATAACAAGAGAAATGCCGAAGAAAAACCCTCAGATTTGACGCTTTCTCCCTAAATTACTCTGTGGTATCATAAAGCTTATTGTCTGTTTGCTGTCCTCAAGGGATGCTGAAGGATTTCACGCATATACCTCTTACAGCGGTACACATTGTAACATGGGGATGAGTACATTAAACGAAACACCGAGAACAAGTAGGGTTGGTCTAAGTTAACGCTCATCACGTTCCGCACGTGCATTTGTTTCACTGTTCCAACTACCACGCTTAGCTACTTCTAATACAAGCCGGTAATAGCGATTTGAAACCATGATCGTTCGTTAAACAACTTTTATCCTAAGTTGAAAAAATTCTGTGATTTAAACGTGCAACTGGCAAGGTAAAATTATGAAGATATGCAATTTTAATTTCACTTTATTTGATATACGTTTTTGTGAAAAGTGAAATTCATCGGTGCGTTAACAGGGCAAAGAGATTATAGCCTTGACATGTTCTCTCTTCTTCTGTTGGAACAGCATGCATCCTCGTAGTTGTTTCTGTACCTATATTAACCACATTTTGTCAAAGTAGCCTTGGTTGGATACAACCTTCGGGAAACTTCTGTAAGAGGTATGTACGTTGTGGATATACTTCGGCATCCTTTGAGGACTGAAATTTGTTCTGACAACAGCGACATATCTCCTATGCGTTGCTTAAACAGATCCAAAGTTACTTTTCACTTAAATGATGACAGTTCTGAATATCTGCATATCTCCTTGTACATTTTTCATGTCCTTTCCAGTACAGAAACATATGCAAATCAATCGAAATATAGAAATTCATCTTAAGCACCTTTCCAGACACGTGCATCAAATTGCCCACAAAGACCATCGTGTACCGACGAACTATCATTGGAGTGTACACACGCACCTGTTATGGCCTGGTTATGTGGCCTAGCAAAGTAGATGCTCATGCGGCTCTGATACAGACCGTGTTATCTAATCTGCCTTGATAAGCTGAGTACTGTTGCCTGTGGTGGAACAACTAACAACTCCTCATTCACTCATTCGTCTAGAAACAAGTTCCTTTTGGATGTTCTCCAACGTGTTCTGTATCTGCTGTAAATGGTCTTTAAAGTCATCATCCAGAGCATCGATTCTCTGAGTCAGCATCTGCTCAAGGGTCAGGTCGACTTTCTGTGTTAACCTAGGTTCCTTTACTTGTCTTCGTGGAACCTGCATATACCACAATTGCCCGTCTTTCTGTTCTACAAACCGTTTCATGTCATTGTCAAATTTGCCACGTCTTATAAGCGCTTTGTTGAAAAGTTTTGTCAAAAAAGGGACAGCTCTTTCAAGTTGAATCGAGCGTTTGAATGTTTCAATCCTTCGGGACAGCTTCAGATTTGTAAGAATGTCCGCGTATGATGTATTCATCATTGCAATGAGCAGGTTCAGCAGGATGATAGTAGCAAGAACGATATATGTTACGAAAAGGATGATTGGCAGAGCAAGAGAACCACCAGCTTTCTTTATGTTGGTGTCAAAGTTATTATCAAAAAGCTCACTCATTCCAAACATAAGTCTAAACACGAGGAACATTGTATGAAATGGGGTTGGATAGATCTGAACGATTGGTGTCGAGATCTGAAAAAGAACATGCAAGGCAAATGAAAAACTCAGAAGCACAAAGGCATACACGAACAAGATCTTGTAGACATCCACCATTATCATATGTAGGATCATCCGCCAAAAGAACCTGATAGGCTTGAGTCCTTGAGTGAAACTAAGAGTTGTCAGCCATCCAATCAGCAATGTTATAGACAGTGTGTTACGCATACTGTACAGTTCCAGAGTATAGTATTGGTAAAGCATTGCAGTAACCAAAAGAGAATATATGACATGATGAATTATGGAGAAACACTCCATGAGAAATGTGCCCGTTGCCTGAAATTTTGACCCAGACCATGGGTGCTTTGAGCAATGGAACCTATGTACCAACTCTATGATGAAGCACACAGGCTCGATAGGTGTCACGCCGTAGAAGATGATGGTAGTAATGTCCATGGAATGGTCATTTGGTGATGTCCTCAGCTTGTCCATGAGGACTGTGCTGGAATAGCTAAACACCGACATGTAGACGGTATGGAGGAAGATGAGTATAAAGTAAATGAGTGTCGTGGTTGAAGTGTAAACTTTCTCAATTTTCCTCATGGGTTCTATGTCAAGAACCTGCGCTATGGTTTCATGGGAGTTGTTATCAAGTAGCAGCTCAAGGCATGACCCTCTTGATTTATCTGATCCTTTAGTAATGGGTGTGATGTCTGTAATGTCGTATTGTTCCAGTGAAGGATGTTTCATGTTGGTCGTTCCCTGGATAAATAAAAGCTTCTTAATTACTTCAACTGCTCCCACCTCAAACGCAAGAGACATGGGACTTTCTTGATTTTCATTTTTTGTCCATCTGATGAGACTGTAAACTGCTTGTCTCCTGTGTTCTTCAAGGTCATGGTGGGTACTTCCCATCAAGTACCACTTAGTCCATTTGTCAAGCAATATATCGAAAACTTGTCCATCTTTCTCGTCCTGTCCCTGGATGACAGCTGTTGCTCTTATAAAACAATGCAACCCTGAATCCCCAACACTGTTCTGAAGACGGGGATTTGCTCTCTCGTTTAGCAAGGCGATTATGGTATCATGGTGTCTTTCCCTGCACGCCACGTGGAGGGCAGTATCACCTTCCCTGTTCTGCACATTGATGTCTAAATGTTGACTGAACTTCACTATGACTTCTTCCCGGTCCGCCTTTGCTGCATAGTGGAACGCGGTATTCCCACCTTCGTCGCAAACATTCAGGCTTGGTTTGAATTTCAAGAAGACTTCAATTTTGTCAATCAAACCAAGGGTAGCTGCTTTGGCAAAAGCGGATGCAATGGCCTTTGCTACCTGGCTTGTTTGATCCTCTGCTGAAACGTTCTTTGTGGCATGGAGGAGTGTTTCCAAAACACTGATCTGACCTTGAGTTGTAACAGCAATGTGGAACACATCTTCTTCTTCGCTATTGATATGACAAACATTAGACTGTTTGCCCATTAGGAATATCATTATTTCACTGTGTCCACATCTTGCTGCAATCATGAGAGCTGTATCGCCATGTTCGTCC